>NC_071262.1:27390301-27750301 GCF_023375685.1 Ictalurus furcatus | reverse complement strand
GACATGTTTAAGACATTATTATACCAGACTTATGATGTAGGGTTTAAGTAAAGTGTTAGCTAAGATCTTCAATTTGTTTTATGCTTGTACCAGATAACTACCTTTAGTTTGAAACACTTATAACGTCTTATATAGAATATTATATGATCAGAAGCTGTTGATAATAATTTTCTATAACAGCAGCAGTAAAATAAAATAATAGCGAAATGATTCAGTTAAGATCAAAATGAGGCTTAACACATACATACGTTTCTTTCTTTTTTTTTTTTTTTTTTTTTTTTTTTGCAACTGTTAGCGACCCGGCAAACAAATTCTGCCATAATAGTGTATAATAGTGTAAAATTATTAATAAACTAATCCACTGCCAAAAGATGTGCTGCAAATTACACAGCGTGGTTCCTAAATTATTGTACACAATCTATATCGCACACCTTACACACAAATTTAACTAATCGTACATTATTACATTAGCACTTCTTTATAACAATAATTACAAACAATTATTTCATTTACATATTGCTACATTTTTCAAAATTCAGAGGTTAAGGAATACGTATGGGCCGCAATTTAATTATAATTCTAAATATTTTAAAATCATAAATGCTTACCTTTCACTGATAAAAATGTTCCTTTTGCAAATACTGTGTAAAATGTAATCAAGCCACAGTAATACATGGCCTCATCTGATGGGTTCACGTTGATTATCTTCAAATGACAGTTCTTGCTTCCTTTCTCGATTCTGAACCTTGGAGAATTGACTTCATCTTTGTAAATGGGATCCTGTGCTTTCTGTACCACAGCCACTAAAGAAGGTTCGTGTCCTCCTGCTTGCTTGTACCAGACGATGGGTTCAGTATTTTGTTCTCCCAGCAGAAAGCACTGTAGAGTCACGTTATCACCAGCAGTAGCAGTGATCACCGGGTTCGGCTGATGGACACTGTTTGTTTGTGCAGGAACTAATGAGAGGAACGAATAAAAAAACGAACCAACAAATAAATAAATAAGTTAACTGATGAATTCATTTATGAATATATTGTACAAGACGGTATACAAAGATTTTTACTTTCTTAATCAAGTACAAAGGGAATTTCTGTATGGTTTCTTTGGCTATACATTAAAAAAAAAATTCAAAATCCCAACTGTATAAGAATTCAATAGTTGAAGATAAAATTATAGAAATCTCCAGATGATTTGAACTAGACATGTAAGTCATTGAAATATTGTTAATAATTCTACAGAGTGTCTGAAAAGTCAATCAGGAACCAATAGGAATATGTCAAGCAAATATGTTGAGCCCAATATGTTCAGCAAAATCCTCAAAAAACACAATACAGCAGCTGAGAAAATGGGCAGAGCGTAAGGATGAACATGCAACGCATATGTTGTAAATAATAAATACAAAATTAATTATATGCAGTTTTATTCGCATTGGTTCCTGACTTTCCGGACTTTCTCTGTATTTGGTTACTTGTTTTTCATGCTTAGTATGAAATTCTGTACATGATTAGAAAACAGAAAATATTACAAAACATTTGCACTTACCAAATGTATTAAACAGCACCACTTTAATCCACATGACCATTATCATCTTGAGGTCTGTGTGCTGCATTTCCTCTTGATAAGCTGTCATAAGGTCCAACTGAGCACATCTCAATTCAAGTCAAAGTTTTATGATGTGAGGTTCTGACATCACAAACTTCCTGTGAGTTTCTCCCATAAGTCACTGTAATGAAAATGGCACTAGGTGTCCTTCATAAAGTCAACATTATCACTTATGTCACACTGTTGTACAATACTGTAGCTTTTCTAAAGTAGCTAGCTAATTGTGCTAACTGGATCTTAGATTTTTTTTGTCATAGGTGCTGGTTAATAGACAGTATATTAATGGTAACTCTATTATACAGGAAACTCTCCAAACTTGACAAGTTGAAATGTTACCAAAGAGCTCTATTTGTGTTTTATGTAGTTATCATATTTTCTAAATATATTTTCTGATCAGAGTAGGCTATATTGTTCCAAAAAGTTCTGAAAAGTGTCTAAATGCTTTTAGATGTGCAACTCTGTGCATCTTTTTTATTTTTTATTTATTTATTTATTTTTTTAGCATAGGAGCGCTTATTGTTCTCTATGTAACTGTTGTAACTGCTGCTTTCAGGTTGTCCGGCATGGTACACCTGTCTGGGATATTTAGTTGTGGTTCCATGAACAGGGAAAACTTTAATAAGATCCTTCATCATCACCTTGATTGCTACTTGCTGCGTAAACTCTTCCCAACTAATAGCCTATGTATTTTATACTGACAATTTGCATGAGATTCTAAAATTATAATGAATAAAAAACCATAATTAATTAATTGCACTGATTGTTAAATAACTTTCACTTGTATTTTTTAAAATAAATTGTCCAAATACAATACTTTTTCTGATCAGTTTTGATTTTTAAACATACTTTTTTTGTTCATATTTATACGTACACACCCTTTCTGTGCAGGCTATACCAACTATGCTTAAATCCAAATACAGATTTAGATATTTGGAGCACTAAGCACATACAGATACAAACACAGATAGTGTTATTGTGTTACACCCTTACTGTGTTGAACATGCTGAAGCGGGATAGATCAGAGCAAACTGTATATTGAGGAAGTCATATGTGGTGATCTGTATGTCAGAGGGAGTGACCACTCAGTTATCAGACATTTTCAATTGTTATGAGTATAATTTAGTATCTAATGCAAGCACAACCCAATAAGTGCATGTACAGAGAGACACTGATTCTGCTGAATGAACCGAGCTCAACATCACTCTAGAGCATTGACATGTTTAGTATATTACATAAAGATACACTGCAATACATAGAAAAAAATGTGAAGTCATACAAATCGACAATACATCCAAGTACAATGTCAATTAGCAAAAATTCTTACCTTTGACTGATAAAAATGTTCCATTTGTAAACCTTGTTAAGAATTTTATATAACCACAGTAATACACGGCTTCATACGAGGGTTCCACATTAACAATTTTTAAATGGCAGTTCCTTTTTTCTTTCTCGATGCTGAATTTTGGTTTCTTGAACTCATTTTCGTAATTGGTTTCATGTTGAACTGCAACTATTACAAAATTCTTGTGTCCGACTTTTTTGCTTGTACCAGACGTTGGAATCGGAATTTTCCTCTCGCAGTCGAAAGCAGTGCATCAGCAGTGATCATTGTGTTCGGATGATTGATGCTGTTCATCTGTGTAAAATCTGCTGTTAAGAGTTGGAGAACAAAACATGTCACACTCAGATACACCAAAAGTCTGTTCCATCAATAATGCACAGAGATTGTCATTAGTGCACTTAGATTTGAATTAAATGTGTGAAATCTGTGTCGTAGACAAAAAATATATTAATGCCGACATATTCGTTTCTTTTATTAGAAAACTAACATTTTATTCACAATAAAATATATTTGTTCAAACGGACGACTCGGAGCGAAATATTCGGAAAAGCAGGCGATAAGAGTAGGTGTAAACTCCTTTAATACTGTTTAAAAAGCATCTCAGGGAAATTCCTCAAGAAATCGGGTGAGATAAAGGCCAAGAATACATTTCTGGAAATTCTAGGCGAAGAGCGCGTCTACTTTGAAGATGCTAAAATACTCAATTATTTTGATTTATTTTGGATTTTTTATCACAACATAATTCCCGTAGTTCCACTTGTGTTACTCCAAAGTTTTGATGACTTTATCATTATTATTCTAAAATGTGGAGAAGATAATAAAAATAAAAAATAAGTGTGTCTAAACTTTTGACCAGTGGTGTATATAAGAAAATAGGCATGAAAACTGTTTAACCTCTTTCAACTGGTCGCAGTTTGACTGCTATGTGTCCAGTGCGTGTGTGTGTGTGTGTGTGTGTGTGTGTGTGTGTGTGTGGCAGTGTAAAGTACTAACATACACTCCCGCTGTGTCTGTGTGAGAGTGGGTGTGTGTTGTGGTTGTCTCTGTGTGTGTTAGTGCGAGTGTGTGTTTCACGCTTGTGTCATGTCCATTGGAGGAAGCTTCATCTTGCAGTGATGAAATCTCCCCTAACACATTACACTTGCTTACCTTTTATCACTTTCTGTACTGGTCCACAGTACAGTTTATTTATTCAAATTATAATGTGTTGGTATGTTTATCCATCTAATGACTAATAACTCATTATATACTCTTATTCTTCTTCTTCTAACTGTGTCATTAGTTAGGGCTCTCTCTCCCAAAATAAATACTGCAATCTAAAACAATACTTTTATTTGATTGATTGAACAATAGCAACTCTTGCGTCAGAGCTCTAAGCCAGAAATTTAAGGAATTAGTAATACCTCACGGTCTTTCTGCAGCACTCCGTTCTTAACATTTTTAATTTGTCTAACTACTCCACAATAGTCTTTTTCCAGTAGCTGATATTACTTCATACTAATCATACATGTTTATATACTGTATTTATGACATTAAGGTCATCCTGAGGCCTACACGCTTCCACTCCAGCAATCCTGCAAGCTGTAAACTCCTGCTTCTGTCCTAGAGACTATAAACCACTACACACTTTCTCTTCCTTCTGATTTCTGGCCAACATCTCTCCTACACTAACAGTATAAATATTCCAGTGATGAGTAGAGCATAAATATTTTAATCATAAACCAAAAATATTAATCTAATCTAACATTAACTAGAATCTTACTTTATATAGACAAGCCAGGCTAAAGCCTCCGAAGGTTTCTTCCATGTGAAGTCTTTCCTCACACTATTAAAACACACCACTGATGTCTGGAAAGCGGCTCTGAGACAGCTTGTATTGTGAAACGCTCTATAAAAAATACAATTCTGTTATATTCGTTTAGGAATCAAGATTAAAGAATTGGTTTTGCAGTCCTCAAATAGTTCAACCATAGACTTAAGATGCTCTGAGGTTTATTGTAAGAGGACAATAAAAAATACTTACAAGAAAACAAAGTACAGTGAAAAAGTATTTGCCTGTTTTTGTGTATATATTCAGTTTTTGTGTATATCTCATACTAAATCATTTTAGATCTTCAAATAAAATACAACATAAAACAAAACAAAATACAACATAAAACAAAGGCAACCTGAGTAAACACAATGCAGTTTTTATTTATTTATTTTGCTGAAGCAAAAAAAAGTTATCCAACAGCTATCACCAATATGAAAAACTCTTTAAAACTTAAAATCTGGTTGTGTCACCTTTACAGGAATAACTGAAACCAAACGCTTCCGATAACTGGAGACCAGTCTTTCACTTAGTTCTAGGACTAGGACTTACTCCTATACTTTGGATCATTGTCTTGCTGCATAATCCAGTTGCGCTTGAATTTCAGCTTACGGACTGAAGACCGGATATTCTCTTTTAGGATTTTCTGGTAGAGAGCAGAATTCATGTTTCCCCTCAATTATTAGTAGGCCCAGGCCCTGAAGCAGCAAAGCATCCCCACACCATCACAACTCCTCCACCATGCTTGACTGTAGGTATGATGATCTTTTTGTGGAATTCTGTGTTTGATTTACGCCAGATGTAACGAGATCCCTGTCTTCCAAACAGTTCCACTTTCAACTCATCAATCCACAGAACATTCTCCCAAAAGCTTTGAGGATCAAGGTGTGTTTTGGCAAAATTCAGACAAGCCTTAATGTTCTTCTGGGTTAGCAGTGTTAGTCCAGTGTCTTTCTGACAGTGGAGTCATGAACAGTGACCTTTATTGATGCAAGAGAGGCCTGTAGATCCTTTGATGTTGTCCTTGGCTGTTTTCTGACTTCCTGGATGAGTCGACGCTGTGCTCTTGGAGGAACTTTGGAAGGTCAGACACTTCTGGGAAGGTTCACTGCTGTGCCGAGTTTTTCCATTTGGAGATAATGGCTCTCACTGTGTGTGTGGAGTCCCAGAGCCTTTGAAATAGCTTTGTAACCCTTTCCAGACTGATGTATTTCAATCACTGTCTTCCTCATTTCTGGAATTTCTTTCATCTTTGGCATAGTGTGTTACTGAGTAAGACCTTTTAACCAACTTCATACTGTTGAAAAAGTTATATTTAAGTGTTGATTTGATTGAACAGGGTTTGCAGTAATCAGGCCTGGGAGCTCTGGATAAGGGGGTCTGCCAAATGCCATAAATGTAAATATATCATTGATATTTGTTGTAATTACTGACTTCACTTTGTTACACTAAAGTTTGTCACCTTTTTACTCTCCATGGACATACAGGGGTCCAAATTTCTGAGACTACACAGAACATCTGGGATTCTTTTCTTTTTTCTTTTTAACTGCAAATAAGGAAAATTGTAAAAATTTTACGAACTTTAAAACAAGGAAATGAAATGACCAATATCTTAATATTCTAGGCCACTATTTAAATATAAGCAAAAGTGTGACGTTAACCCTACATGTTTATCATTAAATGTTCCATTAAAGCTCATGACAGTCCAATGGATTTGATCTAATATGGATTATCACGTTTTATACAAACTTGTGGAGCTCGAGTACACGCTGTCATTAAAGCTAAAATATCAAGGAACTGAACCAAGAACATACTGTAAAGTGTCAAGTTAGAAGTAAAGTACCACTGCACCTTTTATTTAAAAATTAAAACAGATAATTTCGCTTGAACAGAAGTCAAGTGTAATCTGGTGAGTTTCATAATCCAGTGCGTATTTAAAGATTATAAAAGAAAATATATTTTTCATACTGTATTTTCCTGCCAGTGCTAATACATTCAAACAATATCTAATTCCTATTCTTCTGAATTATGATCACAAATACATGCAAGATGTCTGTGTCATTTTTGGGAGGAGTTTTATTCAGGCCTTAATGCGGCTCCTCCTTCACCACTGTGTGACGCTAACCAATCACATTCTTTCTCTTTCTCTCGCTCTCTCGCTCTCTCTCACACTCACATTCACTCACACACACACCCTATTATGATCCTGAAGATATATCTGACATTAAAGGGTTTGTCATTATATACAATAATGTAGTTCAGACGTTTTCTGGATGTTAGTATACAGTACATGACTATGACCAAGGTCATTTACCAGGGACATATGACTGTTTTTCCTACTTTTAATATATTATAAGTTGAATAAAATTATAGTAGTCAAGCTAAATGTGTACATTACATGTTAAATATATACACTGCACTGAATTTAGGATATTTTACATGTCTTTATATCAATATGTCAATATTCTTTATATGGAGAGTGTGTGTGTGTGGGTGTGGGTGGGTGGGTGTGATTATTCATTTGAATATTTTAAAGCCCTTAAGAACAGAATTTTTAAACAAACATTCTTGACATTCTCAACAAAAACAAAAAAAAAAACACTTTTAAAAACATATATGCTATATATACTATGTGTGTGTGTGTGTGCGTGTGTGGACACCTCTGTGCACGTGTGCGTGTGTAAGGTGTTGAGGGGTGTGTGTGTGTGTGTGTGTGTAAGGTGTTGAGGTGTGTGTGTGTGGTTTTGTAGCTCTGTTTGTCTCTTTTCCCCTTCACACACTGCAGCTCTGCAGGCTGCTCTGACCGCCGAGTCGCTTTTCTCAGAAACACCATCAGTTTCTCACCTCTCAAACTTTCCACAGGATGTGTGGCTATTTTTGTTTGTCTCAGGCCACACCGTTGTTGTTCTTTTTTTCTTTTTCAGACACGATGCAAAATTAGAGCTAGACTTCATATAGTTGTGTAATATTATAACACATCTCATTTAAAGCCCCAGATTTCACCCTGCACTTTAATCTGGTCTAAACACACAACAGCATGTTCGCTTATTGTGTAACCCGTCAGATATAATGTTATTTACACAGTCAGTTACTCAGCTTTAGATCCTCCTGATGATGCTCATGAAAAGTTTCCATCATGAGAAAGTCTTCAGGACATTACATATATATAGATATACTTTTGTTCTTATAACATGTTGTCATTTAATGTATGGAAACTGTAAATTGTTGGTAAACTGCTGAGGTCTAAGAAGAATAAAACACTCGGAACATGCTGTTATAGGAAAATAATCAACATTGGGGTTTCTTTTGATTTTTTATATAACAGAACAGCGTTTTATTTATTAATTATTATACATGCTGTAAATACTGAGCTAGTTATTTATCTAGTGAGCTATATAAATACTAAATACTGAGCTAGTTATCTACCCATCTAGTGATTTATCATCTGCTCAATGTGTATAAACATTTAACTTTAAATTATTGACACTCTGTAAGAGAATGGCCAAAAAAATGTATAGATCAGTAAATTTTTCTACTCAAATTTTAAAAATAATTTTTGTTAAAATGTCATTTGTTTTATTTTATTTTTAATAAATATCTCTAGTGATTTTTTGTTGTTGTTCATTTTAATTTCCTGAAGTCTAATTTATTGCACTATGTATGTCAAACAGATTTAAGATGTATTTCATATGCTTTAGTTTTTTGTTGTTGTGTTTTCTTTTTTTTTTTTTTGTGAATAAAGCAAATATGTGCAAAAACAATTCTAAAAATGAGGATGAAATACAAAATCGTACTTTCTCTAATCACTCAACAGTTTGAGATTAAATGTAATCCTAAAACTTAAAACAAATTCAAGCACATTAATTATCACTTGACCTCTTGAGAAATTGGAACACACACACAAAAATCGTGTCTTAATAAAATGTTATTTTTAATTAAATAGGAGCATAAATGTATTTTTCAGTCCTCATTCATTATCAGATACTTTTACTTTTATCAACTGAGTGAATATATTATTTGTGTGTTCTTTTTTTAATTATTTGCTTTTGTTTGCTCTGCGGTATAAATCTCTCTGCTCGGGTAAACAGGAAGGTACAGCGAGTGAAAACCACACTGAATGTTCCACACCGCTCTCAGCTTTAACTTTCCAGACCAGACCTGTGTGTGCATTCTGCGTCTGCTGAGAGACGTGAGGGGACAAAAAAAAATCACACGGCCGGCTTTCATAAAAAGAACAAACAAATCATCAAATACAGAATGGGATTAAAGACAAATACTCTTGTTTTTTATAATTAAAAAATCAATATACTAAAAATACCCTGAGGAATCATATATATATATATATATATATATATATATATATATATATATATATATATAAGTTTTATATAACTTTATAAATAATGTTGTTTTTTTATACTCTCAGCCATTTTTAATGAAATTTGGAAAATAGTGTAAAATATGCAGTGAATGATTGAATACTCGATCACTCTGTTATCATTCCTCTTCTTTACAGTAACCAAACTCTGCCTTTAGAGCAGCTTTACACACTCTTTTAACTCTTTACATTCTCTCAGCCAGCTTCATGAGTCAGACACGTTATTTCCACCCGTGTTAATTCAGTTCCTCGTGATGAGAACGTCTCGGTTCCTTCACTCTCTGCTGCAGGTCTCTGGAGAACATCTGCACTGGGTTTAGACCACGCTACTGTGAAGTCCAGCTCAGCTTCTTCAAACTCATGTACCTTTTAATAAATATTTCAGATGTCCAAGAGTGATGTGTGTGTGTGTGTGTGTGTGTGTGTGTGTGTGTGTGTGTGTGTGTGTGTGTGTATCTCGGCTGTTTAGCCGAGAGGTCATGTTAATATTAAATACAGATGCCCAACATCATGTTCATGTTTAAGTGAAAAACAGGCACTAAAAGTGGATCAGGCCGAGCTCCAGCAGCAGCACAACAACCTGCACTGAACTTCCTGATTAGAGGCTTGTGGGCGGAGCTTCTTATAATCCACCAGATCAAAAGCTTTTCACTTTTTTTCTCATCAGCTGCCGAGTCGCTGCAGGGCACAAAGATCATTCTTCATTTGTCCTGATCTCATCAAACATCTTCAGGTGCAATTTCTCAAACACTTTTTCCCTGTGACGTTCATCTCTGCTTTATTTATGTTTTGCAAAAACTATTAATAGTTTGAAGTTTGCTGTGGTATATGAGGAATAAACCACTTTGGGACGTGCCGTTCAAGGAAAATAAAGAACCTCAGAGTGGTAACAATAACTCTGCTTCATCACACCACCCCATTATTGATTATTTTCCTATAATAGCACATCCTTAAATGTTTTATTCCTTACATATGACACCCTATAATGCTGAATTTCATCATGTCTTTGTCACACTTTTCACATTATCTATATGTACAGAACACATGTATTGTCACGTATTGTAGTCCTGAAGGCATGACAATTCATCTTACTGAAATACTGAAAACACACTTTCTTATGGCAGTAAAAACACACCTTCCTTTGACATGAGTTAAAGCCACAGCACCACCCTGTAACCACAGACCAAACCCAGAGGAACCCTAAACAATCCCTCCATCCTCATGAGGTCTACGTGGGTGAAATACACTCTGTGTTGTTTTTTTTTTTTTTCTTCTTCTTTTTTTTTCCGGCAGTCTTGTTATATGACGTAACATTTTTTGAGAACGTTCCTCTAAGTGCATTGGTCTAGGTCACTTTCTTCACTCTTAATATGTTAGTTTTACTTTGAGCCCAGTCACACCGCACTGGCGCCATCTAGTGACATAATATTTGCTTTCTGTGCCTTTTTTCTCTCTCTCTTTTAACATTTTGTAACCAGGGACCCCTTTGAATAGGAAATAAAATCACTACTTTTAATAAACTACCACTTTTAAATAAATCACTCATGTTAATCACTATTGCCTCACACCAAACAAAACTGTACAGAACAGCTATTAAATAAGGAACCCGCCATCTTTGTGCAACTTCTTAATTAAATGAACTTTAATTACAAGAGTTTTACGAGTACTAAAAGTGTTTCATTAAAAGCAGGGGCACTTTGGATGGTGAAGCCATTAAGCCTGTGGATAAGATTCATAAATCACTGCTAGCTATAAAACATAACCATCTGGTGCTTCAAGTGCATAAATAAAGTGCTTTCGCGCGATTAGATTAGATCTAGAGTATTCCAATAAGATACCAAATCCAAGAAATATATCTTTACATTATATTTATTTCTTTTTATTTCACTTTTCACTCACTATGAACCGATAATCATAACATTGTATCATTTATAGCATTTTTCCTAGTTTTGCTAAAACTGCAGTTAGATTTAAATCGTTGCTCATTCACATTATTATTTAAGATAATGATCTTTAGATTAAAAAAATAATCTTCCAAAAATTTAACACACCTGCTCCCCATTCACACCTGAAACCTTGTAACACTAACAAGTCACATGACACCGGGGAGGGAAAATGGCTAATTGGGCCCAATTTGGACATTTTCACTTAGGGGTGTACTCACTTTTGTTGCCAGCGGTTTAGACATTAAAGGCTGTGTGTTGAGTAATTTCAAGGGGACAGCAAATTTACACTGTTACACAAGCTGTACACTCACTACTTTACATTGTTGCACAGTGTCATTTCTTCAGTGTTGTCACATTAAAAGATATAATCAAATATTTACAAAAATGTGAGGGGTGCACTCACTTTTGTGAGATACTGTATGTATGTGTGTAGTGTACAGCAGGTTAGAGACATTAAATGCAGCACTGCATGAATTTATCTGGTGTATTTTATTAGTGTCATGTGAATGTGCTCTCTGGCGGCTGTTGGATTAGAGGTGTAGGTGTTCAGGGCAGAATTTTTTGACCTCGGATCTGATTAAAAACTCCTGCCGTGACCCGGATTCGAACCGGGGTTGCTGCGGCCACAACGCAGAGTACTGACCACTATACGATCACGGCTCTCCACCGCGGAGCTGCGGTGGTGTGTTGGGATTCGTGCATGTCTGTGTTGAGAGAGAGAGAGTGTGTGCGTGGGTTGAGAGAGAGAGAGAGTGTGTGCGTGTGAGAGAGAGAAAGTGTGTGTGTGTGTGTGAGAGAGAGAGAGAGAGAGAGAGAAAGAGTGTGTATGTGTGTGTGTGTGAGAGAGAGAGAGAGAGAGAGAGAGAGAAAGTGTGTGTGTGTGTGTGAGAGAGAGAGAGAGAGAAAGAGTGTGTGTGTGTGTGTGTGTGTGTCAGCTGAAGGACAAACTGATGGCTACATTGTGGAGGTGTTTATTTATCTTTCTAGTTTGTTCTGTCTCTATGTGACCCCTTAGACTGAAAATCAATAGAAAGTTCTCCTGACTGCTCCCCTGTTTTTCAGTGTTTAATGAGCAACTCATCACTCTTCTCAACAAGCACGAAACCTCGTGTGTCCTGGACAAGGTTGCCAGATTGTGTGTTTCCGTGTTTTAATAAATTTAAGAAGACCTCAGGGGTGCTATATGTGTATGAGCTTTTTAATTATTAATCAAAGAAAATACCACAACAGCTGATACATTTCTGAAAGTGTTGACATTTACATGCGTTTGCAAGATGTTTATATGATGTTCTGAAGAACTTATGAAGCATAAGTGACATAAAGGAAATGTTCCACACAGAAAAACAAAAACTTGCTACACGGCATGCCATCTGTATATTGCAGTTCACTTTCCTCCCAGTATGAGTACTTTTCTTCATCCATGTATGAGTACTTTTCTTCATCCATGTTTAACGTATGAGACGTTAAACCGAGGTCCTTTCACTTTCGTCCGTCTTGCGCCAGGCCCAAGCCGTCCCTCTTAATCATGGCCCTGGTTCTGAAAACCCACAAAATAGAACCGGAGTCATATTCCATTATTCCTAGCTCAGGTATTCTGGCGAGTTGGGCGGCCTGCTTTGAAGACTCTAATTTTTTCAAAGTAAACGCCCCGGGCTCCTGCAAGGGACCGGACACCCAGCCAAGGGCATCCGGGGGCGCCAGGGAGGCAGGGTCTGAGACAGGCAGTGGCTCGTGTCGCGGCAGACCACCAGCCCACTCCCGAGATCCAACTACGACGTTAAACCAAGTACACCCCTTCATGGCAATGTTATTCTCTAATAGCTGTGGTCTCTTTCAGCATTTTAGTGCAAAAATTGTTCAGGAATTGTTTGAGGGGCATGACAAAGAGTTCAAGGTGTTGACTTGGCCTCTAAATTCCCCAGATCTCATTCCACTCGAGTATCTATGGGACGTGCTGGACAAACAAGTTGTATACCGCTTTGTGGCTGAGACACTTATACTGCCAGTGGTTGTCTATGGAGATTGCATGGCTATATGCTTGATTTAATGCACCTGTTATCAATGGATGTTGCTGAAACTCCAGAAATCAATCATCAGGAGTGGTGTCCACATACTTTTGGCCATGTATTTCATCTCACGCTCAGTACGTTTACATGGACAACAATAATCCAATATTAACCCAATTAAGATTAAGAAAGTAGCAGGTAAACAGTGATTATTGATGACCTTAATCTGATTAAACTCATACTCTAAGTAAACACAGATGGACACACACGGCAGTGCTCAACCGTTTGAAGTCAAACAAGAGAGCACGGCTGCGTCCCAAACTGCGTACTTACCTGCTATATAATAGGAGAGATACATGTATTTCAGCTACTATATAGGAGGTCAGTACGCGGTTTGGGACGCAGCCCACGGCTTCAAGCAGTCGTCTGTTTGCACGTACAGCATGACCAATAATTCACCGCACTTGAAGCGGATTAAAAATGAAACACCCAAAACTGTATACGGTCCCATAATGAAGACCAACTGTATGTCAATACGTGAAATTCTGGAGGGAACGTCGGACGGCTTGACGTGGGGTCGTAATGACGTGTGCTGTTAATCGATCTATGTTCTATAACATGTAAAACAGGAAAATGAAAGGAATATTCTAAAAGCGACTCATGTAAACACCTTAATCAGAATATTATCTTATTCAGAATAAGGTCAGTAATTAGATTACTGCCGTCCGTGTAAACGTCGTCACTGTTGAGTATGTACAGTACATGTTATGTAGTCCTGTTTGTATTGTATTACTGCCTGTATATGTTGCATCATGGTCCTGAAACTCTAGCCTACTATAATGCGTTTCAGTGTGTGGACACTGAGTAATGACTTAACTTAATTAGACTTGCCAAAACAGTAAACACCAATCTGGCAACCCTGTTCTTGAGCCATTTAACCCGGTGCGTCAGGATGGCTCCAGTTTGCGCTTCGTGCCAGAGGTTTTTGGGAAGCAAAAGTGGATCCTGCTGGATTATCCCAGCTCATGTGATGGAGATGAGAAGCAAAATCTCTGTTCTCTCGTTTAGAGATGTGCTTTTAGTAGGGAAAGTGGCTGGCTGAAGCCTGTTAATAGAAGGCTGCAGAATTAAAAATCCCCCGCATGCGTTTTTCACCCAAAATGACTGAACTGATGCGTGATTAAGAGCGCAAACTGGACTTGAATGCTGAAAGCTGAACGCTGACAGGAGAGAGGGAGAGAGAGAGAGAGGGAGAGATCTGCACATGGCTCCTCGGATGGAAAAAGGACTTTGGCTGCTTTTCCTCACCAGTAAGTAATGAGTGTGCTGTGCTTTTGGAAACTCTTGGAACATCTGGTTCACTAGTGTGGAGATTAAACTAAAAACGAACCTCACACTAACCTTTACCAAAAAAAAAAAAAAAAACAACTTGCATGTTTAGTTAAAAGGTTGCCAGATCCATTCCTTCCATGCATTTAATTCCACTCAGCAATTGTTTAAATAAGATTAAATTCTACAATATAAAAATGTCCTGTTAGTGTACTCTTTAACATTCTCAGTGTAACCTAAAGCATTATGGACTTCATCATTTTAAACTGAAGATGAAAAAATAGCATGGGTGTAGCCAGGGGTGGCCAGTGCCACCCTATTGTGTAGCACTGCCACCCTAGTGAGATAATAATAATAATAATAATAATAATAATAATAATAATCACTACAGTTACTGGTGTCATATGATGCAAAAATGAACGACTTGGTAAATATTTCTGTTATTGGTTTAAATTATAACAGAATGCCCAATATAACACCTCTGGGAAATATAAATATATAAACAATTTCAGTGTTATACAACCGTGAATTAGGATCATCAACGTGTTGTTCATGAACAAGCAAGTTTAGCTAGCTAACACGGAAGCAAGCTATTCCCTGGCCCCACTTAGCATAACGACTAAACATTGTTCAAACCAATTTATGTTAATATAACTATAACTTTTCAGTTTGTTCATATATATAATTTTTTATGATGTAATACAGTACAGGAAAGCACACTGTTATGCAGAAACCATGTACACATCTCTGAAAGTTGAAGAGTTTTTATTTTTATTTTAATGTCATGGAGAGATGACATGAAGAGGTAATGAAGTTGACCTAGAAGGTATAACCTCACTGTGAGGTCAGATACTTATCAATTTTTAATTATGCAGGTTAAAGCAGGGCTTCTGTAAAGGCTTCTAAGTCTCACTCTCTCTCTCTCATACACACACACACACTCTCTCTCTCTCTTTGTCTGTCTGTCTGTCTGTCTCGCTCTCTCTCTTTCCCTCTCTCTCACTGTGCAGCGTATATGTATAAAGATTATATAGCTTGTATTGACAGTGTATGATATTTAAGTGATGGTGCAGGACATCAGTTTTGGTGTGTGTGTGTGTGTGTGTGTGTGTGTGTGTGTGTGTGTAGGACTCAGGGCAGGATCAGTATGCCATAACCATGATTAAATCTTTTGCCCAGTGAGTCAGAGCTGCAGAAAGGCTGAAAGAATGACAATCTCTCTCTCCCTCTCTCTCTCTCTCTCTCTCTCTCTCTCTCTCTCTCTCTCGCTCACACACACACACACACACACAAACAGAAAAACTAAAAAATGCATTTTTGATTCATATTTTGCATCCCATATTTTGATTCACATTTTTTGTCATTACAAGCAAACACTCATCTCATTCAGCATGAAAACAGCGTTGATATTTAGGGGAAAATAGATGGATTGATGGATGGATGGTAGAAATGGAAGATAGATAAATAGAAAAAAAACATGGATAGATGGATGGACGAACGGATGGATGGATGACTGTATTGATACTTGGAAGAACAGATAGACAGAGATAATAGATATATAGATGAATAAAAATCTATGAATAGATAGATAGATAGAGGGGATTTTAAATAATTCAGCTGGTGAATATTAAATGCACACACACGATATCGTTGTGTATTAGTACTAAACTAAAAGTTTCAGCTGTTATTTTGTATTAGAGGTCAGCAAAGTGTGTGTGTGTGTGTGTGTGTGTGTGTGTCAACACTGTCTGCATGATGAGGCAGCTTTTATTTTAGTGCAACTGAATTATTCACTGAGTTGAAGTGCATCCGGGTGGAACAGTCGTGTCTCTAAGCCTTAGCTGCGCACGTGTGTGTGTGTGAGAGAGAGAGAGAGAGAGAGAGAGAGAGACAGACAGACAGACAGTCAGAGTGAAAGAGAGAGAGACAGATAGAGAGAGAGAGAGAGAGAGAGAGAGATTTCATAAGGTCCCAGCATTTCTTGGGACATGTCCAAACACGTTTTGCCAAGCTCTTTTTAATATACTCTGTCGTCTCTGCAGGACGTGGTTTGATCTGTTACAGCTCGAGCTGAGTTAGAAAATCTTTATACTTTATGAACTACACCATCATCATCTAACACAAGTAACCTGATCAAACATTTTATGGTGTTTAAACAATGTTTTTATTAATGGATCATGAAAGTGGCTGACCTGAGCGCCCAGAGCGGTATGTCAAATAAAAATGAGTGCAACCCACCATGAGCTGCACACACAAACATGTCCCTGAGCAAGAAGCAGATAAGTTATCATGCCGAGAAACTGTAGCATGAGCACTTCAGTTCAGCGAGCACTGAGCACTGAGACCCAGAGTCACAAACCAAGAGAAGGAATCTAGATTCTTCCCACATGTCATTGTGTTTAGTCTCTGACACAGAGCTGTCAATCAAGCATTCTCATTAGTATATCAGGCCACACCCACTGGGACACATCTGATGCCTTTAGCTATTGTTTGAGCAGTGTTTTTTCATTTTTCTATTTTTTTATCACTAAACATTTGTTTCATATTTTACATTACGTTTCTTTGGACTTGTTTATTTGCATTTCCATTAAGACTTAATAATAATAATAGTAATAATAATAATAATAATAATAATAATATTTAAGGGCAGGATTGTGAGATTGTGTAGTAAAAACATTTGCTGATTAGACTGTGATGTCATTTGTAGTGTTAGGCAGTGATCTGATCTCCAGAGACTCGAGAGTCAATGCCTCAAGCATATGGCAGCTGTGACTCGTGTGTGTGTGTGTGTGTGTGTGTGTGTGTGTGTGTCTGTGTGTGTGTGTGTGTGTGTGTGTGTGTGTGAGTATATTAAAACCACTCTGACTCAAACATGGCTGATGAGTTAAAAGGTCATGAAATTGATGATAAAGCAGATAATGAAGTTTGACCGTTGACAGGAAGAGTCTTCTACACGGAGAATCAACGTATGTTCTGCTTCCTGAGGCAATGAGAAATGCGTATCTCGACCGTATAGCAGGCGTCAGATTTTCCATACATTATGACTTCTGCCTCTTTAGTTTTTCAGTAGAGATATGGTGCGACTCTACTAAGTAATTCCATTCTGTCTCAACCAAAATCATTTCCATAACCCATGCCCAAGTCTTTTTATATTTGACTAATGACATTACTCAGTAATCTTATTTCTGATTGTCCAAGATGGCCGCCCTTTAACGAATGTTAGTGTTCACAGTACACAGTCAAATTTTATTCATATTTACAAATTGAAATAAGTGTCCAAAACCACATCAAGAAATGTGTGTGTGCTGTTCTTGTGTGCTTGAACTTATCCTTTTGGTCTACCAGCGTCACACAGCGCAGCTTCTGCGTCCCCCGGTTCAGATGACGTGTGAAGACAGCACGGCTGGGTGTTGAAGGCTGTATTTGCAGCATGACGTCTCAGCCTGTCATTTTGAATCTTGTTGTCGCTGAACATATTAACTGTGGTGATATAATCCACTATGACTGTGTCCTTTAGACAAACAGCCGCACCCGTGCACTGCTCAGGCTGCTTGTCACAAATCATTATAACGTTTCCCTCAGAATCTCTGATTCTGCATGCATACAGAGTTATACTTACGCAGTATCGCACGAGCAAGAGTGCGGTTATACCGAATATCGGCACGGCTGCGATTCGGCTGTAGGTACAGTATAACCTCAATCTAATCAGTAGACCAGAACTACCTGCTGTTTAAGGATTATTATGGGCTGGTGTTGGAAATGTTAATGCTAAATAAATCAAGTCTTTTATCGAATCTCTCTTTGCTTTAGAACATCACGCCTTTCCATTGTTGTTTGGTTTTATATATCATTTTGTGTATTTGTGTGTGTCTTGTAGCGGCGTTGTGCGCTGAGGTGGAGGAGCGATTAATTAATAACCTCCTTTCTCCTGAACGCTACAACAAGCTCATACGACCTGCAGTGAACAAGAGCCAGCAGGTGACCATCGCCATCCAGGTGTCTCTAGCTCAGCTCATCAGTGTGGTGAGACACGTGCGCCCACACACACACACACACACACACACACACACACACACACACACGCACGCACATGGATAACACTTGATTATCTGCTTTCAGAATGAAAGGGAACAGATTATGACCACCAACTGCTGGCTCACTCAGGTAATATTATCATAATATCGTAATATCGGGTCATATATTTCTAATATTTCTTGACATAAGTGACACATTTTCCCCATGTAGCCTGTACTTCCAGAGTACTAAGAGTTGTTGAGTATATTATGTGTAAAACCACACGTTTAATTCCTTAAAGAACCAAAATAGTCGATTCTGATTTGGATTCAGCAGTGAGAAATCGTGACTTTAGTGTATAGTTTTTGTACTGAGGTGTTTAGAGATTCGGTGTGTGTTTTTAGGTGTGGAATGATTACCGATTAATGTGGAACCCAGACGAGTACGAAGGTGTCATGAAAGTTCGTCTTCCGTCACAGCACATATGGCTGCCAGACATCGTCCTCTACAATAAGTGAGCATTTGTCCATCATTTTCTGACATACTATTTAGTACAGTGCAATTTGGGACACAGCCCAAGGGTTTCTGCAGTAAATATACACAGTCGACAATGAGGATAAATCTGAGGACATACCATAAACTCCATAAGATCGCTGTCTTTCACGTTCTCATTCTCATTCATTTACACGTTCATGCTCTCAGTCTCTCTGATTGGCTGCCAGCTCCTGTCTGTCACTCTGTAGTCAGACTTCTTTCGTACCTGAAGTTGGGAGCTTGATGACATTTTAATGGTTCTCAGAATGATGTACTGTATGCATACCAATTTCCTGTGAGTTAATATTACAGGATTGTCAGGGTGACTGACAGCAGCTCAGAAACATCTGATTATAGAGGATTTTTATCTCCTGACTCAATAGTCCATTTTTTTTTCATTTTTAGCAAACATTGTAGCTTTAATGATCGTCGAATACAAAACCGAGTGAAAGGAAAAAGGTAAAGCGTACAGAGGCTAAAGTTTAACTTGAACTAAAGCAGATATTCACAGATAATACTGGAATAGCAGTGTGACTCAGGGTTGCTGAGTGTCTGGATAAACACCCCGTGTTTGTGTCCAGACGCGGCTTCCATCAGGAGAGTATGTCCGGGGTACTCAGTGATCTCTGGAGAGATTAGGCATGCATTAGTGAGACGGGATGAGCAGGAGAACGTGGCTTAGTGCCAGATATCACTGTGTTTCCATTTTAAGGCCTGCTTGCTAAGGGACTTTAGTGTCTGTTTAATTTACAGTGGGGTCCAAAAGTCTGAGACCACTAGTGAAAATGCTTCAATTTAGCATTTCTTTGTAATTTAATCCAATCATTTGCATTACAAATGATATTATTGATGAGAGCTTGAGGGAAAAGTAGAATCTTTGAACTATTTACATGAATTTCAGATCTTCTTGGTATTTGTTTCGTCCAAGGGCGTAACCATGGTATGGACATTGAGGGGGTCCAACGAACTCGGCGGGAGGATATGCAAGTGAATGTAACGTTAATGGTCAAAAACTGGAACTGACGTTAGCCTAGCCTACTTCATGGGTGTGCAAATATCAAAAGTTAATTGACATTCTTAAGAACAATCCAAGCCATGGTATGATGCCTTCTATACTAAGCTAAGGTTACCTACTATTTAGGTATCTAGTTACTTACTGTCTGAAAAAAAGCTTGTATGCTCTGCTGAACTTTTCTACGTTTGGCTACTGTCTCCATTTCTTACAGACTGAGCTGCTAAAATATATCAACGAACTTGTGGAAAATTATTAAAAAGGAATAGACATAAATAAATAGAATAGATGAAGAAAAGACAGATCCGTTGGCAGGGTTCATTAAAGGGGGAGATATAGAAAATATTTTGTACTGCATATTGGGGGGGACAGATTGGTATTTCCTCAACATTGTGGGGGACGACCCCCCCAAAGAATGCGTGGTTACGCCCATGGTTTCGTCTCCTTTTCGGTTATAATGACGATGTTTACTTGAGCTGGCATGGACTAAAAGATTAAAAACTAAAATGAACATTTTATTAGCTTCATATATTCTGAGAACAAAGTCTTTGTATGTTTGCTTTGGATTTTATGAGTGTTCTTGATAACATATTGATAAAACATATTGAGTTTTTTTGTACTCACATTTCACCTCTAAACTGTGTTTCTGGCTTTTAGTGCGGACGGGACTTACGAGGTGTCTTTCTACTCCAACGCCGTCGTGTCCAGCAATGGTGAGGTTGCTTGGTTGCCTCCAGCCATCTATAAAAGTGCGTGTAAGATTGAGGTGCGAAACTTTCCATTCGACCAACAGAACTGCACACTGAAGTTCCGCTCGTGGACGTACGACCACACGGAGATTGACCTGGTCTTGCTGTCCGACTTCGCAAGCCGCGATGACTTCAAACCCAGTGGTGAATGGGATATTGTGTCTCTTCCCGGTCGCAAGAATGAAGACCCAGATGACTTCACTTACCTGGATATCACTTACGACTTCATCATCAGGCGCAAGCCGCTTTTCTACACCATCAACCTGATCGTTCCGTGTGTTCTTATCACATCTCTGGCCATCTTGGTTTTCTACTTGCCCTCGGACTGTGGAGAGAAGATAACCTTGTGTATCTCAGTCCTCTTG
Source organism: Ictalurus furcatus (assembly GCF_023375685.1). Lineage (NCBI taxonomy): Eukaryota > Metazoa > Chordata > Actinopteri > Siluriformes > Ictaluridae > Ictalurus > Ictalurus furcatus. Next base: position 27,729,214 of record NC_071262.1, on the reverse strand, counting down.
GCCCTAACTGTTTTCCTCCTTCTCATCTCCAAGATTGTGCCTCCGACCTCGCTGGCTGTGCCGCTCATTGGCAAGTATCTGATGTTCACCATGGTGCTGGTGACCTTCTCCATCGTCACCAGCGTGTGCGTGCTAAACATTCATCACCGCTCTCCGAGCACACACACCATGCCACCGTGGGTCAAGAGCTTCTTCTTGAATCATCTGCCAGCGTTGTTGTTCATGCAAAGGCCTGGGTCGTCCAACGTCCGTGAGAAATTCCGGCGCATGCACCAACATCGCTCGTTCTCTGAGAACACTCTTAAAAGAGAGCAGGACGCTCTGTCGGATTCCACGTTCTTTGTGAATGAGGACTCCAAAGCCTTCAGCCGGAGGAATAGAGAAATGCAGGATAACACAGAGATCCGGAAACGGCTAGCAGTGAAGTGCTCAGCGGATATGGAGATGGCTGTGGAGGGCGTGAGATACATTGCTGACAAGATAAAGAGCGAGGATGATGACGAAGCGGTGAGCATTGGCGTTATTCATGCACTTCTCTTAAAATCATCTTTCAATAACTGCGTTTTAAACATGAATGTCTGCAGGTTCATTAATTTATTAAGGTGCAGTCTGGATTATTGTGACTGAACAATTTTTTCAGTAAATATATTTCCAATCAGGCTATTCACATGAAATTTTCACCAGTATTAACTGATGTTTCTTGTGTGACACCTTGATAACGAAAAGCCTTTTTATAGACCATCAATTTACTAACCCAGCTGATATTAATTTGCACAGATAGGGGGTGTAATTACTTACGGATTTCATCTGGTTCCTTGCCTTACCTTGCCTTGGAGAACTGCTTTTTCTTAAGATAAGATAAGATAAGATAATTATTAATCCCCAGATGGAGAAATTAGGGTGTTTTCTTAGCGTGTTCAATACTTTTTTCCCCGTGTCATTCCGCTTTATTACACATAACTTTATTTATGTACTTTAATGTTGTGAATTCTTTATATTTGCAGATTTTGCGAGTTAATACTGATGTCTGGTGAAAATTTCATGTGAATAACCTCACTGGAAATATATTTATAATGATCTTCATCCCCATTATAACTGTATATGGCTCAAAAGGTGTTTAGTTTTCTTCAATAGCAGCTTGTTTCTATAGTAACGACCTACACAGGGACTTATCTGGAAGAAGCTTCAACAAAAAAAAGAATATGGTTTAAGTTTGAGTTAAGTCTATTTAACATTTCAGAGGTAAAGCTACAAATATAAGTTTTCCGACAGGTGATATTGAAAGGTATGTCAAATGAATGATTAAATAAATAAAAATGAATATATATCCTCAACAAAGCTTTGGCTTCCTTTTTCAGATCATTGAGGACTGGAAATACGTGGCGATGGTAATAGACCGACTCTTCCTGTGGATCTTTGTGTTGGTTTGCGTTTCTGGAACTGTTGGCCTCTTCATGCAGCCTCTGGTTAAGAGCTACAACACTCAATTGGATGACAACACCGAGTGACACACACACACACACACACACACACACACACATGAAAACCAGCTCCTGCTCACTCCCAATTTAGAAACTGTGAATGTAAAGCTGTTCACTACTTAGCACTGGACCCAGGTCATGTGATCCTGCTGACCTCAGCCGTTTATTTAGAAATTATAGCAATACAGTTTCAGAGAGAGAATCACCTTACCTCAATATAATATAATATAATATAATATAATATAATATAATATAATATAATATGATATCCTTATACATTTTCTATGGTAGCAAAAGTATTACTTCTTAATTAGCATGTTCTCACAGATGCTGCAGTAGATTTCAAATAAGGGATGAATAATAAATAACAAAATGATAAATGATGCTATAGACAGTAGGCAGTTGTGCAGTATGCAGTTTATTGGAACACGACCATTTACGTTGCATTGAAATATCCTTCAAAAGTTGTATATTCTCTCAGAAATCTGTATTAACACACTGAAACAGCACATCAAGGCAGTACTAGACAAACAAAACTACTGTATAAGGCTCACACACACACACACACAGATGATTTCTTGTACCTACAACATAAAGAACCAAACATGAGCCAGTGTACCTCAAATTATTGTAGCAATGTTTGTTTGAATAATAATCATAATCTTATATATTAATATGAAAGAAAATCAGTCTAAATATGTGACAGTATACACACATGGGAATAAATATATTCACTTAAGCACATGCATGTTCTTTACACGTCTGTTCTATCCTTACTTTGAGTGTTTGTTACCATGTTTTTGTTTTTTTTTTCTAATTCAGATTTAATAAATAAATTGACTCACATGGCTAGAAGATGATGGAACGTGCTCGAATGGCTGTTGATGCTCAATATGCAAATCAACAGATTCATAAACACCTGATGACAATGTGATGGAGAAATAAAGCTTTTCCGAGGAAGAAGCCCCTTGGTAGTGACAAGTTGCTTTTTTTGTTTAGGTTCTAGATATAAAAACAAGAGAGAGAGAGAGAGAGAGAGAGAGAGAAGTGGGATGATGGAGCAACTGTTTATAGCTGTTTTAATATAAGTGATAACAGGAATGTAGATCTTCCACAACATTAAATGTGATTATAAATGTATGATGTGTTGCTCTGTAATAAAGAAAATATTGTAATATAGCCGTGGTGGAACAAAGCACTTTGGGACTTCTCTTGTAGGTGAATAACAGTAACTCCACTCCCAAAAGTTCCTCATCGGTTTGATCCTAAGCTCGAGTTACTCTCTGTACAAGAGGGTCCTATGTCCGTGTGGGTTTCCTGTGGGTTCTTTGGTTTTCTTCCACCTGCCTATTACATGCAGGTGAATTGGTCAATGTTCCACAGTGTGAGTGAGTGTGTGAATGTGTATGGCCTGTCCAGGGTCTGTTCCCGGGACAGGCTTCAGATTCACCACAACCCTGACCAGGATAAAGTGCTTACTGAAATTGAGTAAGTGAGTGAGAATTAGAGCAGCATTTCTATTTTATTCTAACTCCTGTGGATCTCGTGGCAAATTGAGAAAGACATGCATTATTGAAGGAACTGAGGGTATGAATATGAACACATTTTTCATGCTCTTTCTTTTTGTGCACGCGCTTATGGAGCTGTAGAGAGATGTTTGGGAAGTTGTCCTTAATCTGACTTGGTGTATTATACATGATTACTGAGTAAAGGAGTAATTATCAGCGGGAAAAGGATCATTTAATAGACAGCAATTTTCTGTTTCGATTCTGTGTGTGTGTGTGTGTGTGTGTGTGTGTGTGTGTGTGCGTGTGTGTGTGTGTAAAACAACACGAAATGTCCCTTTATGGGAATGAAATATGAATGGTGTGAGAGTGGCGTCACACACCCTCGGCCACAGCTGCTTCCAACTGGAGCAGAAAATCATCTGAGCTGAGGCCACACACACACACACACACACACTAATGTGTGTCTCAACAGTGCAGTGGAGCGGATTCATGCAAACTAAGAAGACAATACTCTTTTAATAAAAATTCATAACATGAGGTAAAAGCAACAAAAAAAGTCGTTATGAAAATAACTTTTGCCCTCAGGCTGTCATTAAAGAGGTCAAGTGTGCGCATACCATTTAAAAGAGAGAAAAATAGGATTTGTTTTCATTATTATCATAATCTGCATTATTTATTATTCTTTTTACTATATTTTAAATGCATAAATAAAGAATTCTGTTAAATTGCTCACATTTTCGGAAAATTACTGTATATTTGTCTTTATTTTGTCCTAAGGGTGTGAAAACTTCTGCACTCCCTACCACAAGGCATATGGCATGCATCTACAACATTAAAAAACCCTTCCATCTTTAGATCTGAGCGCTTCTCTATTTTTATATTTGTTGTATCATTTGATGAGCAATTATTTATTTTATATACACTACATGGCCAAAAGTATATGGACACCTGACCGTCACGCCCTTTGAACACTCCAGATTCTATCATATTCCAGATTCAGTCCTTCTTTTGGTGTTAGGAATACCTCCAGTCTTTTTCTGTTCTGCGAAGGCTTTCATTCCTCCAAGGTTCAGGGTACTGAGAACCTTCTCTCATAGGGAAACACTAATTTTTAGGATTATATTGTACAATGTACACACGAGTTGTAGTTCTGTAGTTGTTTATTATCAAACATGAAACAACATAACAGTGCATACTGCACGATATGCACACACTTAGAAAATACCTGACCTTTAAGACCTTTGGGTCTCTCTTGTAGAACCCTTAAAGTTTCTGTATAGAACCCTACAAGAGTATGTTACCCAATCAGAAAGCATTCCAAGTAGAACCAAGCCAAAATACCAAGACATGCTAGGTCAATTTAAGGAAATGCCTGACAGGTATTAAGAAAAAAAAAACATTTGTCATTTTGTACATCACAATTGCACAGTTGCAAAATTGATTGTACTTGAAACCTTTTCTGATAGGAAAACACTCGGTTATACAGTCCTACATAGAGCCTTTAAGAAGGACCTTTACAGAGAAGTTTATGGTGATGACAATGATGACAATGATTAGGATGATGGTGATGCTATTGATGTTTGTGATGATGAGAACGCTAATGATGATGATGATGATGATGATGATGATGATTATGATAAGCCTCATGAGGTTTATAATTCTGATGCTGATGATGTTGGTCCTGATATTGATGATGATGATGTTGAGGAGGAGGAGGAGGAGGAAGCTGGTGATTATGATGACTCATGATGTTTAAGATGATAATGATGAAGAGGAGGAAGCTGGTGATGTTTATAATAATGAAGAGGCTGATCTTGATGATGACATGATGATGATGAGCCTCATGAGGTTTATAATGATGTTGATGATGATTATGATAAGCCTCATAATGTTTATGATGATGAGGAGGAGGAGGAGGAGGAAGCTGGTGATGTTTACAATAATGAAGAGGTTGACGTTGATGACATCATGATGATGTTGATGAAGATGTTGATGATGATGATGGTCATGATATTGATGATGATGATGATTATGATAAGCCTCATGATGATGATGATGATGAAGAGGAGGAGGAGGAAGCTGGTGATGTTTACAATCATCATGTTTACAAGAATTATAAATTACTAAACATCAGAATATTTCATCCCCAAAATTCGTTGCCAGATTTAAAGCTCAAAATATCACTTTTTGCACGTTATTGAAATTATATTGTCATTTTGCTCAGCATGACGGGTGCAAATAATTTTGGAGATGCTCCTAAGGACCCACTGGTTTGACTTACGCCATTTAAGAGTGATAGAGTTTTAGGGGTCCTGAGTGGTGCAACAGAAAAACGTTTGTGCTATCTTCCACCTATTGTGAGTTTGAATTCTGATGATGCCACCGGGAGAGAGAACAAAATTGACCATACTCTGGGTGGGAGGGATGACGTTCTCTATCTCCTGTCAATCACTGATATATACAGGCAATATATACAGTATATATAATACACAGGTTCATCTCAAAACATTAGAATATCGTGGAAAAGTTCTCTTTTTTCCGTAATTTAATTCAAAAAGTGGACGTTTCATAAATTCTAGATTCATTAAGCATAAAGTGAAGTATTTTAATCTCGATTATTAAGGCTTACAGCTCACGGAAATCAAAACTCCAGTATCTCAAAATATTAGAATATAGAATTTATAATACAGAAATGTCAACCTGATGAAAAGTATGTTCATTTATGCACTCAATACTTTCCTTAAAAATGACAGGAAAAAAATGAACTTTTCCACAATATTCAATTTTTTTTAAATGCACCTGTGTTATTACCTTGGACAAGAAGTAGATCAGGAGGCTGAGTGGCAACAGTGCGAGCACCACGCTGAGCAGAATCAATTTCAGGGAGCTGTACTCCTGTTAAACAAATCACACTCAATATTTACACCCTATAATTTTTTTAAAATCCTTATATAATAATAAAATAACATCTGATTTCTATGCAAGGCAAAGCAAGAAGTTTTTTGTTTGTTTGTTTGTTTTTTACAAAATAAATACATTAAATTAAATTAAAGATAAATAAAAATTTACCTCAACTAATGTGCTGCTCCACAGTCTTGAGTACAGAGTAACTGCAGTTCTATCTGCTGCCTGCAGGGGGCATCTGAGTTCCACACACTTTAATTCATCATCACAAGTCTACAGCGATCAGAGAAACAGCACACAGGGTGAGTACAAGGGGTTTCTGTAAATGTAAGATTCTTTAATGAAGACTTATATTATATATAAGACTTATAACTTATATTAATGTAGAAATGTTGCGTTAATTTTACGTTTGCTTCCTAAGTATAATTTGATTTGACAACAACATTGACGATGTCAGAATTTCAGTACTTTGGGCTTTCCCTGATGCACACTTTGTGTTTCTTAAAAAAATAAATAAAAATAAAAAGCAATACTATGCATTAATCATGATTGTTACTTGTTGCATGAAAATTTCCCAACCAGTGGCAATGTCTTTTATAATGACTGATTTTGTGTATCAATTTAGTTTTGTTTGTTTTTAAGCATTATGCTTATGTTTATGTTTATGAATGCATTCTTTCTGGTCCATATTTATTACAAAGTGAAGCAACATGTGTATGTGTTTAAATCTGAAGTTGATATATGCACTGGAAGTGTATTAAATAACATAAACCAAAGTGTCTGAATACTCTATATACTCAGTTGTCAGTTAATTCAGTATAATTCCACTGTATAATGTACTTACCATTCATTACATGAGTTTTTATTGTGTACTTTTATGCCTTTCGTTATTGTAATCCTTGCTGACATAAAGAGCCAAAATGACCTCCATGATCACCTTCTTTGCATAAACTTTTATTCCCTGACCTCTCCTGAGGCACTTCAGAAAATTTGGAGTGTTTTCCGTCCCTTCTGTTGCCACCACTGTGTGAACTGCTGAAGTTCTTTACAGTACAAGCTCTAACCCATTCACTCTTCTTTATCAGTGGAATAAATATGACTTTACCAGATATAAATAATGACTTTTGCTTCCAAATAAGGACAGGAGTCCACCAGTGCTGAGAGCTGACGCCTTCGCTTCACCTTCCGCTTCTCGTTTTTCTCTGGACTTCACCTGCACAGAGCCAGCAAAGTCATACACCAGTCACTGAGATCCAGGAAGGGGAAACTAGAACGACAGATGAGGCGGCACAGGTAAAAACACTGATACAGTGCGGTGAGAAAAGTATCACTGACCTCCTGAGGATGTTTGAGAGGGCTGATTTCTGAGGCAGGACTACATGGCTGTAGAGCATCTATGGGATGCAATGGAGAAGAAATAAGCAGATTGTGGATGCTCTAGTTTAGATGAACTGAATGTTTTGTTGATTGAAACTTGGAGGAAACTTCCATCACAACATTTAGAGAAACATACTGAAACTTCTCATTTTTACCCTTTTTTTTTTACTCTGAGGTTGATCTTCATTCCTGTCACATTGCCTGTAAACATTCACATAATTACACTCCTACAAAAGACTCCTAAGAACTTGGGAAGACTTTGTGTCTCTATATCAATAAATATTGTTGACATGACTAAGAATTAAGGTCTACAAATTATATAATTGGCCTTTTCAAAATATTATTCTGGCAATTGTATTGCTATGAAAACAAAAGAATGGTATGACTCAACATTCAGTGTTATGAGTAAAGTATATAAATAAGAATAGGTTAGATCACGCCTTCAGTAGGATGGGTCTCTAGTTCTAGACCTCTTACCCGTCTGCATTGAGGTCTGTTACAGCCAGTGAATAACTGAAAGAGGATGCCAGACCCGGGCCTCGGAGAACGTGAGCTACTCGCAGACTCCTCTGATCCTCCACATCGTCAGGCTTTAAGATCACAACCTCACCACTGAGATTGGATCGTGGTGCTCCTGCCACTACAACCTGCTCTTCTTTCTTCAACAGATTCGTTCCTGAGTCCAGAGCAAAGCCTTGAAAAGTTCAAGAGCTAAAGGAACATGTCAAATCCATCTTGGATCTTGAAAGCTTTGAAAAACACTTGGTGCTTTAAATGAGATGTACAGTATATTCATTGGTGGCACTGTCGCTACTGGAAAACTCTGGGCTTTATTCATAAATGGTGACTTACACTGCCAATTACAATGCCAATTTTTACAAAATAGGACTTGAAGTAAAGTCCAAACATTACTTCAATATTTACAATATGAACTAACAGGATTTCCAAATGTCTTAATGAAAATGCAATTTGACTATGCATTTATATCTTCATGTGCAAGTGAAAAACACAGGGTAAAGTCAATGCAAATAGATTAATTTAGCACCTGGATTGTGATTTACTTCAGCCTGAAAATTGCATCAAGAAGAGCAATTAAGTGTATAAATATATATTGACTGAAGGGCAGGTATTAAATATGTGGAAGCACTTTTCCACCATTTGACGTAATCAATTTAATAGTTTTTCATACTCTACGTGCTATAAATGACCTGAAAATATCCATATACGTTGCTGTATGATTTACAGCAACATATATAGGATTTGCAGGAAATATATGTAGGAAAACCAAATCCACCAGAGAACAAATGAAAGCATTGACCTTCTCACCTTAATAGCTGCTGATGGTCAGAGGAATGTGATTTTCATCAAGTACATTCTGGTCTCCAGTTTCATAGGAATCCAGAAAACCATTTTCAATAGGCTCCATGCGGACAGTACCTTAAAATTGTCAGGAGGTGAAAATGTTGGGTTTTTTTTTGTTTTTTTTTTGCATTCAGGACAAAGCTAGGAAATCTGGGAAATATATTGAACGCTTTTAGAAATAAAGGTAGCAAACTGTACTTTTCCTTGTTGCTGGCATGGTACCATCAGTACTGCGTCTTTTGTACCTTTAATGTGTGTCTCTCGAGTATAGTATACTTTTATAAATTATTTAAGGTACATAATTGATATACCTTTTATTTAAAGCTTTAAGATGATTAAAAGAACACTACATAGACCTTTTCAGGTAAAAGATACATACTAATAAAGCTGTAGTCTTGAGGTACCACACCGGCAACAAGCAAAAGTTCAATTTAATACCTTTATTTCTGAGAGGCAAAAATTGGAAAACCAAAAATGAAAACATTTAAAAACAAAATATTTACTTTTAAATATTTATGATCTCACACAACTCCATTTGCATGAAAACATTGTAGAAGTCCAATAAAGTCATTCTTTTGTTCCAATCAATTTTATGCAACACTGAGTAAATTAGAGTCATGATTATAGATTTAATTATTTACCAAAACGTTTAAAAAGCGTGGTATACCTTTCCAGTCGTAGGCACCTGGCCCAGAGAACTTTATGTAGTTCTTGTCTTTGGTGAAAGCTGCAGAGACGCCCTGCTGGCAGAAACCGAACATGTCCTTATAATTTGGCCGATTGCGACAGAACGTCCTTCAATGATTAGGTTCTGTTCCAAGATGAAGCACCTGCCCAGTACCAGCTGATTGTTATGGATCCACTGCTGGTAGCGATGAGCACAAACCTAAGTGGATGGGTTCCAGTAAATTCCACTGTGAATCGATATCAAGTTGATGGATTCTGTTTATTAATTAGCGTTGGATGGATTGTTTCCTGGGTCCCAGACCATCTCTTTTAATTATAGAGCAATATTGTTGTAAAATTTATTTTAACAGACCCAGTATATTATCTTACTCGGCTACTTCAAATATAAAAATATATATACTGTGTGTATATATATATATATATATATATATATATATATATATATATATATATATATATATATATATATATTTAAAAATACAACCTCAAAAGCCATTAGCATGTTTGGGAGTGTAAATTAGAGGAATGAGATTCCACTAAAACATGTTTGGGTTTTTTTATGTAAGTAAATGTTGCTACTTTTACCATCTAACATCTGTAATCAAAGTATTAAATTCCATATCCTCTATTGAAATAGAACTGGGTGTTTGTTTCATGTTGGAAAAATTATTGTTGTTTCACTTTTTGTGAATATTTACTGTGTGTAATTTTGACAGTTCTCAACATTAAAAGAGTATCTTAGAGAGCGGAGTCTTTCAGAAGTAAAGATGGGCAGAGGTTCAGCAATCTGTGAAAAACTGCGTCTACAATTTCTGGAACAATTTCAGAATAATGGTCCTCAGTGTAAAATTGCGTAAAAAGACGATGAATTTCTCATCATCTACAGTGCATAATATCATCAAAAGATTCTGAGAATCTGGAGAAAACTGTGCGCAAGGGACAAGGGTGAAAATCAATATCATGTGCCTGTGATCTTGCATTAAAAACAGGCACTGCATTAAAAACAGGCATGATTCTCTAATGGAAATCACTGCATGGGCTCAGAAACACCTCCAGAACTCATTGTCTGTGTACACAGTTCTCCGTGCCACCCACAAATGCTGGTTAAAGCTCTATCATGCAAAGAAGAAGCCAAAGCTCATTTAAAATGGACTGAGGCAAAGTGGAAAACTCTTCTGTAGTCAGACGAATTGAAATTTGAAATTCTTTTTGGAAACCATGGACGCTGTGTCCTCTAAACTAAAGAGGACTAAAGAGGAGAGGGATTCTGATGTGCTGACATTCAGTCCATTTTCCCTTTCCTTTTCCCAATCTTTGTAATATATCTTATAGTAGAACTTGCTCTGTACACTATAGATATCTATCTGTCTGCTCTTACACTTTGCCTTTGTATTCATTTTAGTTCTGATTATTTGCTGTACAACAAGATCCTGGCAACTAAGAGAGTATTTAAAACTAACCTAGTTTGGAGTAAAACCAATACTCTGGTAAACCCGTCATTAACTCCCCTGTCTGCTGGTCTTCCTTCAGTGAACATGTTCATAGAGCGAGCATGAGGCAGCATGATGCCTTCCCAGCTAGGCCTCAATTTAGTGCTTGTCCCTATTTTTGAGCACTAGGGGCAATAATAACTCTGCACACTGCCCCACAATGGAGCAAGAAAGGTGGCCTGATGACAATGTGAGAGAAATACATTTTTTCAGAGAAAGAATTTCCTTGACAATGAGAAGTTGTTGTTGTTGTTGTTGATGTTGTTGTTGTTGTTGTTGTTCTACTTATTAACTTATAGAAAGAAAACAATGGCCAGTGTTCCCAGGATAGGCTCCAGAGCACCATTTCTATTCTCACTCCTGTGGATCTCGTGGACAAATTGAGGAAGACATGCATTATTGAGGGAACTGACTGTATGAATATTTAACAAATAATTCATCCACTTTCTTTGTGTGTGTGCGCTTAGGGGAAAATTCATGAGATGTAGATAGACGTTTTGGAAGTAGTCCTTAATCTGACTCAGTGTATTATACATGATTACTGATTAAAGGTGTAATTATCAGCGGGAAAAGGACCGTTTAATTGACAGCAATTTTCTGTTTGTTTCATCTTGGATACATTGAGCAACACATACAAAGTAGAAGGCAATAGTGGGAATAGTGTGTGTGCGTGTGTGTGTGTGTGTGTGTGTGTGTGTGTGTGTGTGTGTGTGTGTGTGTGTGTGTAAATCCACATAAAATGTTCCTATACGCAAATGAAATATGAATAGTGTGAGAGCTGCGCCGCACAGCCTTGACCACAGCTGCTTCCAACTGGAGCAGAAAATCATCTGAGCTGAGACGAGACACACACACACACACACACACACACGCTCAGACTTGTGTGAGGGGGATTTGTTTCATCCCTCAGAGAGATTGTGGAGACTGATAATATTTGTACGGTAAATGCATGCATATGGTCATTACATGCATTACACACACACACACACACACACACACAAATGACATGCAATGTGGTGGATTCATGCAAAATGAGGCTGCGTTCACTAAAGCCCTAGAGAGAAGTATTATCTTCTGATACACATTTAAAACATAATCCCAATTTTAAAATCATAACATTCTTAATTTATTATTATTGCTACTATATTTTAACCCTCTATGGTTACGTGTTGCCTCCAGGCAACATGAACAATTTTGGCTTTCCTCTAGCAAAACTCAACAACCAATTTTCTATGTCCTAATACTAACCAATAGGAATGCACAAATTGGTCGTATGATCCACTGGCAGCCAATCAGAGTCTTCATTCAGTGGGCATTTCAGCAGCACCATATGTTCTCTAGTAAAGATAGACCCTTGAACCACTGTTCCAGTCAATTTTCATCAAGATATAAATTTGATCCATATTTACAAATATTATAAATCAAGATGTATTTTGAATACCTTTATATCAGAAATATATAAATGGGTGTTAAAAAATTACAAAAAATATGCATGTTGCCCTAAAGCAACAACATACCATAATGGAACTGCAGCAGGCCATAAAGAAAACATTAGGTGGGTATATAAATATTGCATTCGCAAGCAACACAGTTATAATAATTTTAATATTTTTTGCATTATAGCCATAAATTAATCATATTTATATATATATATATATATATATATATATATATATATATATATATATATATATATATATATATATATGTATAAAGCAGAGGAAGCAATGATGATGAGGATGAGTTGGCAGTTAGTGTTGAGGAAGATGATGAGAAACCCTACATGGAGGAAGCTAGATCGGAGGAAGCTACATGGAGCAATCGGACCTACGATTCCCTGTTTAACCCAGTTTATTACTATTACTAAAATAATTACCTATTTATTGTACGGTTACTTTATTATTCTTTTCATTCTTTCTTCCTATAACTTCTTTTAGAAATGTATTTTATATTTTCTTCCCTTATGCTGTTTTAATATATTATATATTAATATTATATTTTTAAAAAACATTCTAAAACTAAATTTTGCCAAAATAACGAATGCTTTTATTAACTGATGTTTCTTTAAAGAAAATGCCTCTTTGCTATTTTTTCTTTATATTTATTTTGTCATAATTTTGTGAAACCTTTTCCACTTCCTCTCACAAGACATACAGCAAGCATCTTCTTGCTTACTTGGATAAACTTTATAAATTATTATAAATATCTGATATTTGTGATATCATCCTATTTTATCCAAATCGTTATGACTAATTTACTTTTATTTTTATTTATTTGGTTACTTTATTATTACATTTAGATTTTTTTTAATTCACCTTTTTATTAAATATTTATGAAATATATGAGGCACAATGCCTTATTTTACCAAGTGTGTGATAACTATTTTATATTATTGTATTTAACTTCTTTTTGAAGTTCACCAAAGTATCTTTTCTTAAGAATTTCTAATACATTTTACTTTAATTTTATTTATTTTTTTTTATCTTCTACCCTTATGCTGTATTAATATTTACCTTTTCCCTCTTAGTAAACCACTCTGAGGGGCATGTTAAGACCCACAGGTAACATAATTAAAAATTTGCAGGTGATCTTATCGAAGTAATTGTTATTTAATTGAGTTAATTAATTTTAATTAAATAAATAATTGATATTTTTTATTAATTTATATTTCTTTAAATGTTCGGTTTTAAACATTAAAAATGCGATTAATTTTAATCTAGTTTAACAAAAATTTGATTATTCCTTTAAGTCTCTCTCTCTCTCTCTCTCTCTCTCTCTCTCTGGCTCCTCCCACTTGCCATGCGCTATGCTTTGGGACTCGCGCTCTAAACAGAAATCCTACCGGTCATTTCATTATTATCACTTATAAACCCCATGAAAGCACATTAATCATCACAACAGGCTGCAGTTTGTTCCACTTTATTGTTGTTTTATTCGGTTAAATCTCTGTGGAGTTCCTGTTCATCGCGCGCGCTTATTTTGTTATGTTTTTTAAGGACCGAAATGAAGTTCGCGCGCTTTGTTAACGCTATTTTCCCGCTGTTTTTGGTCGCCATGGTGACAGGTGAGCGCTCGAGCTACATCCTCTCTAATTTCCTCAGAGACTGAAAACGCATTTAGCATATAGCATACGAGTATTGTCGTTTAATGACTTGCTTATTTTAAGACAAAATCAGCCAGTTTGTCCGCTTGTGCCAGTCAGAATATGTTTTAAATATGATAAACTAACTAACATGAATACATTACTAGTCAATACTTTTTAAAAATGTCATGTTATTTCATATTAAAGAAAACTAGGGCTACTCTACTAATAGTCTACTACTATCACCAACCACACACTTAACATCCTCAATTTCTAAAATATTCATGGTTTAATTTGATTTATTTTATTTTAGCCACTTTATCCAAATGCTGCCTTGGTTATTGTGCTTACGTGTATTTAATAACATTATTTTATTCAGAAATATTTCTTAGTTATATCCAATTTAGCTTCATACACTTTCTGCAAAATGGCCTCCTTGTTTTTTTGTTTTTTTTAGCTTTTTAATGGCTTGCTACTTTCCATTCATTCTCAGAAAAAGGGGACTAAACTGTACCTGTCCTTATTGATGAGGTGGTACCTTTATCTTTTATATCTTTAATCTGTATCGTTCACCTGGAAATGTAAATATAGTGGACCATAATTACCTTTAATTAATAAGCTTTAAAGGTACTCTATATGCACCTTGCTTGGTAAAGGATACATACTTAAAGTATAGTATAGTAAAAGTATAACTTTTAATAGGCCTTGAGAGTACCAAACCAGCAACAAGGAAAGCTACAGTTTAGTACCCTTTTTTAAAGTGTTTCTATAGAAGGAACCCCAAATTTAGGGTTCTGCACAAAATCTGTACAGGCCGAAATTAAAAACACAAACAGATCCATAATATCACAACACATTTGTTGCCCATTTTTCTTTGTTGTTAGGTTTAATATAAAAAAAAAAACTAAATAAATCTGATCTCTTGCAGAATTTAAATAAGTGAGGGTCAGATTTTGATTTATTTATTTAAAAAAAAAAACAAAAAAAAAACCCTAACTTTAAAACTTCACATACGTTTCACACAAAATAAGTCCTGAGAACTGAGAACAAACCTATTCTTTGGTCTAACCTTAATTATTGGCAACTTTAATGTATGGATGTATCAATAAAAATATCTGACAATGGAGGTAGGAATGAAACAATATAGGATAAAGATGTAGTAAAGATTTGTTAGGTGTAGCTTGGGCCTGTTTGTTGTTTTCGTGTAAAGTCTGTACTCGTTGAATATGTTCACTATGTACAGTACATATGGATTGGTCCAAAGAATCATTCGAGCCAATTCTTTGGATTTTTGTTACAAGTGTAAACAAAGGCAGGTATAGGTATAGCTTACTTATCCTAGATCAACAGGAACCGCCATATTATGGCTAAATTAACATTTCCTCCCGATTTCTCTCTATATGTGTATAAATGCACTAGAATACACTGGAATAATGGTTTCTACTTTCTAGGCAGTGTACTGTACTGTATGTCCAGTGGAAAGCCGATTGGGGTTGAGCCATTGCCCGATCCGATTGTGCTGATTAAGAGAACGTGTCCGGTTTCTGTTTGTCCTTCTTTGTATTCGACAGAGTCTCCTGCTCTGTGTTATTAAGTTCAGTATGTGAAATGACCAGTGTGAGTTTTATGATGACTTTGACAACATTTGACCCTTAATGTGTGTGTGTGTGTGTGTGTGTGTGTGTGTGTGAAGCTGCAGGAGAGTTTGTGTCTCTGGCTGAGAGGGAAGACACCCTACTGAGGGACCTTTTTCAGGGCTATCAGAAATGGGTGCGGCCTACACAGCACTCCAACAACACTGTCAAAGTGCGCTTTGGTCTGAAGATCTCACAGCTTGTAGATGTAGTAAGAACGTGCATGGACACACTCAGACATACACACACACACTGTTTTCTGCTCCAAATATTTGTATCTCTATTCAGATTCAAACCAGAAATGTGTCTTAAACCAGAATGATTTACCATGTTTTTTTATTTTCTTTAAAAAATTTTGTTGGATCCCAATCCTGATGCACACCTCTCATCTCAACCAGATGCCCTGTGAACCTATATGGCATTCTTTTTAATGGGGGAAAAAAATGTATTCACATTTTAACGCTCACACTGTCCCTGGTGCTGTAACGGAATTGTGTTGCTCTCCATGGTGCTGAAAATCTTAAAATGGCCAGCTCTTCCTTTTACCTTATTTAAGTCTATCTTGGTCTCACGTTCTCCATTTCTAAGAGCTTTTCCTTGTTCAGGCCTATGTGATGGGGAGAGTGAATTATTCACAGCTCTAACCCTCTTTCTCTGTCTCATTGTTACTTAACAGCGTCCCGTGGACAGAGGTGAAAATTTAATATTTTACGGCAACGCTGCTGTGAAACTCATTTGAGATGTTTTATTTTTAGTGTGTTGTGTGCATCTGCACAGCTGAATTGGTTTTGTTAAAAGACAGTGAGTTTTGTCAGAGCTCCAGTCCCAACAAAGCTCTGACAGGCCCAGGCTAAAACATGGGGTTTTCCTGGCCTTGGTTTTCTGAACCAGTCACAGTGTCTGGTCACTCTTAATGCTTTTGTTTATTTCTGATATGAGTTTTGGGCTGTTTCCAGTGTTTCTGTGATTTGTAAGGTTCATATTTAATAAAAATAAAAAAAAAAACATAACCAAAAAACAAACAAACAAACACAATATACGTCCACACCCACTTCAGATTTAAACAGATACAGATAGTCACACTGTGTTACACTTCTAATGAACAGTATGTGCTTTTGACTTGCAATTCATTGTGACTTTAAAGGGTTAAAAAGTCGCAGGGGTTTGTTTGTTTGTTTGATGCACGACCAAGGACACAGTCATGACACAGATCTGAGACGAAGTCTATATGACGTATATAGAACGGCTTTTTGGAGTTACAGTTTAGTTGAATTGGGGGCAAATACTTATTGCACTAAGGAAAAATAATGATGGTTATATCTTTTGTTCCTACAGTCACCTCACACAAATCTGGAGAGTAAATAGGCTGGAAGGCTTTTATTGTTTTGGTTTTGCTTTGATGTTTGGATATTGGTCCATTTATAAAATCTCACCTGAGGTTATATAACTATTCATTTATATTACAAATAAATATGAGAGACATATATCAACAGAAGAAAACATTATTAGCGCAGGTCTATTTCTTTTTCATTCTCTGTGTTTTATATACATTTATACCACAGCGCTGTTCAATTCTCAGTTCTCATTCGAATTGATGTTTTTCAATCAAGTCACATTGGACTGTACTAATTGGATTACAGCTTAGGACAGGACTCCAGGGAAAGAACAGACATCTTCAAAAATGATGCGAAGTTATTAATAAATATACGTTATATTATTTTCTTGTTGTAGTATTGGTTTGAATGGCTCTAATTTGTTTCATTTTGTTCACCTTTCATGTTAATCTTCCTGTACACAGGATGAAAAGAACCAGCTTATGACCACTAATGTGTGGCTGTGGCAGGTAAATTTCCCAACTCCAGCTGATATTGTGAATAGTGTTGTGAATAGAAACCTTGTGTAAATGCAAATCCAGTTCAATCTTTAAACCTGTAGTGAATTAACACAATTAAATTCCTGTCTATTGCAATTTTCTGTAAATCTCTATGCGTAGGAGTGGGTCGATTATAAACTGCGCTGGAACCCAGAGGATTATGGCGGTATTACTTTCATCCGGGTTCCTACAGAGAGCATTTGGCTGCCTGACATTGTGCTATATGAGAAGTATGTTTGTTCTGATCACATCCACCAAGGCTCACATGCAACATAACTGTTCAATTCATGTTAAAGAATAATAATTCCTTAGATTTATATAGCACTTTTCTAGACACTCAAAGCGCTTTACATAGTATGTGGGGGGAATCTTCTCAACCACCACCAATAGTGTGTAGCATCCACCCGGATGATGCGACGGCAGCCATAGTGCGCCAGAACACCCATCACACACCAGTTATTAGTGGAGAGGAGAGAGTGATGTAGCTAATTCAGAGATGGGGATTATTTGGGGGCCATGATAGAGAAGGCCCAATGGGGGAATTTTGCCAGGACCCTGGGGTTATACCCCTACTCCTGGGGTTATACCCCTACTCTTTTACGAGAAGTGTCCTGGGATTTTTAATGACCACAAAGAGTCAGGACCTCGGTTTAACGTTTCATCCGAAAGACGGTGCTGTTTTTACAGTAGTGTCCCCGTCACTATACTGGGGCATTAGGCCCCACACAGACCACAGGGTGAGCGCCCCCTGCTGGCCTCACTGATACCACTTCCAGCAGCAGCCTTAGTTTTCCCCAGGAGTTCTCCCATCCAGGTTCTGGTCAGGCTCAATCCTACTTAGCTTCAGTGGGAAACCAGGCAAGAGCTGCAGGGTGATATGGCTGTAATAATAATAATAATTTATTCTAATATTTTATCAAAAGTAAGCACTTTTTTTGTAAACATGAAAACATACAAACTTATAGTTAGAATGTGTTCATCTAGATCTAAGAGTTTATTTTATGTTCACCATCTGCACTGATCTCTGACCATGTTAAAAATGACTACATATTAATAAATGTTTATGCAATGCATGTCATAAAAGGCTTAAGTAGGTGACATGTAGCACTATGAAAATCACTATATGTTTTTCATATTTTCTTGCAGTGCCGATGGACATTTCGAGGGCTCACTAATGACCAAAGCTATTATAAAATATAACGGTGCTGTCACCTGGACCCCTCCAGCCAGCTACAAATCAGCCTGCACTATGGACGTGACATTTTTTCCATTCGACCGCCAAAACTGCTCGATGAAATTTGGCTCATGGACTTATGATGGCACCATGGTGGATCTAGTTCTCGTAAACCACCAGGTGGACCGCAGCGACTTCTTCGACAACGGCGAGTGGGAAATTCTGAGCGCCACGGGCGCCAAGGGCAGTCGGCATGATGGCACACTCTCCTACCCCTTCATCACCTACTCCTTCATCCTGAAGCGTCTGCCTCTCTTCTACACACTCTTCCTCATAATCCCCTGCTTGGGTCTGTCCTTCCTCACCGTTCTGGTGTTTTATCTTCCATCAGACGAAGGCGAGAAGGTGACGCTGTCCACGTCTGTGCTCGTCTCACTCACCGTCTTCCTCCTGGTCATCGAGGAGATCATCCCATCTTCATCCAAGGTCATCCCGTTGATTGGCGAGTACCTGCTGTTCATCATGATCTTTGTCACGCTGTCCATCGTAGTGACCGTGTTTGTCATCAATGTGCACCACCGGTCCTCTGCCACCTACCACCCGATGGCTCCGTGGGTGCGTGAGCTCTTCTTACAGCGCCTGCCTCAGCTTCTGTGCATGCGCACTCACACAGAGCGATACCTTTACCCCGAGCTGGAGCCACACAGCCCTGACTTCAAACCACGCATCAGAAAAGCCCGACCAGGCCCTGAGGGCGAAGGTCAGGCTCTGGTCAACATGCTGGAGAAGGCCACTTTCTCTGTCCGCTACATCTCACGACACATCCGCAAGGAAAATTTCATTAGAGAGGTACAAGGAACAAATTCTTACCAATACAAATGTTTATATTGCATATTATAAGACCTTAAGGTAGAACCAAACATCCCACCAAGACTGGTACCAAAGTTATTTAAATTTAGGGAAATATAGGTTCAAGGTATTAAGAAGAAAACTATTAGCAATTTGAAGTTTGTACCACACACCTTCCCAGTTAGAAAAAAGGGTTCTCCAAGGGTTCTCTAAGGATTCATTGGATCCAAAACTTGGTTTTACTTGGAACACTGTCTGGTAGGAAAATACTGTTGTATAGTTTTACTGTTACATGGAGCTTTTAAGGACAACTTTTATTGAGAAGTTAATGTACATATATGACACGGATTATATTTATGAAGATAATGATGACGTTAATGATGATGATGTTGATGATGATGATGATAATGATGACGATGACCTTGAGGATGATGATGATGATGACGATGATGATAATGAAAATTATGTTGATGACTATGACGTTGATGATGATGACGATGACGATGATGATGATAATGATGACGATGACCTTGATGATGATGATGATGATGATGATGATGATAATGATGACAATGACCTTGATGATCATGATGATGATGATGATGATGATAATGATGACGATGACCTTGATGATGATGATGATGATGATGATAATGTTGATGATGACCTTGATGATGATGATGATGATGATGACGATGACCTTGATGATGATGATGATGGTGATGGCGCTAATGATGATGCTCTTCTGTTGCTATAGGTGGTGCATGACTGGAAGTTTGTGGCTCAAGTGTTGGACAGAATCTTCCTCTGGGTCTTCCTCATTGTGTCTATATTAGGCACCATCCTCATCTTCACTCCTGCTCTAAAGATGTATTTACTCTCTTCATCTCCTCCTTTAGCTCCATAGAGCATAAATACACTCATTCCCTCACCACTGGCTGAACAGTTATGACATTATACAGCATATAAAGCAACATTACACTATTAACAACATTATACAGCATTCACAGATCAGGAGCACACACACACACACACCTACTGTATATCTGTAATGACTAAAGTAGTAGACCACAGAACATTTGAACAGTATTCACATTATATATGTTTACATTCCACAGAACCACAAAAGTCTTTTTCTGTTGGTTTTCCTGCATAGACGTCTATATTGTAGCATTAATTTTTATACTCATTGTCTTCAGTACACATCGCACAGTCAAGGCATCCCAGCTGAGGAACACAAAGACAGTGACGTTAAACTCAAACAGAAAAACAAACTGCTGCTAGTAACAATAAACAGGGCAGGATTGCTGCTTATGAATCTTTATGAAACTACAAATGCACCAAATAAATATCCACTCATGTCTGTTACCACAAGTTTTTTTTTTACAGCAGCAGCACAAACATTTTTGCTACATGAAAATAGATATTTATTGTTAAAGAATAGACTATTTAAAATCATTTTTAGCTGGTATAGAAATGCATCCAAACACCTCACACATTTTTGTTTTTTTAACTGTGAGGTATTTCAAATAGGGAAATGATTGTATATTCACTCCAAAATTATTGGCAGAACATCAACTGGGAAGTTTCCAGTTTCCAAGCACCTTTGTGAACCTGTTACGGTTCTTTTAGAGACTTTGGCTATCACTTGTTTTGTTTGTTTTTTTCTGTAGGTAAAACCAAACAGCCTTCAATATTTTTATTACTGTACATGTTACTTCCTATACAAAAATAATAACAAATAGAAATAGAAAATTTTCTCTTTTTGACTGCCATAGTAACGTAGAAGACATAAGATAAAATATCGGTATCGGTCGATATCACTCTGAATAATCGGTTATCGGTATCGGCTGAGAAATTTAGTATCGGTGCATCTCTAGTTTAAATATCAGTTTTTGCATGTGTTATTGAAGCTACATGTACATTTTGCTCAGTATGAAGGGTGCCAATAATTTTGGATCTGAGTGTATGCTTATTTAATAATGAAAGAGTTTTAGGGCTTCTGAATGGCACGACAGAAAAACATTCACCCTGTTGTTTGTGAGTTTGAATCCCAACAAAGCACAATAAGTTTGAAAGAGTGAAACTGGCCATGCTTGTCTGGGTGAGAGAGAGTGCAGAGCTGGCTGCTGGGTGGGAAGTGGCCAAGGCCAAATTAGGGAGAAAATAGCAGAGGGGGGGGGGGGGTGTGATAGTGATGTGTGTGAAAGAATTACATATGAAGTGTTATTACCTTGGACAGGAAGTAGATCAGGAGGCTTATTAGCAACAGTGCGAGCACCACGCTGAGCAGACCCACCCACCAGGGGACTCGACTGAGAAAAGTCGGCTTCTTCTTTGGGAACACTGTTAGTCTCACCTACATATAACACACACACACACGTGCACACACATTTATTTGTAGACAAACTGCTCTTAATCCTCACATTGCTATAGATTTCTGTAGTAATGCATTGGTAAAAAAAAAAAAAATTTAAATATGCATTATATCTTTTTAAACATTATAAATACTATTTAACGGTTTTATTTAATGCTCAGGTTCATTTTTCTAAATCTTGGCCCCAGATTTGTTTAAAGTGACCTAAAGAGATATTTACTGAGCTTCCACTGTATTAAGATCACTGATTCAGCATGACTTCATATGGATTTTCTTAAGCTGGTAGAAAAATTCTCAGTTTAGTTACAGTTTTTTTGTTGTTGTTTATTTATTTATTTATTATTATTATTATTATTATTATTTTTGCAGTTGGAGAACACCTTCAGTTATTTGAGTGTTACTTCTGCTAAAACAGATCCTGTGTTAGTTCTTTACCTGTGTTTGAGATTCCTGAAGCCTGATGTTCTTCTGAGATCCATCAAGACTGAGAGAAGCATTTAGTACAATGTCCAGATAATTGAGGGAGCTGTAGTCCTGTTAAACAAATCACACTTTAGTATTTACAGTGTATTAAATGAGACCTCTTAAACCTTTCTTATTACACACAAAAATCTGACAGCATCCCAAATTTTATGCAATCCAAAGCAAAAAGTAAAACAAACAAACAAACAAAAAAATTCACCTCAACGAAAGTGCTGCTCCAGAGTCGAGAGTACAGGGTAACTGCAGTTCTGTCTGCTGCCTTTAGGGGGCATCTGAGCTCCACACACTTTAATTCGTCACCACATGTCTGCAATGAACAGAGAAAGGGTACACGGTGTGAGCAAGGTTCAGGTTGAGCCTGTTCTATAGCATGTAGGCTTTCTTTTATTTTATGAGCCTTTATTTAGGAGAACTTTCTCTGAACTGCAGGTTATAAAATAAAATAAAATAAAATAAAAACCCTTGTGTTAAACCCTTGTGTTCTGTTCAGGTTCAATTTTTAAATAAATTATTTTTCAACATACAACTTAATGTATTTGGTTGATTTTGTCTATTAAATGTGAACAATAACTAATTTACTTTTTGGTATATCTGTTATCTGCAATTGTTCTCTGTTTCAGCTCCCCAGACTCAATATGAACTATGACCTATGCTTCCATTGCTAGATTACAAGGGTTAAATTAAAACAATAGTTTTATTTCTTAAAAGTGTGCTAATTTCAAGCTTCCTTCATAATAATTATTTTTTTATTTGTCGAAAACATTGAATGTGCCCGAATTTTACTGCTTTGGGTTTTCTAAATAGCAATTACTAAGAATAAACCTTAAATTAATTAAAAATTGTTAAACTACTTTCATTTAATGTAAAAATTGTTTGCTATTTATATAATCACAGAGGTATATTTAATATCAAAGTTATCAGTTATTACCATATTTTGATTAAAACATATTTTTGGTGTCACGAGAACCGATACCAAGTCGGTACCAACATTCTTAAAACGTGACGGTACTTGTTTTTCTGCAGTAGCATGAGTATCAGTGTTAATGAAGGTACCGAGGTTGCAGGTCTTCCGGAGCTGAAGGGGGCAGCAAATACGTGCAAGTGTTTTAGTCGGTCCACAAGTGGTGAAGAAGAAGAAGAACGCCTACAAGCACACGGGAAAAACTACAGAAGATTAGCTTAGCTTAACAAGTTTAGCTCCGCCCCGTCTCGTTGAGAGGAAAAGAGGGGAAAGCTAGTATCAGTTTCCGGTGTGCAACCGATGCTATCGTTCATTTCAAACAAAGCGAGGAAACACCTGGAATTTGGCGAAGCACCTGAAAGACATTGCTATATTATGTTTGTTTGAGGCAGCTGGCATTGTGGCCGTGAAACCAGCTAACGTTATGCTCCATGTAATGTTTGCGATAGCCGGTTATTTGTTAACGACACTAACACATTGCAGTGTTATAAACTACCTCCGAATGGGCCACCATGCATCGCCATTCAGCCCGTGTCCTGTCAGCTAAATGTAGCCTCATGTCACTAATAATTATTCACATGGTCATGCTTTTAATAAATCTTTTTGGCCTGCCACCATATCAGTGAATTTAAACTAATGCTTGCATTCAGAGTATAAGGTGTGTGCATGTGTGTGTGTGCGCACGTGCATTTAGGAGTGCACCTTAGCACTTGTTATTAGTCATTGTCAGACAGTGTTTGATAACTAAAATCTCTCTCTCTCTCTCTCTCTCTCTCTCTCTCTCTCTCTCTCTTTGCCAGTATTAGCCAGAGGAGGATGTCCTCCAGGAGTTTAAAATTTTATTTAAAAAAATATATTTATTTATTTATTTATTTATTTATTTATTTTAACCACCGTGGTATCGACTTTGGTATCGAGTATTGTGTACTTTTGGTGGTATCGGTACTGACTGCTAGATTTTTGGCATCGTGACACAAAAATCTCACAAACATGGCTATATATATATATATATATATATATATATATATATATATATATATATATATATATATATATATATAATATAATATAATATATGGCCATGTTTGTGAATTTTTTTTAAATTAAATTAATTTCGTTGATGGTAATAACAATAATGCTGCTATGAAATCCTTTAAAATGTTCATGTTAAAGTTATGAAAGTAACTGAACAATGACCTATGTACATATTTAAACTAAGTTGGGAGCTAATTTTCAGTAATACTTACTAAATCACCATATATATATTAAACTCAGTGTATATAACATATATATATATATATATATATATATATATATATATATATATATATATATATAATATAGCATTCTCAGGTTATTAAGTGTAGTGATCTAGTAACACGATGTTTATTTTGTAGTTTTATACAATTTGCAAGTTTTTAGTCTTTATCCTTTACATTACTGTAATACATGCTGACATACTAAACAAAAATGGCTTCCACGAACATCTTCTACATATCGACATATCGGCACTGCAGAAAATCTGCACTGTTTTCCGTCTCTTCTGTTGCCAAGGGTGTGTAAACTGCCACAGGGCTTTATAGCACAAGCTCGAACCCATCCACTTTGCTTTAATAGTGTAAAATGTGTGACTTTACCAGATATTTGTAATGTCTTCCAAATAAGGACAGGAGTCCACCAGTGCTGAGAGCTGACACCTTCGCTTCACCTTCCGCTTCTCGTTTTTCTCTGGACTTCACCTGCACAGAGCCAGCAAAGTCATACACCAGTCACTGAGATCCAGGAGGGGAAACTAGAACGACAGATGAGGTGGCACGGATAAAAACACTGATACAGTGCGGTGAGAAAAGTGTCACTGACCTCCTGAGGATGTCTGATTGGGCTGATTTCTGAGGCTGGAGTACACGGGATGCTCTGGTTGTTCGGTCCAGTGATCTGCAGAAGATACAGGAGCCACTTGCCTTCTTTATTCTCCTTTGGCCACTGGATGTTGAGGGTTGCAGAGGCAAAGGACTTCAGAGGCCGACCCATGTTACTGATCTGAATTCAAAACAATAAGCAAAGACATAGACTGTAATTAGTGTTACATAAAGTATATCAATAGCACCAATGTGTTACGTTCATCCCTCCATCGTTCATCCCTCCATCCATCTATCCGTTTATCTCCAGTAAGCACTTTATCCTGGACAAAAAGCCTATTCCAGAACCGAACTCAGCAAAAGGAACTTTAGACACACTTGAATATTTATTTAGGTGTTTACTGTAGTCACTTGTGTATTACCGAATAAACGGCATTTTCAGAAAATGTAGATAATGTCATTTTATCTTGTGTGAAGGGAACTCGAGCTGTATCTGCTTCTCACATGGTGAGAGTGTGGAGATTGAAGAAATTGTGACCAAGACTTAGCACTGTCTTACAACACTGACAGGTTTAAATCACACATTATACTCAAGGATTTAAAAAATTATGTGCCAATTATCATTATTAGCAAACAAGCTGCATTAGGCATCTTTGAAAGTAGGGTTAGTGTGTAATATCTGGGTCGAATTTTTACTTTTTTTTTCTATTGAATTTTAGTTTTCAGTAATGGATTTACCCCTGGGGAACCTGAACATTTGCCATAACTTGGAATCAAATGAAAACTTTAAATAATAATAATAATAATAATAATAATAATAATAATAATAACATGCAATGCACATTGAAAGACAGTGGTTCTCAGTGTAGGATACAGGAACTTCCAGTAGTCTGTGTTTTTTTATTATTATTAATTTTATTTACTTAGTTAGTTAATGTGGTGGAAATCCCGACCCAACATTTTCAAGTGTGTAATATTTATGATTGAGTTCTTAAAGTTATTAGCATGTGTAACTGGTCATTTTAAATGAACAGGTTTAATTTATTATTGTAAAAAAAAAAAAAGAAAGAAAGAAAGAAAGAAATTTTTTTTAAAATTAAAAAAAATTAATTGTCTAATATATGAATAGTTGAAATAGTTTAAGAAAATACATCTGAGGAGGGGTTTGTGGAATTCATTTAAAAGATAAATGAATCCCTAGCTACGAAAACTTTCAGAATGCCTGATAAAACCGTTATGGACATACTGTAAACTCATACTGCACAGGTTCTCCGATCTCCTCATCTGATTTGTTTTTCATTTCTTGAAAGTACACTTGAGAAGGTTTGGCCAGTCTGCAGAAACAAAAGAGTAAAGTACTGTGAGAGGTGAATGATCCTGTGGAGGCATGTTTACACAGGGAGAGGCTGGAGTTTATTAACACCAGAGCATTACTCTCTGTCACGTGGGCATCATAAATCAACAGAATGATACGGATTTTATTTCCTGACGACTTTATTTTAAGTTTAAATACTTAAACTTGTGCTTACCCAAACACTTGAAGATACAGCTCAAAGAACACTTGAGCCTCTGCAACGATTTCTGAAATGTTTTGCACGCTGATCCTATAGCAACAAAACAATAATCATTCTCATACACGAGCTTATGCATGGATTCTGTGATGATTTCAATTGGGCTTGCTTGAGCAGGGATGTCTCGAAAACATAGTGCCCAGACCACTAAATATACCTGAGCATATCGCAGCTTAGGACAAAAGTTTGCAACCCCTCATGTTTTTATTTTTTTAATAGAAAAAAGGAAAATGTACCTGTATTGCACAAATTAATTACAAATGATACAAATGTAGATATACAACAAGACAATAACCAATAAGGAGAAATGATGCAAACTTCTGTACTTGACCTTATATTATATTATGTAGTCGTTTTTTTTGTGTGTTGAATAACGTAAATATCACGTCTTACGTCTGGAGATTCAGCGTCACGTTGACATCCGTTATGCTCGGGGTCAGACGATCGGTGTTTAGTAGGAGATAAAATGTTCCCTATGGAATTAATCATCTTGAATAAGCAACGCCAGAGTAAGTAAATAAATAAATATATACAGGTCCAGCGTCATTCAGTTTACCTCTCCATCTCTTTTGAAAGGATTTCCAAGATTACATTCAGCTCTGGTTTTACTCCCATCTACATCACACTGTATGTTCACTTTCTACAGAAACAGACAGAAACGATTGGCTTGGAGATGAAAACATGAAGTCTCTGTAACACCTGTGATGAGGAACATTTTTGCGAGTGCAGTTATAGAAAAATACTCAACATCAGGGTAGATATAATTCTGTATAATTGTACAGTTCATAACATACCACACTGTCCACGCTCATGTCCTCCATGTTTAAGTAAGCATTATTATTTTAATCTCGTTCATTTGTATTGAGTTATGTTTATTTCTGAGACTTACACTATCTTGTTTAAGGATGACCGATGATAAAGGTAGAGATTCTGGAAAGTTTGCAACCAGTTGAGCGAGATGAGCGTCATCTCCTCCGTGATTCGTTATAGTGATCTCCAGGGCCGTGTTCCCAGAACCGGGGGAGATTACTGCCACTCCATTCTCCCTTTCATAAACAGAACAACATGGAGATAAAACACTGAAAAGGCAATGTTGTAAAAGCAAAGTTGTCAAAATTACATAAGTACAAATGGAAGATTGAGGTCTTTCAAATAAGCTCGCCGTAAAACCCCTTTAGGAATTAAAAATCTCTCCTATCAAAGGTCCTCTGAAAAGGTCTTAATTTTCCAGAGAACGTTTAAAGAACCTAGTGTACTTGTTAAAAATCTGAAATCTGATAACTATTTTTTCTGGAACCATACAACAAATGGTTCCTTGTAGAACCATTTAATTATCCAAAGAACCTTTAAGGCACTTTTTTTTTTCTTTGTTAGATTTTATTTAATGTTATATGAATGAAGTTAATCTTACCTAAAATGGTTCTTCATTCTATATGAATGAAGTAAGCCAACAAAATTATATATATATATATATATATATATATATATATATATATATATATATATATATATATATATATATATATATAAAAAGGGCAAATAAAATATTCAGAAATTTAGTTGTGCAAGAACTTTTATGGTTGGACTTTTACTGACTTATACCTTCAATTCAAATCATGTCTATTTTTAAATAGCTTTTAACATTCACTCAAGTATCATTCTGGGCAATGTTAGCTATGTTAAATAAAATCTTGACTCAAAACCCCACGCTTTTACTTTTTTTCTGTAACTTTTCCCACCTGTTAGTTTAAAAAAAACAAACAAAAAAAACAAACGTATGTTAGTCAGTGAGGTCACCTGGCTAGTGGTGAGCACGAGTCCTGATGTTGGTCTTTGGTGCAGAAGTTGTACTGCAGCTGTAGATTACTCTGACAGACATCATCACTTCCACAGTCAGGGTTCAAAAACATGAACTGAAAATGTGAGAAATGGTTCATTACATAACCGCCTACATGAAAGTTCTTCTCTAATCATGATAAAAATGAACAGAACTCTGCCTTGCTGTCTAACACACACTTTAGCTGTGCTTTCCCGAGGCTGGAGATCATCGAGAGCTGGCTGGAGAGCAGGTAGAGAGCTTTGGCTCAGTCTCTGACGAGGACTGTTCTGCGGCAGAGACACTGACACGCTGACGGGGATTTCTGTAAGCTTGTTCTCCGTGTTGGCCTGGAAGCACAGGCAATTGATATTCCAAATAGCAAGAAAAGATGAATGATATATACAGTGCATACGGAAAGTTTTTAGACCCTTTCAAGTTTTCCACACTTTGGTATGTTACAGACTTGATTCAACTCATCTACACAAAATTCTCAACAGTCACAAAAACATCATCAAGTCTTCTTAAGAATGATCCAACAAGCTTAGCACACCTTTCTTTAGGAAGTTTCTCCCATACTTCTTAGCAGAATTGTTCAAGCTCAGCCAGGTTGGATAGGGAACATCAGTACACAGCCATTTTTAGGTCTCTCCAGAGATGTTCTATTGGGTTCGAGACTGGACTCTCTCTGGGCCACTCCAGAACTGTCACAGAGTTTTCCTGAAGCCACTAATTATTTTCTTGGCAGAATGCTTTAGGTCGTTGTCTTGTTGAAATGTAAATCTTTGCCCCAGCCTGAGATCTTGGGCATTCTGGAAGGTTCTCCATCTTTCCCTCTATCCTGATTAGTCTCCCAGTCCCTGTCACAGAAAAACATCCCCACAGCATGATGCTGCCACCACCATGTTTGACTGTAGGGATGGTATTAATGAGGTGATCCTCAGTGCCTGGTTTCCTCCAAACACGCCACTGGGAATTGTGGCCGAAAAGTTCAATCAGTTCAATAGTTTCATCAGACTAGAAGGTCTTGCTTCTCATGGTTGACAGTCACTCCAAGTGGGCTCTAATGTGGCTTTTAATGTTGAAACGCTTTGGTCTGCTCACTCATCTGGTGGTGTGCTGCACCACCCTCTGTAGTTGTCCCTCTGTAAGGTTCTCTGTAAGGTTCTGTCTCCACAAAGGACTTTTAGGTTCTTGGTTACCTGTCTGACCAAAGCCCTTCATCTTGGATTACTCAGTTTATCTGGGCAGCCAGATCTAGGAAGACTGTTGATGATTCCAAACTTCTTCTATCTGAGAATGATGGAAGCTACCATCCTCTTGGGCACTTTCAATGCTGCAGAAAGTTTGTGCCTTGTGTCCTTCCACAGATCTGTGCCTTGACACAATCCTGTCTCACAAGGCTATAGACAACTCTCTTGACCCCATGGCTTGGTTTTCACTTTGACATAAACCTTATATAGACAGGTGTGTGCTTTTTGTAATATGCAATATGTAATATTTTTAATATAATGTTAAATTAGGCACAGGCTGATGTAGTAAGATCCACCAGAGCCCAATGGCGAGCGTCATAACAATGGGTCTGAATACATGTTGTGGAGTATTGTGTGTAGAATGATGAGGGGAAAAATTGTGTTGAATCCATTTTAAAATGAGGCTGAAACATACCAAAATTTGGAAAGTTTTAAAGGGTCTGAAAACTTTCTGTATGTAGTGTATTAGTACAGTGAGAAGAAACGGGAAGGCAACAGGTTTAGTACCCGGAGCTTGAGTTGGTTTTTCACACATTCTTTTTGACCCGGTGTCTGGAGCACAATGTTTCCTTCCTGATTGTCCTGGTAAACAAGGCGGGACTGATGACCGTCCTGAACCCACTGTTCATCAGCGTTCAGCTTGTAATGAATCTCTACAGGACAACAGAGATGAAATTATAAGTCTTGGAGACTGATATTTCTCCAGTCATGTATGGGGCTTTATCTGTTATATAGAAATGTGTATTTATCAGTCATTTAATGAAGCTGTGTGTGAATTTTGTCATAGGCCAAACAGGAAACTAAATATTCCCTCCATATTTACAAAAGTTTCTCACATTCACTTTTAGTAACGGCTTTAACTTGATCAGGGTCACTGAGAACATTGAGAGCAAGGCAGGACTACACCCTGGATGGGATGCCAATGCATCACAGGGCACCATGCACACGCATTCACATCTTGGGTAGGTAATCCACCTACTGTCATGTTTTGGGAGGTAGGAGGAAACTGAAGAACTCAGTGGAAACCTACATGGACACACAAACGCCTCTTCCTTTTATAGAGCACCATTTAATTTGTCTTACTTGATGTATGGCTGGAAATCCTCAGTGCTAATTTGATCTAATGCATTTGATAGGTTGATATGTTTCACAAACAAACGTTATTTCACTCACGCAGTCTGGGGTTATACGTCGCTGGATAGGTCGTGTAGGAGAAGCAGGATTTAGCTGTTATAATGCTGAAAGATTCCCACGTAGGCATTCAGTAAAAACAAAAGACAGAGATTTCAAAGTCCAAATTAAAGATGAAAAATTATAGACTGTAAAAATGTTAATGATTTTTCCTCACCAGTGTATTTTTTGGCAGTCTCTTTCCTGGAAGTTCATCTCACTAGGTACTAATGTCAAAGATTTCTCAATGCTAATCACTGGTTTAGCCCTTAAACAGAGAATTAAATATTACAAAATTATTCCTTTTTTTTACAGAACAAGCCAATTTTGTAGAATATAGGATGTGTGTGAATGAAAATTCAAAATAGTGGGTTACCTGTAGACAAGTACACTGTCAGAAAGTGAGCCCACGGCTAAGTCTGGATAGCCATTCCCATCTATATCCGTGTTTCCAGCCAAGGAATAGCCAAACAGCTTGATTTTATGGGTTTTACCCAGTAAAACCTACATCAAGAGAACATTACAGATGAAACCAGGTCTCTCCACTGACACAGCTTATTTCAGTCTGACTAAATAGTTTTCACCTACTTGATTGTCTTTTTGTGAAAAGTGTCCAGTTTTGCCGAGGTAAATGTACACTGCACCATCACCATCACTATCATAAGGTGCTCCAACTGCAAAATCTGTCAAAAACAAGCTTACATTAAAAGTTGTTATAATGAGTTAATAAACACAATGACCAACGATGTCTGCACTGTGTCTTGGTGCATGTGCATTTTCTGATGCGAACCGTTGTATCCATCGTGATTGATGTCCCCAATGTTTGCCACCGCTAATCCAAACATGGAGTCTTTATTGCCAGTAAGAACATCTGGCTGTAATCTGTCCCAGTCTTGGCTATCTCGACGGTTTATGTAAACGTAAACAGCACCTCCTGTTCCTGCCTCCTTGTCTGTTGTGCTGTACTGAGGAGCACCAACCACAAGGTCATCCCATCTGGTAAACCAACCAGCACAAATGTGTTTAGGTTTGTAAAACTGAAATGAAAACAACAAAACAACAACAACAACAATAATAATAATAATAATAATAATAATAATAATAATAATAATAATGATGATGATGATGATGATGATGATGATAAACAATGCCATTTTGTAAAGACTGGAATAATAAAGAAATGAATTAATAAATTGTTCTGTAAAACTAGATGATAATAATAATAATAATAATAATAATAATAATAATAATAATAATAATAATAATAATATGTTTATTCACCCCACCTCAACATATATAGACTACATCACTCAAATACCAATGAACCAAACTATTTTATTCCTAATAAATAAGAACAAACATTTCAGATTTGGCTTTTCTAAAAACAAATGACAAAAGAAACAAAAAATAATAATACAATACTGTTGCAGATATATACTGAACCATCAGAGATTTACACATTGCATATGTTGTGAAACGTCAGAGAGAGAGAAAATAAGAAGGTGATAGATAGATAGATAGATAGATAGATAGATAGATAGATAGAGTACATTATTGACTCCTGCGGGAAATAACTATTGTTATTGTTATTACTAATACAGAGGGGATGAGTTGTACAGTCTGACAGCAGTGTGCATAAAGGGTATGAAGAAATAAAGGAAAAACAAAACTTAGACATATTTGGTCGAGTGTGTGCATAGAGGACTGAGTTCTTGAGCTATTTTTAAAGAGGAGCCGGTGATTCACTGAAGGATTTATTGTTATTTTTGAGTTTTAAGGAGATTAATGTTCTTCGCATATAAAAAGCAATGTTTCGCTTTGTCAGTTATTTTATAGGCATGCCCAGTTCTGTTCATGAATATTTAACTCCAGCAGGATTCACCCATGATATTCTGCACTTACATACTCTTAACAGCAAAACTATATTTCATTAGTAAAATGTTTAAAAAAAAATAAAATAAAATAAAAAAAAACCTGGTATGCTGTATTTGTATGCATAATCTCTGTAAATATTCACATATTTACACTCCTACAAGGATTTCCAAGCACTGGTGGGCTAATGGGTCTGTTCAGAATGTTATTTTGTCAGTTGTATTGCTGTTATAAAAACAAAAGAATGGTAAGAGTCAACATTCAGTGTTATGAGTAATAAGTAAATAAGTAAGAGCATGTTAGATCACACCTTCAGTAGGATGGGTCTCTAGTTCTAGACCTCTTACCCGTCTGCATTGAGGTCTATTACAACCAGTGAGTACCCGAAAGAGGACGCCAGACCCGGGCCTCTGAGAATGTGAGCTACCCGCAGACTTCTCTCGTCCACCCCATCGTCAGGCTTTAAGATCAGAACCTCACCACTGTGATTGGATCGTGGTGCTCCCGCCACTACAACCTGCTCTTCTTTCTTTAACAGATTCATTCCTGAGTCCAGAGCAAAGCCTGGAAAAGTACAGAGTTAAAAGATCAATATGTCAAATCCATCTTGGATTGGCTGGGATTATGATACTTCAGATGAGATACTTTTACATGAGATGTTGTTATACAGTGCCCTCCACTAATATTGGCACCCTTGGTAAATATGAGCAAAGAATGCTGTGAAAAAGGAGATTGCATTTGTACTGCGGAGCAAGTCCATGCAAAGCTTTAAAAAGGAATAGCAGAATTTTAAAATCAATGCGGAAATTGACTGACAAACAGTGTAAAGAGGCGAGGACAGGACAGCAGTTTTAGGCAATCCGAAGAACAAAGAATTACAGTAGTCTAACGTTGATGATATAAAAGCATGAATAACCGTTTCCAGGTCCTTCTTAGAGAGCATTTTCTTGATTTTCGCAATAGATCTCAGCTGGAAAAATCTGCTTTTGACAACAACACTGATCTGTTAATCAAAACACAATGATCTAGAATGACCTCAAGGTTTTTGATACAGTCATGCACATTGTTAGACAGCGGGCCTTACTTATTAAAAAGATCAGTAGTCGAAACTGGTGGCCAAAAATGATTATTTCAGTTGTATCACCATTTAGCTGTAAAAAATTTATGTCCATCCAGCATTTAATGCCATAAAGACATTCAAACAGATTTGACAGAGAACAGCTGTTGTTTGAATTTACAGGACAATAAAGCTGTGTGCTGTCAGCGTAACAGTGATATGATAAGTAGTGATACACTGAAAGGAAAATTCTGGGCTGAAACCGAAAAATTCAGGATGCACTTGACCGAAAACCGAAACCAAAAATTAATTTTTTAAAACGCATTTAAAAATATTTTTTGTGTAATGTGACTGAGTTAATTGTATTAATATTATCATTTTTAATTTCATTTCATGAATTTAATGAATCTGAATCGAAAAACTACAAACCAATAAAATGATCACACTTGTATTGAAATTAACACACCAAAACAAAAACAATCTAAAATATGTTATTCTTCATTCAGATCTGTAACAATCAAATTTACCAGATTTATTAAAAATCTAATTATCCAAATATTGAAAAGTTCTAGAAAACTACTGTGATATACAAAACAACAGCCAATTAATGAACTAGGACTCTATTCTGTTTATGTAAACATATTTCCACATTAATTAAAGATTATTGTGCAAAACAGCAGCAATTGAACTAAAACCAACCTCAAACTGTAACAGATGTAGCCTCAAGTCAAGAACAAAGTTTTGCAGGGCTGCACGAATTTTAATGTAATTTCTATACACATTGCTTTCTTTCTTTTTTTTAACAAAAGTGTCAGGTTTCTCTTCAAGAACAAAAGTTGCTCAGCTATATGGCAGAAGAGACGGTTCCTCTTCTCATGAAGAACTTGAGATGCTGCAATGAATAGTCTCTCACTCTCTGTGCTGGTGCTTGGGGCAGATAAATAGCTGTGCTTGTTGTGGCACTGCTGAGGATGGGGACGCTTTCCTGTAGAATCTCGTCAAACGTGTCAGAGAGTGAGGGAGTTTGCACCTCATCACTTGTAGGCACCCATTTCTCTGGCACACTTTGCTCTGTGCTGCACGTCGATCCTTCAGCAGATGCATTCATCGCGCATCACGCATTCATCACCTCCAGCTCTGCCTGCATCATTTCCCGTGCATGCTGCTTTTCCTCAGAGTCAAAGTAATGTTCTTTAAATCGCGGATCTAGTATTGTTGCAATGCAACGATAACTGTCAGCTAGATCGTGAGTGATATTCTGAGCGCCGAGCACTGAGAGTGCGACAATTTGAAACTGATGCAGAGAGCTCTGATACGACAGTGTTTCTAAGAGAACAGAGCTATAGGGTGGAATATTAGAACTTATATCCTCAATTTTATGAATAAAATGATTTGCAAATTGATCACACAGGACAGTAGAAGTCTCTAAATGGCCACTTGAAGCAGGATTTAAAAAGGCATTAATTGTACTAAAGTGTACCTTTGGCCTTTGTGCATTTTGTGTAATTAAATGTGGCATATTTTTGAACTGTGCTTCTTTAACACAGCTCTGATAGTGCCTAAGACACTGCCTAAGAATTTCATAAGATATCTGTAGCTTATCTGAGGCCAAGGTAGCAATGCAAGTACTGTTAAAAAGACCCACCAATTCATCAGGATCGACACAAGAGGATAGAACTTTCACAGCATTTGGCAGTTGAGTACATATATAGACATCATTGAAAAGCCTGGCAGTAGTGGGATTGAAACATCTGGAACAACACGGTGGGTGATAAGATTTGGACACGGGACATGACAGCTCCGATTAAAAAACGACTGGACAATGATCAGAGATAGTAGCATCACATATTTCGAGGTTTGCCACAGAAAAAACAAACGATAGCACTAAATCAAGAGTATGACCCTTCTGATGTGTAGGTCCAGAAACCGATTGGACACGGTTGAAAGAGTCCATAAGACATAAAAACTCTTTTACCAGAGGTTTCGACTGGCAAAAGACATGTATAATAAAATCGCCTAGAATCAGAAGTCTGTCAATGTGTGTCACCAGAGAGGCCAGAAAATCAGAAAACTCTTGAACGAACTCCTTGTTAAATTTAGGTGGTCTGTAAACTAGCACACATAGCAAGGACGTCGGAAGATGAAGCATGAAAAGCTTCAGCTCGAAGCTTTAAAAAATCATCAAGATGCAAAAGTGTGCAATTGAAAATTGTTGCAATTCCACCTCCATGACCTACAGTTCTTGGAGAATTAAAAAACAAACAATCTAGAGGAGTATGTTCCTTCAGGGCAGAAGAATCACCAGGGCTGAACCAGGCCTCCATCAGAAATAGAAAATCCAGAGCACGAGTGGTGAAGAAGTCATTTAAATTAAAAAGTTGTTGGACAAAGACCTAGCATCTATTAAAGCAAATTTAACAGGGAGGCCCGTAATCCGCACTGGGTCTGACATGGTGCGTATTGGTGAATATTCCAGCTATGTAAGGTTGCTGAGATGAACTCCCCCATTTCCAGCACTTGATCTAGCATGAGAATGGTGAAAAGGAGACCAGATGGCCAATATTTTTTCATCAGTAAAGGTATCAGGGAGACAGGAAGTGCAGATCAACTGTGTGCAGTTCACTCTTAAGAGATTCCCAGACTTTTTCTTGAAGAGGAGCTTCCAACACAGGGTTTTTCAATAGCATCTAGACAACCACCTTAAAACACAAGCACCTGCCTTTAAATCCCCAAAAACTGTGTGGACTGACGAAGCAGATCACGTCAAATATAATAGAATGTATCAGAAAAGCATACATACATTATATATATATATATATATATATATATATATATATATATATATATATCCATCCATCCATCCATCCATCCATCTTCTACCGCTTATCCTTCCTTCAGGGTCACGGGGGAACCTGGAGCCTATCCCAGGAAGCATCGGACACAAGGCGGGGTACACCCTGGACAGGGTGCCAATCCATTGCTGGGCAACAATCACATACACACTCACACACCCATTCATACACTGCGGACATTTTAGACACGTCAATCAGCCTACCATGCATGTCTTTGGACTGGGGGAGGAAACCGGAGTACCCGGAGGAAACCCCCGCAGCACAGGGAGAACATGCAAACTCCGCACACACATGGCCCCAGCAGGAATATATATATATATATATATATATATATATATATATATATATATATATATAGTTTATACTAAGGTTATGTGGTTTACTAACAGGATTTATGGGGACTTTCTTTCAAATGGGAAATATAATATCATATCTTAATAAAAATTATATGGATACAATGTTTATATCTTCGAGACAGGGTGGAGTCAATGCAAATAGATTGGTTTAGCACATGCAGCCTGGAATTTGCATCAACAATAATGATTAAGTTTAATTAAATTAATACAACTGAAGGGCAGGTACTAAAATTTATAGAACCACTTTTTCCATAATTTGAAATAATACAGTAAATGGTTTTATATCCTTTGAGTGCTGAATATGGTCAGAACAATATGATATGGCAAAGTATGTTAATTAAATTGGCCTCAATAAGTATATATAGGATTTGTAGGAAATATACAGTATGTAGGAAAACCACACTCGTCAGAGAACAATTGAAAGCCTTGACCATCTCACCTAAATAGCTGCTGAGGGTCAGAGGAATGCTCCATTCGTTAAATGTATTCTGATCTCCGGTTTCATAGGGATCCAGAAGAAAGTCTTCAACAGGCTCCATGCGGACAGTACCTTCAAAAAGTCAGGAAGTGGAAATGATTTCTTTTTCTTTTTTTACATTCAGGAAGACCATAAACTGTTATAATTGTCCCAAATAGATGTGAAAGGGTGAATAATGTGACTGCACTTTGTTTGAAAGCCGGTAAAAACTGACAGAGATAAGAAATCTGGGTAAAGAAGTGTAACACTCATAAAATTAAGGTACTTTTCCTTTTCACTGGTGTGGTACCATTTACATTTATGGAATTTGGCAGATGCCATTATCCAGAGTGACTTACATTTATTTTATTTATACATTTGAGCAGTTGAGGGTTAAGGGCCTTGCTCAAGGGCCAAACAGTGGCAGTGCTGGGGTTTCACAACCGTACGATCAGTAGCCCAACGTCTTAACCACTGAGCTACCATTGCCCAGGTACCAGGAATATGTTTTATGCTTTTAGTGTGTATGGTATTCTTTTACAAAAAATATATATATATAATGATATGGTGTAATATGGCCAAAGGTCTGAAATGTTTAAAATCACAAGCGTGGTGTACCTTTCCAGTCATAGGCACCTGGACCCGAGAACACGATGTACTTCTTGTTTTTGGTGAAAGCTGCAGAGACGCCCTGCTGACAGTAACCGAACCTGTCCTTAGAGTTGGCCCGATTGCGACAGAACGTCCTCGTGTCTTCAACGATTAGGTTCTGTTCCAAGATGAAGCACCTGCCCAGTACCAGCTGATTGTTATGGATCCACTGCTGGTAGCGATGAGCACAAACCTAAGTGGATGGGTTCCAGTAAATTCCACTGTGAATCGATATCAAGTTGATGGATTCTGTTTATTAAAAAAATTAAATATATATTTCTTGAAAGAAAAGTGTGCATACACGTTACTACTTTTAACATCTCTGTACTCCAATTATTTAATTCCATATCTGTTATTACAATGAAACTGAATGTTTAATGTTTCAGTTTGGAAAAATCATACTTCTTGTGTATATTTAAAGTGTATGATTTCGAGCGTAACAAAAAGTACAGGTTTAATCATTCAAATATAAGATTAATGAGTGTAATTATTACTGTGTTACATGTTATGGACTAACTCACCACCACTTTTCCTCCTGGGCCCTGGCTTTTCACATGCACACCCATCCACTGGTTTTCCCGGTGGTCTAATCCCTGTCCTGGCCGTGCATCTGTCAATGAGTTATTACATGTACAGTAACTGTCACTTCATCATAAATATTTACAGAGAATAACACCAACCTTCAGTGTCTATGGGGATCCGTTCACAGTCGTCACTCTGTGTTGTGAACTTACAGCGATAGAGACCGCCAGTTATGTTGGCTTTCTGACTGGGTAAGGCTTTCGCATGTGGCGCACCAATCAGCAAGCTGAGGTCAGAAATTACTTTGTTATGACAAAGGCAGGTGAGAACACAACAGTTATAATCTGGTGTGAACCAAAACAACCGGTCTGAGACCATCCAGCGTGATATTGCAGTGAGAAAGTGGTTAGACTCGGAATTGACCTGTCTGGAGGAAGTAAACTGAACATGCAGTGTATTTTGGGTTGCAGCATTTTTTGTAAATGTGAGCTGCTAAACTGAGCCAAAGAACAGCTGTAGTTGTGCGGAAATGCTATGTGTTCCGGATATTTGGACTGATGAACAAAAAGAGAAAATACAAGCTGGCTGTGACCCACAACTAGTTCTGGATAATAAAAGAAGAAATTATGAATGGAAGAGTTTTATGAGTGCAGTTTCAGCTCAACATGCCCCTCAGCCAAGGTTTAATTTTAGCAAACAAATTAAACTACCTGCCCTCAGACATGTTCAAGCATGACCTAAACATTATCGCAACAAAGCAAAGCCCAAACATTTGTAAGCTTTCATGTGTTTCGGTTCGTTATGACTGTAACATCTCAGTATCATTCTAGAGATTGATAAATAAATAGGCTAGTAGACAACATTATTATTAACTATGCATCTCACAAACATTTTGAAGTCCTAGCATGTCCTAAATAGAGAGTTAAGAAGGCCAGATTGTATATGTGTAGGACTAAAAACATGTCACCACTTAATTAGCCACTAGATTGTTATACCTGAAATATGGCTATTTAGAGAATATATTGTACATGGATGAACGACAAAGAAGGAACGTAAAGGAAAAAAGCCGTGGCTCTGTTCTGATGTCTTGGGGCATTTATGTATTGTTCTACAGTGGTTTGGGTCGCCTTAGAGTGAAGCATCACTGCACATCCATACAACATTTGTCTGTCTGATCATGTTTATCCTGTAATGAAACATTTCTATCCTGATGGGAGTGGCCTCTTCGAGAATGACCCCGCCCCATCCACACTGAAATGAACTACTCACTGAATGATGCCTTCATGTATTTAGAAAAGCATATTTAGGCATGACGCTTTAAGTCTCCAGACCTGATTTAAAGACAGTGGATGACAAAGAAATCCAGACAAAGGATGCCAGGTGTCAGCAAAATTTCCACCCCAAATAAATCTCAAAAACCATACAAAGAGACCTGAAACTAGTCCAGAAATATTTGGGATAAATGGGGTTTTTTTCCCCTTCAGTGGAGACACAGATTTCTGATTTGCAGTATCTGCAATAAAGGTTTTCATCATCACCTACATTTACACTTCACCCACTTTTATTCCCCCCAAGGACTTCTTTTTTCTTTTTTTTTCACCTGCAAACCTTTTTCCAAAACAAGCCCAGCCTGATACTGGCAACCCTGACTCACTGTGGTGCATGAAGGAATTGAGACGGATGGATCATATCAAAATAATTAATATTTATATGACTGTCTCATAAAATTCTTATTTTTCTGTACTTTCATTACATTTTATTAGACTGTTCATGATAGGAAACAAAAGGCCTGGGAAAATGTTTTTATATGTATATGCTACAGTAGTTTGAGCACTGACAAATCTGTTTTTGTTGGCGTGACGCAAGTTCTTATTAAACTAGAAAGCATGCCTCAAGGGGAATAAGTCTGAATACGTCTGGTGTGTGTCGGAACAGAAATTTGAATAAGAATGTTTACCAAAAACTAATTCTACAAAGATAGAACAAATATATCAGGAAGTTTATTTGTGTGTAAATATATGTAGTGTAGTATCTGATATTATTATTATTATTATTATTATTATTATTATTATTATTATTATTATTATTATCTAAACACACTATTTGACTCTTTTTAATTCTTCTGATAATGAAGAAACATCTTTCATCTTTAAAACCTAACTGGTGTTTACTAATACTAATAATTCCCCTGTAAATGAACTCACAGTTGCTGATCAGTAGGTTTGAGTTGGTGGTGCATTGCGAGGGAATATCCAAACAGACTCCCAGGCGCTCCGTTTTTCCTCAGTACGTTGGTATTATCCAGGTTGAAAGCAGATGCATTCAGACTACTGAGGAGCCACAGGTTTATGATCAGTGTTATTCTCCACAGCTCCATGGTTTTCTTGCTCCACTAGAGTTCCTCTGGACCTTTCTGCTTCTCCCTGTAGCTCAGAACGTGTTGGTAGTAACAGATGACATGACTGCTAAATAGCAGGAGAGGCGTGGTGTGGCGTGCCGAGGCTTTACAGCTCTCATACTAGTTCACTGGGTGTGTACAGACAGTGAACAATTGTATCTAAAGATAAAGTAAGTAAATGTTTGCAGCTGCATGGAGGTGATACGGACTGATTCGCTCACTTTGACCATTAATTGTTTGCAGTAGGGCTATGGTGTGTAACGCATGTCTAAAACAGAGGCCGTGCGTTATTATTTGGAAACCTGATAGGCCTGAATTGTGAATGCAGTGTGCTATGTGTTATTTTATATTTTCAGAATCATGCTGAAACAAAATGACAGGTTTTATTACAACACTGTAATTCTATGGTTTTTAATGTGAGGTTTAGAAACCACCACGGGTTTGTGACTATTGTTTTTTTTCAGGAACCATATTCCTGAGTGAGTTTAAGTTGTGTCTTTCTTTGAGTTTTAGAATTTTTTTATCTTTAAATTTGGATTTCTAATGGCTGAGTTCCTTAACAACATGGCCGACATTACCCAATCGGCTTTCAATGGGGATTTCAACAAGAGTGAAACCAGAACAGTATGTTCATCCGTGGTAAGAACTGGCTTTCCCCCTTAAACTGTAAGAGGTCTCTGGCTGCAGAAAATGAACAAGTAACGAGACGCAGAAAACAAGTATTGTGTCACTAGATGGAGCCAGTGCAGTGTGACAGGGTTCATAGAGTAAAACCCTGACATACAAAGGGTTAAAGAGTGCATGAACCAAAGAGTTAGAGTTAAAGAAGAGTGTTAGAGAAGAAGAAGAAGAAGAAGAAGAAGAAGCACTT
Source organism: Ictalurus furcatus (assembly GCF_023375685.1). NCBI lineage: Eukaryota > Metazoa > Chordata > Actinopteri > Siluriformes > Ictaluridae > Ictalurus > Ictalurus furcatus. Next base: position 27,687,267 of record NC_071262.1, on the reverse strand, counting down.
ACAGAAACATTACCTTATATAGCAGGACTGCAGAAAAAGGAACAGTGAGAGTATACTGCATTACGCCCACACAGACCTCATGATGATGGAGATAAATTAAGGGATTATTTAGGGTTACTCTGGGTTTAGTCTGTGGTTACAGGGTGGTTCTGTGGCTTTAAGTCCTGTCAAGACAAATGCACATTTATTGCTATAAGAAACTGTATTTTCTGCATTTCAGTGAGATGAACTGTGATGCCTTCAGGACTATAATACAAGACAATACAGGTGTTGTGTAGATATAGATAACATTGGGGAAACAGTGTGAAACACTACTGATTAGATAAACTGTACATAGTACATGCAATGTTTATCATGGGCAGTGGTATATGTTAAGAATAAAACACTTGGGGGCGTGCTGTTCATGGAAAATATTCAACCGTTGTTGGGTGGTGTGATGAAGCAGAGTTACTGTTACCATCCTGGAGTTGATTATTTTCCTATGACAGCACGTTCCAAAATGTTTTATTCCTCTTATACCGCAGCAAATTTCCAACGTAAACATCAGCCCAGTTCTCCAATTAATCGTTTTTCAAAAGATAAATAAAGACGAGATGGAGGTCACAAGGACAAGTGTTTCTGAGAAATGGCAGCTGCAGATGTTTGAGGAGATCAGGACAGTTGAAGAACAATCTTTGCTCTGCAGCGACTCAGCAGCTGAAAAAGTGAAAAGTTTTTCATCTGGTGGACTATAAGAAGCTCCGCCCACAAGCCTCTTCTCAGGAAGTTCATTGCAGGTTGTGTTGAGCTGCTGCTGGATCTCGGCCTGACACACAGCGGGGGGGGGGGGGGGAGAACGTTTAGGGCCTGTTTAACACTTACACACGAAGAGACATGTTGGAGATCAGCAGTGCATTTGAGGGGGGTGTGTGTGTGTGTGTGTGTGTGTGTGTGTGTGTGTGTGTGTGTGTGTGCGTGCAGAGAGAGAGAGAGAGAGAGAGAGAGAGAGAGAGAGAGAGAGAGAGAGAGAGATTCATACAGAGTCAAACAGAGAAAAACACAGCTCATATACACACACACACACACACACACACACACACACACACACACACACACACACACACACATGGCCAAAACTGTCAGGTATTCACCCTTGTGGGGACAAGCTATAAAATCATGCCCGCCCACGCACACAAACACACACACACACACACACACACACACACACACACACACACACACACACACGCGCACACACACATGGCCAAAACTGTCAGGTATTGACCCTTGTGGGGACAAGCTATAAAATCATGCCGGCACACACACACACGCACACACACGCACACACACACACACACACACACACATATACACACACACACACAAACACACACCAACACACGCATACACACACACACACACACACACACACACACACACACATATACACACACTTGTGTTACTTATCTTTTATTCTTATTAATTCATATATTGTGTTATCCGACCCTCAACTTCTCTTATAATTACTGAGACTCATTTATTCTTGCCCAAAAAAAGCCAAAAAAATTAAATATCAATGTCACAATCTAAACATTTCCTGTTTTCTATCATTAAGAATTTATCGTCCTCATAAACCTATGAATAATCTGGCCAGATACGTTTGTCCAGTTATATAAGGAAAAACTGACATTGACCCACACGTATTTTAGTTCTGATTTTACTGTAATCCAGTGCGACATTGCAGCTGGTATATATTATGTGTAACTACAGAATTGCTGACGATATTTAATATGAAATGGGACCAATTTTCCTTCAAGAAAAATGACTAAATTACAAATTATAATTATTTTTTTTAAAAATGGGTCCAATATTGTCTTAAGAAATAGTGAAAATGTATTTTTAATTTTATATTTGGAATTTACATTATTTAAACTTTTTAGAATTTATGAATATACTTTTGCATCTAATTGATAATACAGTGGTAAGTTTCTTTCTTTTTTTAATGGGGAAAAACTATGGGGAGTGAAAACTTTAAACACACACTGGCCCTGTGTTTTTTTGTTGTTGTTGTTTTTCACAGCTCTTGGTCTCATAAGAAGCTTGTTAACCATCACAGCTCCTCAGCAGACACAGAATGCACACACAGGTCTGGTCTGGAAAGTTAAAGCTGAGAGTGGTGTGGAACATTCAGTGTGGTTTTCACTCGCTGTACCTTCCTGTTTACGCGAGCAGAGCGCTTTATACCGCAGAGCAGAATAAAGCCGATAAAAATACACACACACACTTATAATTATTCACACAACTGATCAAAATACAATCAGAATCTGATAATAAATGTGGACTGAAATAAAGATAATTAAAGATGTTATTAAGACACTTGACTTTAGTGTGTGTTAATGTTTTTGTACAGACCTTCTTATTGCAATTTATAAATATATTTGTAAAACTATCAAGCATATGAAATGTTTGTTCTTTCTTTAATTTTACACAACTGGCACTAGCAAATATTTGCTAGCATGTAACGTAAGTTTAAATAAACACATTTTATATATATATATATATATATATATATATATATATATATATATATATATATATATATATATATATATATGCAAATATATATTTATTTGTATAATATATAATTATTATTATTATTATTATATTTTATTTTATTTTTTTTTTAATTTTTGTTTATAGTGTGAGTGGAAAATTTGCATCCACTGTGTCTGATCTATACATTTTTGCCCATTCTCTTGAAGAGTGCCAATAATATTAGAGTTAACTGTACACACACAGTGACCAGGTGATAAATTATTATATTGGTGTACCTTGTAACTAGCTCACTGTTTGCAGCATGGATAATAATCAATAATTAATAAATAAAACACTGCTCTGTTATAGAAAAATAATAAAAGATACTCAGTTACCGCCCCGCAGTTGTTTATTTTCCTACAACAGCATGTCACAAAGTGTTTTATTCCTCTCAGACCACAGCAATTTGCCAACATTTACAGTTTTTTATTTATTAAAGAACCGCATTTCATCATTTTGAATCCATTTGTATATAAATGTAATGTCCGGACGTCTTTCCCCATGTCAGAAAACTCCATTATCGTGAACATCATCAGAACTCATCTAAAGCTGAGTAACTGACTGTGTAAATAATATTATATCTGACGGGTTACACAATAAGCGAACATGCTGTTGTGTGTTTAGACCAGATTAAAGTGCAGGGTGAAATCTGGGGCTTTAAATGAGATGTGTTATAATATTACACATCTATATGAAGTCTAGAGATGTTTCAAATTGTGCATCGAGCCTGAAAAAGAAAAAAACACAACAACGGTGTGGCCTGAGAGAAACAAAAATAGCCACACATCCTGTGGAAAGTTTTAGAGGTGAGAAACTGATGGTGTTTCTGAGAAAAGCGACTCGGCGGTCAGAGCGGCCTGCAGAGATGAAACTCTCAGAGCTGCAGTGTGTGAAGGGGCAAAGAGATAAACAGAGCTACAAAACCACACACACCTCACCTTAAAACCTCACAAACACACACACACATTTGAACTTCAATATGTCTTCTACATACTGAAATAATAATTGTCAGAAAACTAAGAGTAAAATATCATGTGTCCAGTGAGGTATATTATATTTAATATTTAATGATATGTATATTTAACCTGTATGCATTTAGATTGATTAGCATAATTTCATCCAGCTAAAATATTAAGTAATTATATACGTGTGTATGAAACGCTGTCAAATTCACTCGAGTGACTAATTTTTTTATTTCCCTTCTCTGATCATGATTCATTAAAGCTCATTTCCAGAAAAGGACTGAAAACTGCACCACGTGTTGTATCGTATGACACATCATTTTAATATTTCTGTTTTAAGTCTTTGATGTCATGGTGTTACTTAGATGGGGTGGAGAGAGAGAGAGAGAGAGAGAGAGAGAGAGAGAGAGAATGTGATTGGTTAGTGTTATACTGTGGTGAAGGAGGAGCCACATTAAGGCCTGAATAAAACTCCACCCATATCGACACAGACATCTTGTTTATGATCATAATTCAGAAAAAGAGGCATTAGATATTCCTAAAGCTTAGATTATCCATGTTTACTTTAATTGTGTATGCAGGTTATGCTTGTATTAAATGATATATTGGTTACAGTGATGTTACTCTATACTTATATACATTCTGGATTATGAAATATGACCCAGCTTGCCTGTTTTTAGCTTTGACTGCTGTTAGACTTGACACTAATTAGTGTGTACCTGATCTATATGTGTGTGTGTGTGTGTGTGTGTGTGTGTATGAGTGTCCATACAAGTGGAAAATCAACAGCTAGTCCTGTTCACTGACCTCATTGAGAAAATTTTGGAAAATAACTCCTGAGTCGCTCTGTGTTTGTCCTCATGCTGCGACGATCCGTAATTGAAGTGACAGATTGTTGATTATTTTGTCTCCACACTACCTTGTATAAATGTCCTGCAGATCTCTACTAATAATAAGATCCGCCATATGTATTTCCCTTTTCAGACTTTTGTGGCTCTGTCTGGTTCTGTTCCCATACCAAACGGAGGTGTTAGCAGCCTGACTGGACTCTATAGCAGCTTTCACCCATGCACTTTGAGGTGGGGAAAAAGGGATATTTAAGATACTGGTGGGCTTTCTTAACCAGCGAATAAAAATTCTAATCCTTAGAAATCCTTATTCCCAAAATATCTGAAGTGACTCAGTGTCTTCAATAGCGTACTATTGATCTTGATAATGTTATAACCCAATTTTACTTCTTCATAAAATTCCACAAGTAGCTCTTTTTTCTTTCTGACATGCAATAAAAGTTCTTATTCTGTCACCACTACCTCCTGGCTTCATCTTCTTTTGTCCAGCACTCAGAATCATTGCTTATTTTGAATATCAGGTTCCAGTTAATATGAAATATGAGTTTTTGGTTAGTGATAAGAACATTAATGCACTAGTTATCATTACATTTTTGCAATATACTGTACACTATATGGACAAAAGTTTGTGGACTCCTGATCATCACACCCATATGTGGTTCTTCCCTAACTGTTGTCCCAAAATTTCAAGCACACAAGTGTACTGGAACTGAGAGGCCCAAACCTGTTTTAGTATAACAATGCTTCTGTGCACAAAGCGATGTGTATGAAGGCCAAGCTTGGTGGGGAAGAACTCATGTGGCCTCCACAGGGCCATGACCTCAACCCCAGTGAACACCTTGGAGAGGAATTGGAATGCCTATTGTGCACCAGGCCTCCTCCAACATCAGTGCCTGACCTCACAAATGCTCATGTGGCTGTATGGACATACATCGATCAGCCATAATGTTAAAACCATTGACAGGTGACATGAATAACACTGATTATCTTGTTACAGTGGGACCTGTCAAGGGGTGGGATATGTTAGGCAACATGTGAACAGTCCGTTCTCAAAGTTGATGTGTTGGAAGCAGGAAAAATGGGCAAGTGTAAGGATCTGAGTGACTTTGACAAGGGCTAAATTGTGATGGTTAGACAACTGGGTAAGAGCATCTCCAAAACGGCAGGTCTTGTGGGGTGCTCCCGGTACCCAGAGGTTAGTACCTACCAAAAGTAGTCCAAGGAAGGACAAGTGGTGAACTGGCAATAGGGTAATGGGCACCCAAATCTCACTGATGCACATGGGGAGCGAAATCTAGTCCGTCTGGTCCGATCTCACAGAAAAGCTCCTGTAGCACAAACTGCTGAAAAAGCTAATGCTGTCTATAATAGAAAGGAGTCAGAACACACAGTGAATCACAGCTTGCTGTGTATGGGGCTGTACAGCCACAGACCTGTCAGAGTCCATCACCGAAAGTGCCTACAATGGGGACATGATTATGAGAACTGTGGGCGGCTGTGGATCAGTTGGTAGAGCGGGTTGTCCACTAATCGTAGGGTTGGCGGTTCGATTCCTGGCCCTCGTGACTCCACATGCCAAAGTATCCTTGGGCAAGACACTGAACCCCAAGTTTCTCACTATGGCAAGTTAGCACCTTGTCATTATCATTGGTGTATGAGTGTGTGAGTGTGTGTGTGAATGGGTGAATGAGAACCAGTGTAAAGCACTTTGGATAAAAGCGCTATATAAGTGCAGACCATTTACCATTAACTGGACCATTGAGTAATGGAAGAAGGTGGCCTGGTCTGATGAATCATGTTTCCTTTTACATCATATGAATGGCCAGGTGCGTGTGTGTTGATTACCTGGGGAAGAGATGGTACCACTATGGGAAAAAGGCAAGCTGGTGGATTTAGTGTCATGCTCTGGGCAATGTTCTGCTGGGAAACCTCGGGTCCTGGCATTCACATGGATGTTACTTTGACATGTAACACCTACCTAATCATTGTTGCAGACCAAGTACACCCCTTCATGGCAATGCTATTCCCTAATGGCAGTGGCCTCTTTCAAGAGGATAATGCGCCCTGACACACTAATAGTTCAGGAAAAGTTTGAGGGACATGACAAAGAGTTCAAGGAGTTGACTCGGCCTCCAAATTCCCCAGATCTCAATCGCAATGACTGAGCCTCTGTTGGATGTGCTGGACAAACAAGTCCCCACCTCGCATCTTAAAGGACTTAAAGTCTTGGTGACAGATACCACAGCACACCTTCAGAGGACTTCTTGAGTCCATGCCTCAATAGGTCAGGAGGCACAAGGGGAACCTTCACAAAATATCAGGCAGGTGGTTTTAATGTTATGGCTGATCAGTGTAAATCCCAACAGCGATGTTCAAAAACCATGGAAAGCCTTCCCAGTAGATTGGAGACTAAGTGAGATGTCCGAAAAGTACATATAGATGTGATTGTCACGTGTCCACATACTTTTGGCCATATAGTGTTACCCTTTACAGATTCTATATTTAACCTTTATTTTTCTAAGAGTGTAGAATATGAGGTTAGAAAAAATGTAGAGAGCATGTGATTACATTAATATTAGTTTTAAAAAACTACTATTACCATTAAAATATTAATGTTGTAGACCATGATACTTGAATCCTAGATGCTTTCTGTTTTCTTCTGTATATCTGACATTGATTAGTCAGTTAATTTGTTAAACTGATCTACTAATTAATAATCTGGAAATCGAATGTCAACATTAATGTTCTTATTGTTGATTATTGATGATTAATCAAATAATTTCTACTCATTTCTTTTACTCTATACATTTTCCATTTTAATTTTACATGCTTAAAAACTTGCTATAAATTACAACTTGCACATTTGTTCAACTCTATTATTTACTTTTAATGAAAAGAGTTTTTTCAAGTAGAAAATACTTGATATCACCCATAGTGTCGATCACTAGAAGAGTTAATTAAAATTATTAATACAGTGTCACTGACAATATTTACATTTACATTTATTCACTTAGCAGACGCTTTTATCCAAAGCGACTTACAAATGAGAAAGATACAAGCAATATATCATTGTACAGGCAGAAAAACAGCCAAAAAAAAGATTTCTTTTGAAAAGTTCTGTTAAAAATTATAGTATTATTGACAGTATATTTGGTGCAGTGATCTAAAAAAATAAATACATTTAATAATAATAATAATAATAATAATAATAATAATAATAATAATAATAATAATAATAATAATAATCAATGCGTAAAACAGATTTGCTTAAATATTGGTCACAGGCCTGCAAAAATAAAATGTTGGATAAAACAGGTATTTGCTCAACCATCTTACACAGGAAAAGAAAAAACACCTCATTTCCTTCTTTATTTGTTTTTGAAGTCATTTCTGAAGTGTTTCCTTTCCTACTTGAAGGGGATTAAAAAGGTGTAAAAGGTTTTTTAAAAAAAAAAAAAAAAAAAAGGTGTGAGGAGGAGCCACAGTCTACCGCCAGTTTTCAAGACTAGATTGTATGTATAATATTACACTGGAAGTCTGTGATGTCAGATGTTCACATCATAACTCCTGGCACAAAGTCAGACGTGCTCAGTTTGACCACCTGAGCAAGAGGACATGCTATACACAGGTCACAGACTGAAGGTGATGATGTTGATGTGGATTACAGTGACGTTTTTTAATAAAATTGGTAAGTGTGCATGGTTTTGTATGTTTTTGATGACAAATAGGTTGCCGTAACGAGGAGCACTGATACAAATACATTCTGTGACCTTACTATTAAATAAGGTCCGCTGTCTGAAGAGCAGACATTTGAGATGGGAGGCATCAAAGTTTGACCTTCCATCTAGTAAAACTCTGAAGTACTGAAATGTACATGTACTTAACAAGACCTATACTATAAAAAAAGTTATTAAATTTACATTAACGGAATTCTGAGACAATTAATAAGTCATTTTAACACTGGTCAAACCTTATTATTCTGTAATATTAAATACAGTTTGGTTTTAAAATCTTCTACTTGATTCTTCATTAAATAAATAATGAATAGTAATAAACTCAGCAGAAAGAGACATTTTAAGTCTATTAAGGCCACATTTTGATCATATATGCTTTTCACGTTCAAGTTTTATTTTTCCTGAGTGTATTTTCTAAGATGTAAAATGCGATATATTTCTTTTTCAATCTGAAGTTGTTCTTAAACAAACTATTTTGCCTTAAAGTTTAACAATACTATCTTACATTAGAACAATAGATGTTTGTGTGCAACCACACAAACACTAGCTGACCGTCAGTCCTGGTTACACTGGAAAGTTCAGTTTATTAAGCACAGTGCATCTAACTTGCTAATATTTAATGTTAATTTAATCTCATGCCAGAATATTAGGTTTCCACTGCGGTGCCAGAACATTTATACATTGTAAAACCGGTGAGAGTAGTACACCTGTACTCTACCTGTTTTTTTATTTTATTTTATTTTATTTACTGTCCCGGAGCATTTATTGCATTTTATTATTACATCTATGGCAATATAATAAGTTTTGGTACATTTGTTCATGTGTCATTCTTTAACTCTTGATATCAGATTCTGCACAGACAAACGATATCAGTCAGCCGGACCCAATGATCACTGCTGGTGTGGGTGATAACGTGACTCTGCACTGCTTTAGACTGAGAGAAGATAACTCTGGATCCATCGTCTGGTACAAGCAAAAAGTCGGACACGAGCCTTGTGTAATGGTCACAGTTCTACAGGAAACCAGTTTCGAAGATGAGTTCAAGTCACCGAGATTCAGCATCGAGAAAGAAAAAAGGAACTACCATTTAAAAATTATTAACGTGGAACCATCAGATGAAGCCGTGTATTACTGTGGATATAGAAAATTTTTAACAAGGTTTGGAAATGGAACATATTTATCAGTGAAAGGTAAGAACTGTAAATGTACACGGCTAGAGTAATTCATTTTTAATTAAAGCGCTGAACCTCAAGTTGTGACTTAATAACTTTCAACGTTATTTCGACTTAAGATCTTATTATTTTTACTGAATAACCTGATGTTTAGAGATATAAGGTTGCTATTTCAAGACTTCAATTCACCGAAACCCATAATGTTTATAGTGGTCATTTTGACCTTTTGAATTTGACATACTTTACCACACCTGGACGATTTCAAGTGAATTACCATCATTAGACATATGTTGTAAGTGTAAACTGAATTCCATTAAAGTAACATCTTACTTATGACTTACTTACAACATGGGAAAGAGAATGCAGAATGAAAATTACTGAATAAGTTAATATCCAATAAATTAGCCTTATTTACACATTTCACTGTTAAATAAATGTTAAGTTGAAATAATGAGGCGACTCAGAACAATGACATATTAAGTCAAAATGACAACATAGCACTTAATTGTTTTACAACATGCAGTTCAGGGCATCTGTATTAATTACTTTATTAATTAATTTAATCAATTTTAAATTATTCTATTAGTCTCTTCATACATTTATTTGAACCATGCTTAGCACATTGCTGATGAGTAATAAAAGATTTACAGTAAAACATCATGAATTCAATAACACAGGATTTTATCTATTCAGTGCATTTCCTTTGTTTTATTAGAGATGACTATGTTCCAGTTAACTGAACTTCACACAATAGAACTAATGTAGGTCAAACATCGCATGTTGTGGCATATAATTTCACTACAATTTGAACGCTATGAAAAACAGCATTCTTATTTAGACATATGTAAATCTAAAATGTTTATTCTTGTGGATTCTTTTAATTTAAAAAAAAAAAAAGTATTTATATATTTAAACATCACGTATCATGTCATTAGAGATGTTCATGTTGAACTCGGTCCCTCCAAGAGAGTCGTGTATCTCTCAGTACATGTATTGATGTATTTAGTTGTTCTTGTTTTGTCAAATTATGCTCATAATGAATGTAATAATGTGATATAATTCATGGACCACTCCGATTATAAAGGTTCATGAATAAAAATAAATAAAAAATAAGATCTTACACTGTGTATATTCCACTGAACAGGTGATGGAGATGTAAAAGTGTCAGTGTTCCAGAGCGGCGTGTCGGACTCGGTTCCTGCAGGAGCGTCAGTGACTCTGCAGTGCTCGGTTCTCTCTGAGAGCAGATCAGCAGAACTCCAAGTGCTCTGGTTCAGAGCTGCTCCACCACAATCCCATCCTCAAATCATTTACACTCATCATGACAGCAGCCACCAGTGTGAGAGCGGCTCTTCTACACACACCCGTGTGTACAACTTCTCCAATAACATCCTCAGCCTCAATGATACTGGAACTTACTACTGCGCTGTGGCCGTGTGTGGGAAGATCATTTTCGGGAACGGGACACGAGTACAGTTGGGTAAGACATATAATTTTTTCTTCATTATTTTTCTATCTACTCTCTGCCTATTTACTTGTACTGGGATATTCAATAAATTTGGGAACAGGACACAAGTACAGGTGGGTGAGAAGTATGACGTTTTATTGATAAACGAGAGAATCATCTTCTTAGGACAAATGCTCTATTATGTAATAATAATAAAAAAGTTTGCTACAATTTATTGAAAACCCCATTATTTCTTATTTTCTGATTTCTTGAACTGCTTACATAACTGATAAGTTTCTTTTGTGTCTAAATGTTGTAGCAGTATTAATATTGTGATATTTACTGTGTGACAGAGAGATCTGGGGATCCTGTAGTGATCTACCTCGCTGTAGCTTTGGGAGTGTGTGTGGTCGTGATCTTTGCTTTGATCTTTGTCATAGCCTGTGGAGGGAGACTCTGTGAACAAAGTAAGCGTAAGTCTACATTTTGGCTATTATTTAAGTTATTATATTATTATAAATCTATTATAATGTTAGATTATTTCTGTTAGATACACTGAGTCGCCAGTTTATTGGATATACTGATAGTGTTATGGTGTGCTATAAGAAAGAATTAATTATGGGGTGATGTTATGAAGCAGACTTACTGTTCCCACTACGAAGTTTTCCCTATTGTTTTCCTATAGCAGCACATGCCACAGTGTTTTATTCCTCTTATACTATCACAATTTGCCAATGATTACAATCTCAATTAATGAAAGAGTGACATCTTGTACTTTTTAATCTGCTTATAGTTACATTAAATGTTTTGGAGCATCTGTGAAACAAGTTAGTTCTTGTTATTACTTACATTATAGAAGCTACAGTATAAACACTATACACACACAAAAAAATACACAGCTTGATAAGTTAAGGAGAAACCAGGAAATGGCAAAGCTCTCGGTCCTGAAGACTTTCCTGTGGCAGAATACTTCAAGTTGCAGCTACAGCTCTGACTGTTACAAGGCACTGACACTGGAGACTCCTTCCATAAATGTTACGTAAACATCTTACAGAAAGCGCCACCATGACAATAATTACAGATGTTTTTTAGTGGTTAGCACGTTCGCCTCACACCTCCAGGGTCGGGGGTTCGATTCCCACCGTGGCCCTGTGTGTGCGGAGTTCGCATGTTCTCCCCGTGCTGCGGGGGTTTCCTCCGGGTACTCCGGTTTCCTCCCCCAGTCCAAAGACATGCACGGTAGGCTGATTCTCACGTCCAAAGTGTCCGTAGTGTATGAATGGGTGTGTGAGTGTGTATGTGATTGTGCCCTGCAATGGATTGGCACCCTGTCCAGGGTGTACCCCGCCTTGTGCCCGATGCTCCCTGGGATAGGCTCCAGGTTTCCCTGTGAAACTGAAAAGGATAAAGCGGTATAGAAGATGGATAGATGGATGGATGTATTATAGTAATTTATTATTTGAATGAGTGAATTCATATAAAGCTGTGATTTGCAGCTGCACGATTGTCAGAGTTGCTGTTAAAGACAATTAATCAACACCTTCAGAAAATAAGAAGTAAAAAAAAATGTGAATGTAGATGGAAAGTAGATCTCACCATAGAGATACGATCATAAAATTAGCATTTTCTTCTCTACAGTGAGACTCAAACAAGGTTCTGTGAGAGACAAGACCCTCAATCAGGTAAATATTGAACAATATGATTTTATGAATGGGCACTCAATTCGTTTTTGCAGTGAGAGTGTAATTATTCAGATCATTTCAGTTAAAATCTAATATCCAATCCTACAGGACTGTGACAATGTGGAGCTGAATTACGCTGCCTTACATTTCAATGAGAGGAGAGCCAAACGAGGACGAGTGAAGAAACAACAACCTCAAGACGTTATATATTCTGATGTGCGAGGTCGTTCTATAACGTAGATTTGATCTCTATCTGATTCAGTGTCATTAGTTCTGTTATCAGGTTTCATTTGTACTGTAGATATGTTTTTGTTAATGATTGTTAAACTGAAATCTGAATGATCTGGAAGTCTCTAAATCGCTGAAACACTGGAACACTGGAGTGTGAAGGCGTGCCATGAGAAAGCAGGTTAAGACAGTGTTAAGAGTGTGGAAACAATAAAAAAGCATAAAATTACCCTCTTCTCATGCTGTCTTGTGAAGATTAGTATCACAACGTTAGAAGCATCCATTCATCAACCATCCTGAGTAAAAGTAGCTAAGGTTAGAGTGACTCTCGCATGTAAAGTAGGAATGTACAGTGCCCTCCACTAACATTGGCACCCTTGGTGAATATGAGCAAAAAAGGCTGTGAAAATTTGTCTTTATTGTTTAATCTTTTGATCTTTTGTTTAAAAAATTCACAAATATACTCTGCTCTCATGCATATCAAGCAATTGGAAGCACAACACATGTTTATCCAAAAAAATATCTTTGTTAAAAATAGGTGTGCAACAATTATTGGCACCCTTATAGTCAATACTTTGTGCTACCTCCCTTTGCCAAGATAACAGCTCTGAGTCTTCTCCTATAATGCCTGATGAGGTTGGAGAATACCTGGTGAGGGATCTGAGACCGTTCCCCCATACAGAACCTCTCCAGATCCTTCTCATTTCAAGGTCCACGCTGGTGGACTCTCCTCTTCAGTTCACCCCACAGGTTTTCTATGGGGTTCGAGTCAGGGGACTAGGATGGCCATGGCAGGACCTTGATTTTGTGGTCAGTAAAGAATTTTTGTGTTGATATTGATGTATGTTTTGGATCTTTGCCCTGCTGGAAGATCCAACCACGGCCCATTTTAAGCTTTCTGCCACACTGTAAATCTTAATGTCATCTTTACTTAAACACTCAAGTAATCATGACTAAACATTACTTAAAATGTTGCATTTTGGACACCTAAACCAAAAATCTATGTTTGTTTAAATTATTTACCTACAAAACACATAAACTTAAGATTTCAAGTGTTATGAACTGAAAACCATGATTTGTTAAAGTAGCTCACTATGGTCTTTCTCATGCAAGGAGTTCTACCTGGCAACAAGTGAACTAATGCACTGATTGGTAGATAATTTCGAAAGGCGGTCCTATTCGTCTCTTCTGTTGCTGGTCCCAATGTAGTGAAATTCAAGAGTTCATCATGAGTAGGAAGTCGTGGTTGAACAATTTCCTGTTCCTAGTCACCTAGGTGTACTAAGAAAATGTAAAAAAAACCAATGGGAATGTACTTCAAATATATTTTTCTCATATGAATTCATAGCTAGTTGAAGGCCCTAGGCTCGATTCCGAGCCATGGCGACTTGATGGATGAACGATCTGTAGGAAGATCGATCATGTGCCAGTTGAATAAGTTGGGCCAAGGTCTTCTCCGTTGTTGTCTTGATGGTGTCAAGCCATCGGGTTGCTGGTCTTCCTCTTCTTCTTATTTCTTCGATGCGTCCCATCATAACGTCCTTCTCCAGTGAGTGATCTGTTCATACAGTGTGTCCAAAGTAGGCAAGTCGTAGTTTGGTGATTCTTGCTTCGAGAGACATATCCGGTTTGATTTGCTCCAATATAGATTTATTTGTCCGTCTGGCTGTCCATGGTATCGACAGGATTAGTCTCCAGCACCACATTTCGAAGGCATCAATTCTTTTCTGTTCTTGTTTCTTGACTGTCCAGCTCTCGCTGCCATATGTTACAATGGAGAAGATGAGACTGTGAACGAGTCGTGTCTTTGTGGGCAAAGAAATGTCCTTCGATTTGAAAATTCTGTCCAATGATTTCATCGTTGATTTTCCCATGGCTGTTCTTCGTTTCACTTCTTCGAGAGTCGTTGCCTTCGTGTTGATCATTGATCCAAGTAGGCTGAAGTCGTTGATAACCTCAATTCCGTCTCCATTCAGGTCAAGGGTTCGTCAATCGTAATTTTCATTAGTCATCACCTTGGTCTTCTTGAAGTTCAGCAACAGTCCCATTTCCTGGCTCTCTCTTTTAACTGTCCGCAGTAGGTTCTTCATTCCTTCTTCAGTGCCCGCTATCAAGGTAGTGTCGTCCACATACCGTAAATTGTTCATGTTTCGGCCTCCAATTTTGATCCCTTCTTCGACCTCGTCCAGTACGGCTTTTCTGAAGATTGTTTCCACGTACAAGTTGAACAAGAACGGTGACAGGATACAGCCTTGTCTGACGCCTCGTTCCACTCTGAACCATTCGGTGTTTCCATATACTGTTCGGATGGTTGCTTCTTGTTGACCATATAGATTTCTGATGAGGCTAGTCAGATGGTCTGGTATGCCCATGTTCTTGAGTGTTTTCCATAGCTTCTCATGATCGATGCAGTCAAGCGCCTTGTTGTAGTCAATAAAACACATGTACAGACTCTTCTGGTATTCTTTGGCCTTTTCCATCATCTATCGAACGTCTGCCATGATGTCACGTGTGCCTCGGCCTTTTCTGAACCCCGCTTGTTCTTCTGGAAGTTCTCTGTCAACGTAAGGCTGTAGTTGTCTTTGTATGATCTTCAACACAATCTTCCTGGCATGTGGTATTAGAGCGATGGTTCGGTAGTTACCGCAGTCTGTTGCATCTCCTTTTTGGGGAATAGGAACGAAGATTGATAGAGATTGATGAATTTATACGGGTGCCAATAATCTTAGCCATAATTTTAATTGAGTTTAATAGAATCATTAACTGCAATTATTAATAGACCACTGACAATTTGACAGTGCATGTTAAAAACTAAATATTATAGTATTATATATTATTTTAAAAGCCTATTAAAACCTGAGGTTTTAGAATTTGTATTTGAACAGTTCAGATAAGATTTCATTCTTTAAAAATTTTTTTTTTTTTTTTTAAACATAATTTACTGAACTGCCAGTTTATTAGGTTCTTTGATATAAAAACTAAATCAAAACCACAGCAAGGATCAGAAAAGTGTGAAGAGGGGCCACAGTCAGGTATCTACCGCTGTCTGCTTTCTAGTGTAAATGTATGTGGAAAATTCTGTGATGTCAGAGTTTCACGTCATAAATATTTTGCACAAAGTGCCATGTGCTCAGTTTGACCATCTGACAGTGTGGCAAGAGGAGACATGTTATACACAGACCTCAGACTGAAGATGATGATGCTGATGTGGATTACAGCGATGCTTTTTAATAAAATTGGTAAGTGTGGACCATTTTGTAGTTTTCTGATAACATGCATGTTGCTGTAATAAGGATCATTGTGCAGGCTGAACGATTAAGTGTTCGAAAAGTTCAGCTATGATTATATAGCATTATACACTGAATGGCCAGTTTATTAGGCTGTTATTTCTTGCTAGGAAAAAAAAAAACAGATTTGCTTGAAACCTACTTTCAAACACTGTTGTATATCTCCATAAATACTGGTAGCAGGAATTTATTTAAAGACAAACAACATTTTATTTTTACACCAAAGGAAATCTATGTGTATTATAGGTGGAATACATTTTGGGTGCATTTGTTGATGTTTTCTGCGTAAACTTCAAACAGCAGATTCTACACAGAGCGAGGGCGTCAATCAACCGAACCCAATGATCACTGCTGATGTGGGTGAGAACGTGACTCTGCACTGCTTTCGACCGGGAGAGGAAAATACCGATTCCATCGTCTGGTACAAACAAAAAGTCGGACATGAACCTTGTGTAATGGTCTCAGTTCACCGTGAACCCAGATATGAGAAAGAATTCAATCCACCAAAATTCAGCATTGAGAAAGAAATAAAAGAAAAAGGCTTCCATTTGAAAATTGCCAACGTGGAACCATCAGATGAAGCCATGTATTACTGTGGATTTAGAGACTTTTTAATAAGGTTTGGAAAGGGAACATTTTTAGCAGTGAAAGGTGAGAATTTTTATATGCATAGATTCATTTTAATTAGTTTTATATGTCCTTTTCTTAAACATCAAATTTATTTTTAGGTGTATGATGGTGTGTATATTCCACACATTATAATGCTGTAGGCGTAAATAAATAAATAAATAAATAAATACGACCTTACTAATTACACTGAACAGGTGATGGAGATGTAAAAGTGTCAGTGTTCCAGAGCGGCGTGTCGGACTCGGTTCCTGCAGGAGCGTCAGTGACTCTGCAGTGCTCGGTTCTCTCTGAGAGCAGATCAGCAGAACTCCAAGTGCTCTGGTTCAGAGCTGCTCCACCACAATCCCATCCTCAAATCATTTACACTCATCACAACAGCAGCCATCAGTGTGAGAGCGGCTCTTCTACACACACCTGTGTGTACAACTTCTCCAAGAACATCCTCAGCCTCAGTGATACTGGAACTTACTACTGCGCTGTGGCCGTGTGTGGGAAGATCATTTTTGGGAATGGGACACGAGTACAGTTGGGTAAGACATATAATTTTTTCTTCATTATTTTTCTATCTACTCTCTGCCTATTTACTTGTACTGGGCTATCCAATAAATTTGGGAACAGGACACAAGTACAGGTGAGTGAGTAGTATGACATTTTATTGATAAACCAGCATACACCGCAGTTATTTGTCCATGGTGGTGGACTCTCCTCTTCAGTTCACCCCACAGGTTATCTATGGGGTTCAGGTCAGGGGACTGGGAGGGTCATGGCAGGACCTTGATTTTGTGGTCAGTAAAGAATTTTTTGTTGATATTGATGTATGTTTTGGATCATTGTCCTGCTGGAAGATCCAACCACGGCCCATTTTAAGCTTTCTGCCACACTGTAAATCCTAATGTCATCTTTACTTAAACACTCAAGTAATCATGACTAAACATTACCTAAAATGTTGTATTTTGGACACCTAAACCAAAAATCTATGTTTGTTTAAATTATTTACCTACAAAACACATAAACTTAAGATTTCAAGTGTTATGAACTGAAAACCATGATTTATTAAAATAGCTCACTATGGTCTTTCTTTGATGTGATTGGCCATGCAAGGAGTTCTACCTGGCAACAAGTGAACTAATTCAATTCAGTTCAATTTTATTTGTATAGCGCTTTTTACAATAGACATTGTCTCAAAGCAGCTTTACAGAAATATCAACACGGTATACAGATATTAAAGGTGTGAATTTATCCCAACTGAGCAAGCCACTGAGTGGTGACGGTGGCAAGGAAAAACTCCCTAAGATGTTTTAAGAGGAAGAAACCTTGAGAGGAACCCGACTCAGAAGGGAACCCGTCCTCATCTGGGTCACAACGGATAGTGTGAAAAAGTTCATTATGGATTTATATGAAGTCTGTATGGCCTTAGGAGCAGCCGTAGTCCCAGCAGTCTGGAATTAGAGAAGATTTGAGCTCCATCCAGAGGCAGAAAGGATCTGGATCTCTAGTATCTCCATAAATTCGTGTGGGGCTCGGCGAAAGGAGAGAGGGAGAAAAAAGATTATTATGACTGCGAAGTAGTAGAACAGAATCTAGTCAGGGTAGGCTTGAGTAAACAAATACGTTTTAAGTCTAGACTTAAACACTGAGACTATGTCTGAGTCCTAAGGCACTGATTGGTAGATAATTACGAAAGCCGGTCCTATTCATCTCTTCTGTTGCTGGTCCCAGTGTAGGGAAATTCAAGAGTTCATCATGAGTAGGAAGTTGTGGTTGAACAATTCAAATACATTTTTCTCATATGAATTCATACGGGTGCCAATAATTGCTGCATACCTATATTTAACAAACATATTATTTTTTGTTAAATGTTGTCCGACAGCATTTAAAAATTTCACCAGAGAATCATCTTCTTAGGACAAATGCTTTATTATGTAATTTAAAGAAAAAATGTTTGCTACAATTTATTGAAAAACCCATTATTTCTTATTTTCTGATTTCTTGAACTGCTTACATAACTGATAAGTTTCTTTTGTGTCTAAATGTTGTAGCAGTATTAATATTATGATATTTACTGTGTGACAGAGAGATCTGTGGATCCTGTAGTGATCTACCTCGCTGTAGCTTTGGGAGTGTGTGTGGTCGTGATCTTTGCTTTGATCTTTGTCATAACCTGTGGACGGAGACACTTTGAACAACGCAGGGGTAAGTCAACATTTTGGCTATTATTTAACTTATTATATTATTGCAAGCTTTTATAATATTAGATTATTTTCTTTATATACACTGAGTCATGAGTCTGTTAGTTCACTGTATCTACAAATATGACAATATATCCACCATGTTCCAGTTTATTACATATACTGATCTGGTACAAAGCAGAGTTACTGTTACCACCCTGAAGTTTTAGTTATTTTCCAATAACCGCATATACTAAACTGTTTTATTCCTCATACCACGGCAATTTCCAATCAATTTATTTTTCATTTATTAAAAGAATAACAGCTCATAAATTTTTATCCATTTATAGTTGCATTTAATAATATGAAACATTGTTTATAGCAGCTATAAACAATTGTTTGCCTCACCAGCCTCTCATGTTCTGTCTTTTGAAGTTATTAAGAAAAAATGCAAATAAAGCTATGATTTGTAATACTTCCTGGACATAGGAAGTAAAATTAAAAAAAAAAAGTGATTGTAGATGAAAAGCAGGTCTCACTATAGAGATGCCCTTGTAATTTTCTCTTTACTTTTCTACAGTGAGACGCAAACAAGGTTCTGTGACGGACAAGACCCTCAATCAGGTAAATATTCAGCATATGTAGGTACATGCGAATGCTTTTTAAGGATTTCCACTAAAAGTGTAATAATTCTAAAGTTTGATGATCTAATATCCATTCCTACAGGACTGTGACAGTGTGGAGCTGAATTACGCTGCCTTACATTTCAATGAGAGGACAGCCAAAAGAGGACGAGTGAAGAAACAACAACCTCAAGATGTTATATATTCTGATATGCGACGTCCTTCTGTAACTTAGATTTGATCTCTAATCTGATTCAGTGTCATTAGTGCTGTTATCAGTTTTCATTTGTACTGTAGATATGTTTTTGTTAATGATTGTTAAAGTGAAATCTGAATGATCTAGAAGTCTCTAAATCGCTGAAACACTGGAACACTGGAGTGTGAAGGCGTGCCATGAGAAAGCAGGTTAAGACAGTGTTAAGAGTGTGGAAACAATAAAAAGCATAAAATTACCCTCCTCTCATGCTGTCTTGTGAAGATTAGTATCACAACGTTAGAAGCATCCATTCATCAACCATCCTGAGTAAAAGTAGCTAAGGTTAGAGTGACTCTCGCATGTAAAGTAGGAATGTACAGTGCCCTCCACTAATATTGGCACCCTTGGTAAATATGAACAAAAAAGGCTGTGAAAATTTGTCTTTATTGTTTAATCTTTTGATCTTTTGTTTAAAAAATTCACAAAAATACTCTGCTCTCATGCATATCAAGCAATTGGAAGCACAACACATGTTTATCAAAAAAAATCTTTGTTAAAAATAGGTGTGCAACAATTATTGGCACCCTTATAGTCAATACTTTGTGCTACCTCCCTTTGCCAAGATAACAGGTCTGAGTCTTCTCCTATAATGCCTGATGAGGTTGGAGAATACATGGTGAGGGATCTGAGACCGTTCCTCCATACAGAACCTCTCCAGATCCTTCTCATTTCAAGGTCCACGCTGGTGGACTCTCCTCTTCAGTTCACCCCACAGGTTTTCTATGGGGTTCGAGTCAGGGGACTGGGAGGGTCATGGCAGGACCTTGATTTTGTAGTCAGTAAAGAATTTTTGTGTTGATGTTGATGTATGTTTTGGATCATTGTCCTGCTAGAAGATCCAACCACGGCCCATTTTAAGCTTTCTGCCACACTGTAAATCCTAATATCTTTACTTAAACACTCAAGTAATCATGACTAAACATTACTTAAAATGTTGCATTTTGGACACCTAAATCAAAAATCTATGTTTGTTTAAATTATTTACCTACAAAACACATAAACTTAAGATTTCAAGTGTTATGAACTGAAAACCATGATTTGTTAAGGTAGCTCACTATGGTCTTTCTTTGATGTGATTGACCATGCAAGCAGTTCTACCTGGCAACAAGTGAACTAATGCACTGATTGGTAGATAACTGCGAAAGGCGGTCCTATTCGTCTCTTCTGTTGCTGGTCCCAGTGTAGTGAAATTCAAGAGTTCATCATGAGTAGGAAGTCGTGGTTGAACAATTTCCTGTTCCTAGTCACCCAGGTGTACTAAGAAAATGTAAAAAAAATCAATGGGAATGTACTTCAAATATATTTTTCTCATATGAATTCATACGGGTGCCAGTAATTGCTGAATACCTATATTTAACAAAGATATTTTTTTGTTAAACCTGTGTTGTTTTTGCAATTGTTTGATATCCATGAGAGCAGAATATTTTTGTGATTTTGTTTTTTTCCAAAAAATCAAAAGTTTAAACAATAAACACAATTTTTCACAGCCTTCTTTGCTCATATTTACCAAGGGTGCCAATATTAGTGGAGGGCACTGTAACTGAATACAAAGACAGAATACAGATATAAATAGGTTGCACTCTAGTCAGGTTAGTTGTTGTTGTTGTTGCCTTAAATTTACAAAAAAAAAAAAAAAATTGCTTTTATTTATATGGTTGCTGCTCTATATGGTCCACTAAAATAATGGGATTCATTTCCTATTACAGCTCACCCCATCATGTTTTATTCCTTACTTTTTGAAAGTAATATTTAAAAGCATTAAAAATACTTGATCTTAGCCATAATCTTAACTGAATTTAAGAGAATCATTAACTGCAATTATTAATAGAAGACCACTGACAATATGACAGTGCATGTTAAAAACTAAACATTATAGTATTATATATTATTTTAAAAGCCTATTAAAACCTGAGGTTTTAGAATTTGTATTTGAACAGTTCAGATAAGATTTCATTCTTTAAAAAACAAAAAAAAAACAACATAATTTACTGAACTGCCAGTTTATTAGGTTCTTTGATATAAAAACTAAATCAAAACCACAGCAAGGATCAGAAAAGTGTGAAGAGGGGCCACAGTCAGGTATCTACCGCTGTCTGCTTTCTAGTGTAGACCGTATGTGGAAAATTCTGTGATGTCAGAGTTTCACGTCATAAATATTTTGCACAAAGTGCCATGTGCTCAGTTTGACCATCTGACAGTGTGGCAAGAGGAGACATGTTATACACAGACCTCAGACTGAAGATGATGATGCTGATGTGGATTACAGCGATGCTTTTTAATAAAATTGGTAAGTGTGGACCATTTTGTAGTTTTCTGATAACATGCATGTTGCTGTAATAAGGATCATTGTGCAGGCTGAACGATTAAGTGTTCGAAAAGTTCAGCTATGATTATATAGCATTATACACTGAATGGCCAGTTTATTAGGTTGTTATTTCTTGCTAGGAAAAAAAAAAACAGATTTGCTTGAAACCTACTTTCAAACACTGTTGTATATCTCCATAAATACTGGTAGCAGGAATTTATTTAAAGACAAACAACATTTTATTTTTACACCAAAGGAAATCTATGTGTATTATAGGTGGAATAAATTTTGGGTGCATTTGTTGATGTTTTCTGCGTAAACTCCAAACAGCAGATTCTACACAGAGCGAGGGCGTCAATCAACCGAACACAATGATCACTGCTGATGTGGGTGAGAACGTGACTCTGCACTGCTTTCGACCGGGAGAGGAAAATACCCATTCCATCGTCTGGTACAAACAAAAAGTCGGACATGAACCTTGTGTAATGGTCTCAGTTCAGCATGAACCCAAATATGAGAAAGAATTCAATCCACCAAAATTCAGCATTGAGAAAGAAATAAAAGAAAAAGGCTTCCATTTGAAAATTGCCAACGTGGAACCATCAGATGAAGCCGTGTATTACTGTGGATATAGAAAATTTTTTATAAGGTTTGGAAAGGGAACATTTTTAGCAGTGAAAGGTGAGAATTTTTATATGCATAGCTTCATTTTAATTAGTTTTATATGTCATTTTCTTAAACAACAAATTTATTTTTACGTGTATGATGGTGTGTATATTATATTATAATACTGTAGGCATAAAAAAAAACTAGGACCTTACTAAGCTACAGTGAGGGAAAAAAGTATTTGATCCCCTGCTGATTTTGTACGTTTGCCCACTGACAAAGAAATGATCAGTCTATAATTTTAATGGTAGATTTATTTGAACAGTGAGAGACAGAATAACAACAAGAAAATCCAGAAAAACGCATGTCAAAAATGTTATAAATTGATTTGCATTTTAATGAGGGAAATAAGTATTTGACCCCTCTGCAAAACATGACTTAGTACTTGGTGGAAAAACCCTTGTTGGCAATCACAGAGGTCAGACGTTTCTTGTAGTTGGCCACCAGGTTTGCACACATCTCAGGAGGGATTTTGTCCCACTCCTCTTTGCAGATCTTCTCCAAGTCATTAAGGTTTCGAGGCTGACGTTTGGCAACTCGAACCTTCAGCTCCCTCCACAGATTTTGTATGGGATTAAGGTCTGGAGACTGCCTAGGCCACTCCGGGACCTTAATGTGCTTCTTCTTGAGCCACTCCTTTGTTGCCTTGGCCGTGTGTTTTGGGTCATTGTCATGCTGGAATACCCATCCACGACCCATTTTCAACGCCCTGGCTGAGGGAAGGAGGTTCTCACCCAAGATTTGATGGTACATGGCCCCGTCCATCGTCCCTTTGATGCGGTGAAGTTGTCCTGTCCCCTTAGCAGAAAAACACCCCCAAAGCATAATGTTTCCACCTCCATGTTTGACGGTGGGGATGGTGTTCTTGTGGTCATAGGCAGCATTCCTCCTCCTCCAAACACAGCGAGTTGAGTTGATGCCAGAGAGCTCCATTTTGGTCTCATCTGACCACAACACTTTCACCCAGTTGTCCTCTGAATCATTCAGATGTTCATTGGCAGACTTCAGACGGGCATGTATATGTGCTTTCTTGAGCAGGGGGACCTTGCGGGCGCTGCAGGATTTAAGTCCTTCACGGCATAGTGTGTTACCAATTGTTTTCTTGGTGACTATGGTCCCAGCTGCCTTGAGATCATTGACAAGATCCTCCCGTGTAGTTCTGGGCTGATTCCTCACTGTTCTCATGATCATTGCAGCTCCACGAGGTGAGATCTTGCATGGAGCCCCAGACCGAGGGAGATTGACAGTTCTTTTGTGTTTCTTCCATTTGCGAATAATCGCACCAACTGTTGTCACCTTCTCACCAAGCTGCTTGGCAATGGCCTTGTAGCCCATTCCAGACTTGTGTAGGTCTACAATCTTGTCCCTGACATCCTTGGAGAGCTCTTTGGTCTTGGCCATGGTGGAGAGTTTGGAATCTGATTGATTGATTGCTTCTGTGGACAGGAGTCTTTTATACAGGTAACAAGCTGAGATTAGGAGCACTCCCTTTAAGAGTGTGCTCCTAATCTCAGCTCGTTACCTGCATAAAAGACACCTGGGAGCCAGAAATCTTTCTGATTGAGAGGGGGTCAAATACTTATTTCCCTCATTAAAATGCAAATCAATTTATAACATTTTTGACATGTGTTTTTCTGGATTTTCTTGTTGTTATTCTGTCTCTCACTGTTCAAATAAATCTACCATTAAAATTATAGACTGATCATTTCTTTGTCAGTGGGCAAATGTACAAAATCAGCAGGGGATCAAATACTTTTTTCCCTCACTGTATTACACTGAACAGGTGATGGAGATGTAAAAGTGTCAGTGTTCCAGAGCGGCGTGTCGGACTCGGTTCCTGCAGGAGCGTCAGTGACTCTGCAGTGCTCGGTTCTCTCTGAGAGCAGATCAGTAGAACTCCAAGTGCTCTGGTTCAGAGCTGCTCCACCACAATCCCATCCTCAAATCATTTACACTCATCACAACAGCAGCCATCAGTGTGAGAGCAGCTCTTCTACACACACCTGTGTGTACAACTTCTCCAAGAACATCCTCAGCCTCAGTGATACTGGAACTTACTACTGCGCTGTGGCCGTGTGTGGGAAGATCATTTTTGGGAACGGGACACGAGTACAGTTGGGTAAGACATATAATTTTTTCATCGTTATTTTTCTATCTACTCTCTGCCTATTTACTTGTACTGGGATATTCAATAAATTTGGGAACAGGACACAAGTACAGGTGAGTGAGTAGTATGACGTTTTATTGATAAACCAGCATACACAGCAGTTATTTGTCCATGCTGGTGGGCTCTCCTCTTCAGTTCAGGAAGTCGTGGTTGAACAATTCAAATACATTTTTCTCATATGAATTTAGAAATTTCACCAGAGAATCATCTTCTTAGGACAAATGCTTTATTATGTAATTTAAAGAAAAAATGTTTGCTACAATTTATTGAAAAACCCATTATTTCTTATTTTCTGATTTCTTGAACTGCTTACATAACTGATAAGTTTCTTTTGTGTCTAAATGTTGTAGCAGTATTAATATTATGATATTTACTGTGTGACAGAGAGATCTGTGGATCCTGTAGTGATCTACCTCGCTGTAGCTTTGGGAGTGTGTGTGGTCGTGATCTTTGCTTTGATCTTTGTCATAACCTGTGGACGGAGACACTTTGAACAACGCAGGGGTAAGTCGACATTTTGGCTATTATTTAACTTATTATATTATTGCAAGCTTTTATAATATTAGATTATTTTCTTTATATACACTGAGTCATGAGTCTGTTAGTTCACTGTATCTACAAATATGGCAATATATACACCATGTTCCAGTTTATTACATATACTGATCTGGTACAAAGCAGAGTTACTGTTACCACTCTGAAGTTTTAGTTATTTTCCAATAACCGCATATCCTAAACTGTTTTATTCCTCATACCACGGCAATTTCCAATCAATTTATTTTTCATTTATTAAAAGAATAACAGCTCATCATTTTTATCCATATGCAGTTGCATACGATAATATGAAACATTGTTTATAGCAGCTATAAACAATTGTTTGCCTCACCAGCCTCTCATGTTCTGTCATTTGAAGTTATTAAGAAAAAATGCAAATAAAGCTATGATTTGTAATACTTCCTGGACATAGGAAGTAAAATTTTTAAAAAAAAGTGATTGTAGATGAAAAGCAGGTCTCACTGTAGAGATGTCCTTGTAATTTTCTCTTTACTTTTCTACAGTGAGACGCAAACAAGGTTCTGTGACGGACAAGACCCTCAATCAGGTAAATATTCAGCATGTGTAGGTACATGCGAATGCTTTTTAAGGATTTCCACTAAAAGTGTAATAATTCTAAAGTTTGATGATCTAATATCCATTCCTACAGGACTGTGACAATGTGGAGCTGAATTACGCTGCCTTACATTTCAATGAGAGGAGAGCCAAACGAGGAAGAGTGAAGAAACAACAACCTCAAGACGTTATATATTCTGATATGCGACGTCCTTCTGTAACGTAGATTTGATCTCTAATCTGATTCAGTGTCATTAGTGCTGTTATCAGTTTTCATTTGTACTGTAGATATGTTTTTGTTAATGATTGTTAAAGTGAAATCTGAATGATCTAGAACTCTCAAAATCGCTGAAACACTGGAACACTGGAGTGTGAAGGCGTGCCATGAGAAAGCAGGTTAAGACAGTGTTAAGAGTGTGGAAACAATAAAAAGCATAAAATTACCCTCTTCTCATGCTGTCTTGTGAAGATTAGTATCACAACGTTAGAAGCATCCATTCATCAACCATCCTGAGTAAAAGTAGCTAAGGTTAGAGTGACTCTCGCATGTAAAGTAGGAATGTACAGTGCCCTCCACTAATATTGGCACCCTTGGTGAATATGAGCAAAAAAGGCTGTGAAAATTTGTCTTTATTTTTAATCTTTTGATCTTTTGTTTAAAAGATTCACAAAAATACTCTGCTCTCATGCATATCAAGCAATTGGAAGCACAACACATGTTTATCCAAAAAAATATCTTTGTTAAAAATAGATGTGCAATAATTATTGGCACCCTTATAGTCAATACTTTGTGCTACCTCCCTTTGCCAAGATAACAGCTCCGAGTCTTCTCCTATAACGCCTGATGAGGTTGGAGAATACATGGTGAGGGATCTGAGACCGTTCCTCCATACAGAACCTCTCCAGATCCTTCTCATTTCAAGGTCCACGCTGGTGGACTCTCCTCTTCAGTTCACCCCACAGGTTTTCTATGGGGTTCGAGTCAGGGGACTGGGATGGTCATGGCAGGACCTTGATTTTGTGGTCAGTAAAGAATTTTTGTGTTGATGTTGATGTATGTTTTGGATCATTGTCCTGCTGGAAGATCCAACCACGGCCCATTTTAAGCTTTCTGCCACACTGTAAATCTTAATGTTATCTTTACTTAAACACTCAAGTAATCATGACTAAACATTACTTAAAATGTTGCGTTTTGGACACCTAAATCAAAAATCTATGTTTGTATAAAAATTATTTACCTACAAAACACATAAACTTAAGATTTCAAGTGTTATGAACTGAAAACCATGATTTGTTAAAGTAGCTCACTATGGTCTTTCTTTGATGTGATTGGCCATGCAAGGAGTTCTACCTGGCAACAAGTGAACTAATGCACTGATTGGTAGATAACTGCGAAAGGCGGTCCTATTCGTCTCTTCTGTTGCTGGTCCCAGCGTAGTGAAATTCAAGAGTTCATCATGAGTAGGAAGTCGTGGTTGAACAATTTCCTGTTCCTAGTCACCCAGGTGTACTAAGAAAATGTAAAAAAAAAATCAATGGGAATGTACTTCAAATATATTTTTCTCATATGAATTCATACGGGTGCCAATAATTGCTGAATACCTATATTTAACAAAGATATTTTTTTGTTAAACCTGTGTTGTTTTTGCAATTGTTTGATATCCATGAGAGCAGAATATTTTTGTGATTTTTTTTTTTCAAAAAAATCAAAAGTTTAAACAATGAACACAATTTTTCACAGCCTTCTTTGCTCATATTTACCAAGGGTGCCAATATTAGTGGAGGACACTGTAACTGAATACAAAGACAGAATACAGATATAAATAGGTTGCACTCTAGTCAGGTTTGTTGTTGTTCTTGTTGTCTTAAATTTACAAAAAAAAAAAAAAAGTGCCTTTATTTATATGGTTGCTGCTCCATATGGTCCACTAAAATAATGGGATTCATTTCCTATTACAGCTCACCCCATCATGTTTTATTCCTTACTTTTTGAAAATAATATTTAAAAGCATTAAAAATACTTGATCTTAGCCATAATTTTAATTGAGTTTAATAGAATCATTAACTGCAATTATTAATAGAAGACCACTGACACTATGACAGTGCATGTTAAAAACTAAACATTATAGTATTATATATTATTTTAAAAGCCTATTAAAACCTGAGGTTTTAGAATTTGTATTTGAACAGTTCAGATAAGATTTCATTCTTTAAAAAAAAAAAAAAAAAACAACATAATTTACTGAACTGCCAGTTTATTAGGTTCTTTGATATAAAAACTAAATCAAAACCACAGCAAGGATCAAAAAAAAAGTGTGAAGAGGGGCCACAGTCAGGTATCTACCGCTGTCTGCTTTCTAGTGTAGACCGTATGTGGAAAATTCTGTGATGTCAGAGTTTCACGTCATAAATATTTTGCACAAAGTGCCATGTGCTCAGTTTGACCATCTGACAGTGTGGCAAGAGGAGACATGTTATACACAGACCTCAGACTGAAGATGATGATGCTGATGTGGATTACAGCGATGCTTTTTAATAAAATTGGTAAGTGTGGACCATTTTGTAGTTTTCTGATAACATGCATGTTGCTGTAATAAGGATCATTGTGCAGGCTGAACGATTAAGTGTTCGAAAAGTTCAGCTATGATTATATAGCATTATACACTGAATGGCCAGTTTATTAGGTTGTTATTTCTTGCTAGGAAGAAAAAAAAACAGATTTGCTTGAAACCTACTTTCAAACACTGTTGTATATCTCCATAAATACTGGTAGCAGGAATTTATTTAAAGACAAACAACATTTTATTTTTACACCAAAGGAAATCTATGTGTATTATAGGTGGAATAAATTTTGGGTGCATTTGTTGATGTTTTCTGCGTAAACTCCAAACAGCAGATTCTACACAGAGCGAGGGCGTCAATCAACCGAACACAATGATCACTGCTCATGTGGGTGAGAACGTGACTCTGCACTGCTTTCGACTGGGAGAGGAAAATACCCATTCCATCGTCTGGTACAAACAAAAAGTCGGACATGAACCTCATGTAATGGTCTCAGTTCAGCATGAACCCAGTTATGAGAAAGAATTCAATCCACCAAAATTCAGTATTGAGAAAGAAATAAAAGAAAAAGGCTTCCATTTGAAAATTGCTAATGTGGAACCATCAGATGAAGCCGTGTACTACTGTGGATATAGAAAATTTTTTATAAGGTTTGGAAAGGGAACATTTTTAGCAGTGAAAGGTGAGAATTTTTATATGCATAGCTTCATTTTAATTAGTTTTATTTGTCCTTTTCTTAAACATCAAATTTATTTTTACATGTATGATGGTGTGTATATTATATTATAATACTGTAGGCATAAAAAAAAAACTAGGGCCTTACTAAGCTATTACACTGAACAGGTGATGGAGATGTAAAAGTGTCAGTGTTCCAGAGTGGCGTGTCGGACTTGGTTCCTGCAGGAGCGTCAGTGACTCTGCAGTGCTCGGTTCTCTCTGAGAGCAGATCAGCAGAACTCCAAGTGCTCTGGTTCGTAGCTGCTCCACCACAATCCCATCCTCAAATCATTTACACTCATCACAACCGCAGCCATCAGTGTGAGAGCGGCTCTTCTACACACACCTGTGTGTACAACTTCTCCAAGAACATCCTCAGCCTCAGTGATACTGGAACTTACTACTGCGCTGTGGCCGTGTGTGGGAAGATCATTTTTGGGAACGGGACACGAGTACAGTTGGGTAAGAAGTATGATGTTTTGCTGATAAATTAGAGTATGTATTCATTATTTGGCTTTTACCTCCAACGTTCTGGCACAATGTTGTCAAATTACAAATATTTATATTTTTCCACAAAACCTACATCTCATTGTTCTATCATTGTCAATAACCTGAAGAAATGAGTTGGTTTAGTGTAGAAGTAACCACTGATTTTGATATTTGAGTTCATATAAGAGCAGAAACAATTATGAAAGGACATGGTCAGAGCCGTACTGTATGGTGAACGTGGCATTTAAATTCCCAGTAACGATCTCAAAATCAGTATTTCTACAGTTGCAACATTTTTTTTTTCATTTTTTTCAACCCAATTAAAATGAGTGTAATGTGTAATTAGTGTGTAATTTGTGTAATTAATTTGTAAATAATTTGAGTTTGTAAATAATTCCAACACTCATAAGATTTTCATAGTTTTTAGCTGTAGAAGTATTGATATTGTGATATTTATTGAAAAACCCATTATTTCTTATTTTCTGATTTCTTGAACTGCTTACATAACTGATCAGTTTCTTTTGTGTCTAAATGTTGTAGCAGTATTAATATCATGATATTTACTGTGTGACAGAGAGATCTGTGGATCCTGTAGTGATCTACCTCGCTGTAGCTTTGGGAGTGTGTGTGGTCGTGATCTTTGCTTTGATCTTTGTCATAACCTGTGGACGGAGACACTTTGAACAACGCAGGGGTAAGTCGACATTTTGGCTATTATTTAAGTTATTATATTATTGCAAGCTTTTATTTACAAGCTTTTTAAATATTAGATTATTTTCTTTATATACACTGAGTCATGAGTCTGTTAGTTCACTGTATCTACAAATATGGCAATATATACACCATGTTCCAGTTTATTACATATACTGATCTGGTACAAAGCAGAGTTACTGTTACCACTCTGAAGTTTTAGTTATTTTCCAATAACCGCATATCCTAAACTGTTTTATTCCTCATACCACGGCAATTTCCAATCAATTTATTTTTCATTTATTAAAAGAATAACAGCTCATAAATTTTTATCCATTTATAGTTGCATTTAATAATATGAAACATTGTTTATAGCAGCTATAAACAATTGTTTGCCTCACCAGCCTCTCATGTTCTGTCTTTTGAAGTTAATAAGAATAAATGCAAATAAAGCTATGATTTGTAACTGCACTACTGTCAGAACTGTTGTTATAGAAAATTAATCAACACTTTCTGGACATAGGAAGTAAAATAAAATTTAAAAAATGATTCTAGATGAAAAGCAGGTCTCACTGTAGAGATGCCCTTGTAATCTTCTCTTTACTTTTCTACAGTGAGATGCATACAAGGTTCTGTGACGGAAAAGACCCTCAATCAGGTAAATATTCAGCATATGTAGGTACATGCGAATGCTTTTTAAGGATTTCCACTAAAAGTGTAATAATTCTAAAGTTTGATGATCTAATATCCATTCCTACAGGACTGTGACAATGTGGAGCTGAATTACGCTGCCTTACATTTCAATGAGAGGAGAGCCAAAAGCGGACGAGTGAAGAAACAACAACCTCAAGACATTATATATTCTGATGTGCAAGGTCTTTCTGTAACGTAGATTTGATCTCTAATCTGATTCAGTGTCATTAGTTCTGTTATCAGTTTCATTTGTGTTTTTATTAATGATTGTTCAGGTTGAATTTAAACTAGAAGTCTCAAAATCACTGAAACCCTGGAACACTGGATCTGTCAAGGAGTGACATGAGAAAGCAGTTTCAGTTAGGTTAGGTTCAACTTAAGATATTGGTTGTTTTTTGTTTGTTTGTTTGTTTTTTAAATTAAAGGCAGTTACCCTGCCTTATGGATTGCTATGAATATTAGATTCAAAAAGTTAGAAAATGTTTTTTTTTCCAGGAGCCCTCAGGTTTGTTTTCAGTGTTTCTGAAGGCATAGCATTAGGATTCAGAATAAAATAAATTTTAATCCTTCTTATTTAGGCCACGTCTACTTCCTGTATGAGAACTGAACACAGATACCGATACTATCTAGTGACTATTAATCTGGAAACCTAATGTATATTTTTTCATTGTCATTGTTGTTGAAACCTTGTTTTTTCAAGTTTATTATTCAAATAAGTTTTACTAAAATATTAGTAGCAATTTTACTTTATATATTTTCTTTACTTACTTTCTTGCCCAACATTCTGGGTTTTTTTTTTTTTTCGGTGTTCTTTGATGTATTATTATTATTATTAATTAAACATACACTATACGGCCAAAGGTCTGTGGACACCTGACCACACCTATATGTGATTCTTCCCCAAACTGTTGCAACAAAGTTGAAAGCACACAATTGTAAAGAATTTCTTGGTATGCTATAACATTACATTTCCCTTCACTGGAATCAAGGGCCCAAATCTGTTCCAGCATGATGGCCCTGTGTACAAAGTGAGCTCCATGAGACATGATTTGTGAAGGTAGGAGAGGAACAACTCAAAAGGCCTACACAGAACTGTAACTTCAACCTCACTGAACACCTTTGAGATGAACTGGAACACCGACTGCACCCCAGGCCTCCTCACTTGACATCAGTCTTGACCTCACTAATGCTTTTGTAGGTGAATGGACCCACATCCCAACAGCCAAGTTCCAAAATCTTGGGAATGAATGTTGATAGCTGCTATCATGCAAATAATAGCAGGAACTAACTTATTTTTGCAAACATTCCACAACATTAATTGTAATTATAAATGGTTAAAAATCATGAGGTGTTGCTCAATAATAACAAAATAAATTGTATCGTGGTCAAATTGCTGCATTAACACAAATTTTGCTTTGCATCGTGCAGCATCACACCACACCATTGTGGTAATTATGTTTTATTCCTTACTTATTGAAAATAGTCTTTAAAAGTATAAACATCTTGCTCATAATGATAAATTAATCACTAGACTCATGAATCGCAAATATTAATAAAGACTATTGACAATATGTCATTATGTAGGTTGAAAAATTAAGCATTATAGTAATACAATCAAAATATACAGCCTCTTTGTTGGTACCTAGAATAATGAAGATTACAGCAAGAGGTAGAGCTTTTTCTTACAAAGCCCTTTCTTACACAGCGATGGAACGACTTTCCAATTAGTGTTTTTGATCTCAGTCTTTAACGCTAGGCAAAAACCTATTTGTTTAATCAAGCCTGTTGTTAACATCTTCTCTCTTAGGTAAAGGCGCAGGTCTGGAGGGTTCTGAGAATCAATCACTGCTGCTGAGGATGGCCCCATATACTGTAGATAGCCTGAAGATTGTTTGCCATGAGATTGCTGTGGACAGTACCACACGGATACCTTAAAGATAGCTATGAATGTTCTTCCTTGGATAGCCTATAGATTTCACTCACTGAAAGCAGTTCACACTGCAGTTTATTCAGTATTCAGTGGATACTTCACTTGGATTCTATAGATTTAAAGCTAAAACCAAAACAACATCTCTATGGCTCATACTGAAGATCCTTTCAACACATTCAGTACTGCTTGACATACTGTGAACGAGTAATGACTCTTCAGACTATTCAGTTTCACCCAGAAGAGGATCAATATCAAAAAGAAAAATGAATTTGCTGCAGTAGGAGAAGCCACTGTGGGCCTTTTTTCATATATAATAAATTACAAAATGAAACACAATAAACGCGGTCATGTTATCTTGCGTTCGGAGGCGGGAGCCTGCTCTTTGGGAACGCAGTCGTGCAAGACAGTTCTGGGAGGTAATTATACTGAACCACTTTGATGACAGACTATGGATTAGAAAAACGTATTGCCATTTGCGCTGTATAAGTTGGCCACATGCACCGAATACAGAGTTGTGGGGGGAGACATTTGGCGTCAGCATAACCACAGTTGTGTGTATTCTGTGTGTCGGGCCATTCGTGTACAGATGATGAGCAACTACATAAAATTACCTGACCTGGCTGAGACAAGTGAGATAGCTGAACACAACTACACCACCCACCATGTACACCAAGGGCAGTGGTGGCTTGACGGTTAAGGCACTCGATTACTGATCAGAGGGTCGGGTGTTCAAGCCCCAGCACTGCCAAGCTGCCACTGTTGGGCCCTTGAGCAAGGCCATAAAATCTCTTTTGTGTGCTGTATCATGGCTGACCCTGTGCTCTGACCCCATCCTCCTAACATGCTGGGGTATGTGAAGAAAAGAATTGCACTGTGCATATGTATATGTGATCAGTAAAGACTCATTATCATTATGTACCACAAGTATATGGAGTTCTGGATGGAACCCGTATCCCTATTTTGTCTCCCGCTAAGGGCTACAGGAATTACTTGAACAGAAAGGGTTGGCCCTCAATCATTCTACAGGCACTCGCTGATGATCTGCATGGAGAAATTTATTCTATAAATGTGTTTCCATCGTAATGTATGCGCACGTCTTCTTATCAGATAAAGAATTTATCCGACTTAATTGAGCGCATAAGCTTTTTATGCACATTTTTAGAATTTATGCGCATCTTGGCATTTCCATCCAGTGTTTTTTTATATATATGATAATCCAAAATGCGCATAAAAATAGGTGGATGGAAACATGGCTATTATCCACTGTTAAACACACCATATAAATGAAACTTAATTAAACAGAATTAAAGTAATAGTAATATAATAAATGTTTAATATAAAGCATGGGGTTTGAGAATGAGCATTTCAAAAGTACAGATAAGATTGTATAATATTATTTACTGAACTGCCATTCAGGTTCATCGATCTAAAAACTAACTCTCAACAACAACTTGCAATTCCGTATTTCCGGATTCACTCGAAAACTGCTTTTAAATGCTGTCGAGACACCGTCCTAAGTATTGGTCACATGGCTGCAAAAAAAAAAAAAAAAAAAAAAAGCTCAGATATTACTTTTCTCAACACTAAAAGAATAATAAAATAATTTTTTTTTTTTAAAGACATTTTCAGAAAGGCTTGCGCACTTTATTTCTTTATTTTTGTTTTTCATGTCAGTTGCTTAAAAGGTTTCAATTCCTATTTGAGGAAAGGTTCAGAAAAGAAAGTGTGAGGAGGAGCTACAGTCAGTTATCTACTGCTGCTATCATGCTAGTCTAGATCATATGTGGAAAATTCTGTGATGTCAGAGTTCCACATCATAAATCTTTGCCACAAAGTGAGATTGACCTTATTTAGCATGAGGAGACATGCTGTGAAGATGATGACACTGGTGTGGATTACAGTGATGCTTTTTAATAAATTTGGTAAGTGTGGGTGGTTTTCTTGGTTGTTAATCATATGCATCGTATACCATAGGATTGTCAACATATTACCATATTATAACAATTTATTGGTTGTTATAAAAAAATATATATTTTTTTTTTTCTTGCTCAAATGTAAGTGCACGTAGTACACTAATGACAATCTCTTTGTATTATAGGTAGAATAAGGTGCTATTGTGTGACATGTTTTGTTCTATACCTATTAACAGCAAATTCTGCTCAGAGAAACCGCATCAATCAGCCGAACCCAATGATCACTGCTGATGTGGGTGATAATGTGACTCTGCACTGCTTTCGACTGGGTGAGGAAAATACTGAAGCCATCATTTGGTACAAGCAAAAAGTAGGAAATGAGCCTTGTGTAATGGTCACAGTTCATCTTGATCCCAATTACGAAGATGAATTCAAGCCACCAAAATTCAGCATTGAGAAAGAAAAAATGAGCTGCCATTTAAAAATCGCCAAAGTGGAACCATCAGATGAAGCCATGTATTACTGTGGCACTCTAAACTACATAAAAGAGTTTGGAACAGGAACTTTTTTATCAGTGAAAGGTAAGAATTTTAATGTACACAGCTCCTTTAAATCATTTAAATAATTGTTATTGTTGCATGTATATTTTTCCTTTTGTAAAAAGCACCAAATGTATTATTTATTAAATAACCGAATAGGTGGAGTAGTATTTTATTAGTGTTTTCATACATACTAGCCTAGTTCAAAAAGGCTTCACATGTTGCTGATGATAATATTTTATATTTATATTTTGTATTTTATATAATATTGATTATAAACATTACTGTACATGTCAGCTCTCTAGAGTGCCCTGTTGGTCTCGGTTCCTCCAGCAGACTCAGCATGTCTCAGGGCATGAAGTTATTTAGTTGTGCATGCAATACTTATTAAATTATCCTCATTAATTATCCTCAACATATTCTGGTCAATCAGATTTGAGAGTTCAACAGCGCTATGGTATAAAATGCTATAATTGACAGCAGGTGCTTTCTGAACTGCATATTAAATGTATTATATAATATTACACTGAACAGGTAAACCAGATTTAAGTGTCTCAGTGTTCCAGAGCGGCGTGTCGGACTCGGTTCCTGCAGGAGCGTCAGTGACTCTGCAGTGCTCGGTTCTCTCTGAGAGCAGATCAACAGAACTCCAAGTGCTCTGGTTCAGAGCTGCTCCACCACATTCCCATCCTCAAATCATTTACACTCATCACAACAGCAGCCATCAGTGTGAGAGCGGCTCTTCTACACACACCTGTGTGTACAACTTCTCCAAGAACATCCTCAGCCTCAATGATACTGGAACTTACTACTGCGCTGTGGCCGTGTGTGGGAAGATCATTTTCGGGAACGGGTCACAAATACAGTTGGGTAGGAAGTACAATTTTTTCATTCATAAATCAGACTACATACCATAGTAGTTATTTGTCTATCTACTCTATGCCTATTTACTTGTATTGAGCCATCCAATAAATTCTGGAACAATGTTATCTAACTTCACAAAACCGACATCTTAAATCATTGTTCTGTCTCATTTTCCTGAAGGATTGTGTTGGTGTAGCACAGAAGTAACCATTATGCCGTTATTTGAGTTCATTATTTGAGAATATGAAGGTTTATGGTCAGGGCTGTTGTAGAAATTCCCAGTTAAGTTCTTGAATAAACCATATACATTTTAGTTGAATTAAAACAAATGCACAATTACATTGTATGTTCCAGAATTTTCCACTAGTACTTGTTTCTGATTGCTTTAACTACTGATGTTAATTTGCAGTTGCTAAAATAGTCAAAGTCTACATGTTGTAGCAGTATTGATATTGTGATATTTACTGTGTGACAGAGAGATCTGTGAACCCTGTACTGATCTACCTCACTGTAGCTTTGGGAGTGTGTGTGGTCGTGATCTTTGCTTTGATCTTTGTCATAACCTGTGAAGGGAGACACTGTAAACAACGCAGTGGTAAGCCTGCATTATGTCTATTATTAAAGTTCATATATTATTACAAAGTTATTATAATATTCTATTATTTCCCTTATACACACTGAGTCATGAGTTTAGTACAGAAATTAGTACTGATTTAGTACTTTATTTTAAACTCTATCTAAGTTCATAGGAAAACGTGATCTACGGAGTTACTGTGACCATCTTGAAGATGATTTTTTTTCTTATCGCACCACATCCAGGAGTGTTTATCCTGCTTATATCACAGTAATTTGCCAACTCTAAACGTTTTTATGATTTAAGAAACGTCATAATTTTTATTCGCTCAAAGTTGCATTTAATGTTGTGGAATGTCCACAAAAGAAGTTAGTTTGTGTTATCACTTACATTATAGCAGCTATAAACACTCATTCCCTCCCTAGCATTGTTTTTCCTTTCTTGAAGTTAATAACGCCTTCTGAAAATACTCACCATAGAGATCTGATCATAAAATGTGAATTTTCTTCTCTACAGTGAGACTCAAACAAGGTTCTCTGACAGACAAGACGCTCGATCAGGTAAATATTCAGGATATGTGAACGCGTGATGTTATAAATGAACAAGCAATTAGTTTTTGTAATAAAAGTCAGAATTCAGCAATGTCATCTGAAATTTCATATTCATTCCTACAGGACTGTGACAGTGTGGAGCTGAATTACGCTGCCTTACATTTCAATGAGAGGAGAGCCAAAAGAGGACGAGTGAAGAAACAACAACCTCAAGATATTATATATTCTGATGTGCGATGTCCTTCTGTAACTTAGATTTGATCTCTAATCTGATTCAATGTCATTAGTTCTGTTATCAGGTATTAGATATGTTTTGTTAATGATTGTTCCGACTGAATTTAAACTGAATGCTGAATGATATCGAATTCTCAAAATCACTGAAACTGGTTCTGTCAAGGAGTGACATGAGAAAGGAGTTTAAGACATTGTTAAGGGTGTGTGTGGGGGGGGCATAAAATATTATACTCTAATGCTGCCTTATGAATATTAGTATCAAAATGTTAGAAATCTGTGCATCCAGTGTAAGGCTTATTAAGGCTCGACTGACTCTTGCATGTTGTTCAAGGTAACAGGGTTGGGTGTGTTTTCGGACACAAATGTAAATTTTTCATAACCTATGATGTATGACTCGTAGAAAAGGATGTTTCATGGATGAGATTATAAATAGGTTGACGCATTAATGCAGAAAATAAGAATTTAATTAATATATTTAAGGTAACGTAAAGTGTATTCATAGACGACATGCAAAAATACTGTTTTCTAAGAGCTGCAGAAGTTTTTTAATTATTTAACCATTTATTGATGTGACATGTGCACATACAGTTGGTCATTGTGAAGGACACTCACTTTACCTGTGTTTAAAATGTCTTTTACCTTTACTTTTCATACATAATTCTAAAACATGAGTCAAGTTCAAGGTCAAAAAACAGGCAAGGGTTCAGGTGAGTAACAAACAGCATCAAGTGTCAGAGACCAGGACAAAAAACCAGGAAGCAAAAACAGAAAAAAATAAATAAATAAATAAAATTTAAAAATTTAAAAATTAATAAAAAAAAAAAAACAGGATAACAATCAATGCATAAAAGAATTGGTAAGCTCAGGTTATGCACACTGAGCATTACTTTGCACTGATTGAATGACCAAGGTCTGTTTACATAGGGTGTGAGTGTAATTGAAAACATGTGTGTGTGTGTGTGTGTGTGTGTATGATCAAAACTCATGAGATGATGAACGTCCTGTTTGAGTGTTGTGCTGGGGATTGTAGTCCGTAGAGGCCATGTTTGTATGGCGCGGTATGTTTGGAAAGTTGAGTTCAAGGAAGGAGTTGACCTGTCAGAGATACCCCCACCACCCAAAGGGCTCACTCCAGGAGCACTACTCTTTCTGGGCCTCCCCCTAGGTCGTGGACCTGGGCATGGTTGACATGGAACTACTGGCACAGGTTGGGGTCAAGAATGACTTGTGCAGGTACCCAGCATTGCTTCTCTAGGCCTGAGTATCTGAGCATCATTTTGACTAAATATGCTTACTGGCCATTAATGTCAAGGGGAGCTGGATGGGTGTCTTGAGGCATGTCAGTGGCTAGGGGTCCTGGTATTATGGGTTTCAGGCAGGAAAGATGCAACAAAGGAACCATGTGGCAGTGGCGTGGCAGTGGTGTGGCAGGTCTAGTTTAAATGTAACTTTGTTTGTTTCAGGATTTGATAGGGCCAAAATAGTCCTGGGGCTTAGTTTCTGACAGGCTTGGAGTGGACAGAAGTCCTTAGTGGCTAACCAGACTCTGTCCCTGGGTTGATAATGAGGGTTCTCTCCTCAAAGCTAGTCAGTGGTTTCTTTAATGGACTGAGCTACTTGTTTCAAGCATTGATGGGTACTTGTTCCCATACTTGTTCACTCCTTTGGAACCAGTTATCTACTGCTGGTGAATCGGTCAGGTTGGCATTACAGGGAAATAGCGGGGTCACATACCCAAGTATGCACTGAAAGGGAGTGAGTTGGGTTTTCGAGTGTCATTGTGAGTTCTGAGCATATTCTGCCAAAGGCAGAACCCAGGACCAATCCTCTTGGTTGTTAGCACAGAATGTTCTCAAGCAGTGGCTGATCTCCTGGTCGGCCCTCTCCACCTGTCTGTTGGTCTGTGGGTGGTATCCAGAGGT
Source organism: Ictalurus furcatus (assembly GCF_023375685.1). Lineage (NCBI taxonomy): Eukaryota > Metazoa > Chordata > Actinopteri > Siluriformes > Ictaluridae > Ictalurus > Ictalurus furcatus. Next base: position 27,647,730 of record NC_071262.1, on the reverse strand, counting down.
TTTGCTGACAGTTACCCCTAGCTTGCCTATGAAACTGGCCCAAACTTGAAAGGTGAATTGAGTGCCTCTGTCACTCATAATGTCCTCTGACATCCAAAAAAAAACTGAATACATGGTTAAAGAGGAGTTAAAGTGGTGTGGCCCTGTGACTCTGGAAGATCAGTAATGAAATCTATAGCAATGTGTGACCAGGACCTCTATGATATGGGCAGGGGCAGCACCTTGGTAGCTGGCAGAGTTTGGGGGACCTTGGCTTGGGCACAGGCAGAACAGAAGGAAACATGAGCATGCGAGCATGTTGGGCCACCAGCGAGCATGTTGCACCACCAGTACCTGTCTCATAGCAGGTAGTAAGTACGTTGGGTCCCTGGGTGGCCAGTGGCCAGTGTGTGTGTGAGTGGGTGAATGGGAACGATTTACATGGACAAGGAACCTGATGTGGAGGGGTGCAGGCGATAAGCTCAGTCTGGTTCACAGGTAATAGCTCCCATAAACAATATGGAGGCAGAATGAGCACCCTCACTGCTTTTATGAGGACAGGCTGCATGCAGGGCATCAGCTTTAGTATTTTTGGAGCCAGGTCGATAGGAGAGGGTGAACTGGAACCAAGTGAAGAACAGTGACCATCGGGCCTGGCGAGGGTTAAGATGTTTCACAGTTTTGAGGTATTCAAGGTTTTCATGGCCAGTAAAAATGGTGAATGAATGAGCGGCCCCCTTTAGCCAGTGACGAAACTCCCAAAGGGTCAGTTTTACAGCCAACAGTTCTCTGTTCAGCTTGGGTGAGTGTTTTGACGAAATAGAACACTGGATGAAGCTTGGGCTTTTCTCCAAATCTTTGTGATAAGACATCTCGTACTCCTGTTTCTGAAGCATCCACTTCTACACTGAAGGGTTTTAACAGGTCAGGGTGTTTCAGTATGGGAGCTGTGGTGAAGGCTGCTTTCAGCTGGTTCAGGGTCAGTTGAGTGTTGTGCTGGCGATTGTCGTCCATAGCAGCCATGTTTGTATGCTGCGGTGCATTCTGGGAAGTTGAGTTTGGAGAACAAGTTGACCTGACAGTATGGCATAAGCTGTTATGTCAAGAATAATGTTAAGAGAATGCATATTGAGTGGTAGAAAAGGTCAAATGTGGGTAAAAATCACCAGCATGGTCAAAAGTTTATTAATTAATTTGATCATCTTCAGAAATTCATTGCTTTATCCTGGTCAGAGATGTAGTTAGCCAAAATATCTCGAACAAAAAATTGGCAAACACAAGTAAGAATTTGTGTAGCTTGATGATCGAACTACTGCATAAGGTTCCACTTGTGTCTTATCTGAAATTGGTGTTCACAGTGTGGTTTGTACTGTTGGAGCAGTGGGTTCAGGAGCAGTAAAATGTCAATCATATTCTGATGTCTTTATATGAGGGCGTAAAATGTCAGTGAGATGGAATTTTTTTCAAATGTCATTTCTTTTCCTTTTTTGGTGGTAAGCAGACTTTATAATGCTGGAACTTTTCTTGTGGTTGAGCTACATACAAGAAGGGAATGTATATTTTTATTACTCAAGCCTAGTGGAAAATGTCAAAATTTCACCATGGGAAGGTTTTCCCAAGCCAACCATTCACATTCACAACATTCATTTAGTGATAGTATTTGTACTGTTGTTTTGTTTTGTTTTCACCTTGGAGGTGACGCCCCGACCCCACATACACTGGTCAGGGGGCTGAGCCTCCAGATGCCTTAAACTCTCAGTAACGCCCCTCATGCTCAGTTGGACTATAAGACAGTTTGTTGAAAGGACATGCTCATATACAAAGTTGGGGTTTAAGATGGTGATGCTGATGTGGATTACAGTGCTGCTTTTTAGTCATACAAGTGAGTGATCATGGTTTTGTAATGTATAACATTTATATTGTAACATGCAGGTTTTCTTAAGAATTGCAATTAAATAAATTACATTATTTATTAAATTTAAAGTAGTTATGGCCAGTCTAGGTTCATTTAGTTGCTTAAACTCTTATTTAGTTCACTATTTGAAATAGTCCTAGTGGCTAAATGTATAACCAGCAAAGCCGTACGACATTTTATTGAAAGTCTTAAAGGTTTTGGGGCATTTGGATATAAAAAATATTTGTTCTGTGACGCCTAACACTAGATTCTGCACAAATGAACATCGTCAATCAGCCGAACCCAGTGATCACTGCAGCTTCTGGAGATAACGTGACTCTACATTGCCTTCGAGTGGAAGAAGGAGACACTGATCCCATCATTTGGTACAAACAAGCATTAGGACATGAGCCTCATGCAATGGTCACAGTCCAGAAAGTAGTAAAAAATCCCATTTTTGAAGATCAGTTCAACTCGCCAAGGTTTACCGTGGAGAATTTAATAGGAAGCTGCAATTTGAAAATTACTAATGTGGAACCATCAGACGAAGCCGTGTATTACTGTGGATTAAAAAAGTTTGCAATAGCATTTGGAAAAGGAACATTTTTATCTGTGAAAGGTAAGATAAACTTTAATTGCACTCAATAATTCTTAGCACTGTAATGATATTCATTTAAAATTATTTTACAAGGTCAGTTTTATTATTTGCATTATCTTAAAATCTTCATTATCTTTACATAAAGTGCATTTAGATACTGCCATGAATTTACAGAAACATAATCATAACCTTATTATAAGAAAGTACATATTAGTTTCTAACCCTAAAAACAGTTTTATTTAAGTGATAAGACAAACTATTCATGACTGGGAAGCAGTCTGCAGTCCCTTACCTTGTTCCTATTGCAGACTGAACATTTCTTTAATCCATATTAGTTACTTGTTATGCTATAAAGCAGCAATTATACTATATGTGACACTTTCTATGCTACTATGAAAAAATATCATCAGAAGGGAAACTGCATTAGATTTTCTTACCTATTAATGTCTAATGCATTTTATAAATAAGAATAAAAATCGTTTATAAGTGCCTGAGAGTACTGTGTTGCGGTCCATTTCTTCAGTAGAGTCTATAATTTTTTTCATTATTTAATGATTATAAAATAATTATCACATTATAGTCTAGAAATAGATATTTATCAAGATATTGTAAATATATTAGATATTCACAGCAAAACATTTTTTAAGAATGTACACTGAATCATACATACATATATGTGAGTTATAAACAATAAAAGAAAGGAGAGGGGAGTATATGAGATTTTACAGTGTGTATATTCCACTGAACAGGTGATAGAGATGTAAAAGTGTCAGTGTTCCAGAGCGGCGTGTCAGACTCGGTTCCTGCAGGAGCATCAGTGACTCTGCAGTGCTCAGTTCTCTCTGAGAGCAGATCAGCAGAACTCCAAGTGCTCTGGTTCAGAGCTGCTCCACCACAATCCCATCCTCAAATCATTTACACTCATCACAACAGCAGCCGTCAGTGTGAGAGCGGCTCTTCTACACACACCTGTGTGTACAACTTCTCCAAGAACATCCTCAGCCTCAATGATACTGGAACTTACTACTGCGCTGTGGCCGTGTGTGGGAAGATCATTTTTGGGAACGGGACACAAGTACAATTGGGTAAGACATTACATTTTTTCTTCATAAATCATAGTAGTTATTTGTCTATCTACTCTATACGTGTTCATTTGCATCGGGTCATTTAATAAATTCTGGTACAATGTTGTCTAATTTTTTACAAAAGTTACATCTCAAATAATTTTTCTGTCTCATTTTCAGTGACCTGAAGAAATTCTGATTTAGCATAAAAGTAATCACTGAGCCAATATTTGAGTTCATATGAGAATTATAATATGAAGGTTTATGGTCAGGGCTGTACAGTGGATGGGGCAGAAATTCCCAGTTAAGTTCTTGAATAAACTTTATACATTTTAGTCGAATAGCTAAATTTTCTGAAAGAAATCTCTAAAGAAAATGAAAACTCAGCTACCAAACATGTCTAAATATCCCACCAGAGAAACATCATCTTGAAACAAATGCCCAATTACATTGTATGTTCCAGAATTTTCAGAACAACCCACTAGTACTTGTTTCTGATTTCTTTAACTACTGATGTTAATTTGCAGTTGCAAATGATTAGAGCATTGCTAAAATTGCTAAACGGTCTACATGTTGTAGCAGTATTAATATTGTGTGTGATTAATATTTACTGTGTGACAGAGAGATCTGTGGATCCTATAGTGATCTACCTCGCTGTAGCTTTGGGAGTGTGTGTGGTCATGATCTTTGCTTTGATCTTTGTCCTAACCTGTGAAAGGAAAAACTGTGACCAACGCACTGGTAAGTCTGCATTATGTATTTTATTAAAGTTCATATATTATTACAAAGTTATTATAATATTCTATTATTTCCTTTATACACACTGAGTCACGAGTTTATTAGTAAAGCTGATTTAGTACCTATTGAACGCTAAGTTCATATGGAAGTCAAACAGGAGTGTTATGGGAACATATGAACAACAGAGTTACTGTTACCATTTTTATTACCATTATTTTTCTTATAGCACCACATCCAGGAGTGTTTAACCTGCTTATATCACAGTAATTTTCCATCTCTAACCATTTTTATAATTTAAGAAACGTCATACATTTTATTCACTTAGAGTTGCGTTTAATGTTGTGGAATGTCCACAAAAGAAGTTAGTTTGTGTTATCACTTACATTATAGCAGCTATAAACACTCATTCCCTCCCTAGCATTGTTTTTCCTTTTCTTGAAGTTAATAACGCCTTCTGAAAATACTTGCCATAGAGATCCGATCATAAAATGTGAATTTTCTTCTCTACAGTGAGACTCAAACAAGGTTCTCTGACAGAGAAGACGCTCGATCAGGTAAATATTCAGGATATGTGAACGTGTGATGTTATAAATGAACAAGTAATTAGTTTTTGTAATAAAAGTCAGAATTCAGCAATGTCATCTGAAATTTCATATTCATTCCTACAGGACTGTGACATTGTGGAGGTGAATTACACTGCCTTACATTTCAATGAGAGGAGAGCCAAAAGAGGACGAGTGAAGAAACAACAACCTCAAGATATTATATATTCTGATGTGCGACATCCTTCTGTAACTTAGATTTGATCTCTAATCTGATTCAATGTCATTAGTTCTGTTATCAGGTTTCATTTGTACTGTAGATGTGTTTTGTTAATGATTGTTCAGGCTGAATTTAAACTGAAAGCTGAATGATCTAGAAGTCTCAAAATCACTGAAACACTGGAACACTGGTTCTGTCAAAGAGTGACATGAGAAAGCAGTTTAACACATTGTCAATGGTGTGGAATTTTATTTTTTTTTATTTTTTTAAACATAAAATATTCTGCCTCTCATGCTGTCTTATGAATGTTAGCATCAAAATGTTAGAAATATGTTCATCTTGTCTTTTTTTGCTTTTGTGCATGTAAGTTAAAACCCTAACATGTTCTGAAATGCTGTACTTCTCATATTCCACAGCAATTTGCCAACTATTACATTTTGTAATTATTGTTGTTGCTTTCTTGTATCATTTCTTACTTTAATAATCCAAGGAGCAAATATTTGCCATCACACACTTATACAGATATTTTTTTCTAATTAAAACTTTACTCCCAATCTATAATTTGTGCAACAGGGTTGTACTCTTAAACTGACCTCATCAGTCAATATTACAATATGAGAATAGAATGAGAGACTTTTTTTCTTCCTGTGAACTTCAGGAAATTTGAATGATGCAACTTCCTGTAGAACATGTCATGTAACATATGGAATATTCCAAATTGTAGATAGGGGTGAATTCGTTCAGGTAACAGGTTTGAGTGTATGCTTTGGGACACAAAATGTAAATTTTTCATAAACTATTATGGATGACTCATTGAAAAGGACGTTGAACTGTTTGGAAGACAGGAGTCCCGTTACATCTGGCGTAAACCAAACACAGAAATCCACAAAAACAACATCATACCTATGGTCAAGCATGGTGGAGGAAGTGTGATGGTGTGGGGATGCTTTGCTGCTTCAGGGTCTGGGCAACTTGTAATAATTGAGGGAAACATGAATTCTGCTCTCTACCAGAAAATCCTAAAGGAGAATGTCCGGTCTTCAGTCCGTAAATTGTAACTCAAATCCATCTGGATTATACAGCACGACAATGATCCAAAGCGGAGGAGTAAATCCTAGTCCTAGAAGTAAGTGAAAGACTGATCTAAAGTCATCAGAAGCACTTAGTTGCAGTCATTGCTGCTAAAACTGGCACAACCAGATTTTAAGTTTAAGGGGGCAATTAGTTTTTCACATGGGTGATAGGTGTTGGGTAACTTTTTTTGCTTCAATAAAATAAATAAATAAACAAAAAGTGTATTGTGTGTTTACTCAGGCTGCCTTTGTTTTAAGTTGTGTTTTGTTTGAAGATCTAAAACTATTTAGTATGAGATATACAGAAAAACAGAAGAAATCAGGAAAAAATACTTTTTCACAGCACTGCATGTAATAAAATGCTGTCCGTAGTCCATAGTGGCCATGTTTGTATGCCACGGTGCATTCTGGGAAGGTGAGTTTGAGGAAGGAGTTGACCTGACAGTATGACACAAGCTTTTATGTCAAGAATAACGTTCAGAGAATGCATATTGAGTGATAGAAAAGGCAAAATGTGGGGGGAGATCACCAGCATGGTCAAAAGCTCATTTATTCATTCATTCATCTTCAGTAACTGACTGCTTTATCCTGGTCAGAGACGTGCTTAGCCAAAATATCTCAAACGAACAATGAGAAACACAAGTAATCACATGTGTAGCCTCATGATGGAACTACTACATAAGGTTCTACTTGGGTCTTATCTGAAATCAGTGTTCGCAGTGTGGTTTGTACCGTTGGAGCAGTGTATTCAGGAGCGGTACAGTGTATATCATCATCTGTAATGCAGTCAGATGTAATCTTCAAATTTATTTATTTTTTTGGAGGTAAGCAAACTGGAACTTTACTTGTGGTTGAGCTACGTACAAACAGGAAACATATTTGTTACGCAAGCCTCTAGTTTGTAGAACTATATTTAGTGGGAAATGTCAAAATTTCACCATGGGAAGGTTTTCTCAGGCCAACGATTCACATTCACAACATTCATTTAGTGATAGTATTTGTACTGTTGTTTTGTTTTTCATCAGTGGTTTCTTCCTTGGAGGTGACACCCTTGAACTCCACATACAATGGACAGGGGGCTGAGCCTCCAGATGCTTTAAACTCTCAGTAACGCCCCTCATGCTCAGTTGGACTATAAGACAGTTTGTTGAAAGGACATGCTCATATACAAAGTTGGGGTTTAAGATGGTGATGCTGATGTGGATTACAGTGGTGATTTTAAGTTATACAAGTGAGTGATCATGGTTTTGTAATATACAACATTTATATTGTAACATGCAGGTTTTCTTAAGCATTGCAATTAAATAAATTACATTACTTTCAAAATTTAAACTAGTTATGGCCAGTCTAGGTTCATTTAGTTGCTTAAACTCTTATTTAGTTCACTATCTGAAATGGTCCTAGAGGCTAAATATATAAACAGCGAAGCCATACAACATTTTATTGAATGTCTTAAAGGTCTTGTAGCATTTAGATATAACATTTTTTGTTCTGTGACGCCTAACATTAGATTCTGCACAAATGAACATCGTCAATCAGCCGAACCCAGTGATCACTGCAGCTTCTGGAGATAACGTGACTCTACATTGCCTTCGAGTGGAAGAAGGAGACACTGAAGCCATCACTTGGTACAAACAAGCAGTAGGACACGAGCCTCGTGCAATGGTCACAGTTCATAAATTAGCACGGAATCCCAGTTTTGAAGATCAGTTCAACTCGCCGAGGTTTTCTGTTGAGAATTTAAAAGAAGGCTGCATTTTGAAAATAAATAACGTGGAACCATCAGACGAAGCCGTGTATTACTGTGGATTAAAAAAAATTATAATATTGTTTGGAAAAGGAACATTTTTATCAGTGAAAGGTAAGAACCATAAACTTTACTGTAAACTTTCATTACACTCAATAATTCTTAGCACTGTAGAGATATTCATTTTGAATTATTTTACTAGGTATATTTATTTAAAATTTTATTAGCATTATCTTTTTTAAAAAATTAATTAATTTAAAAAAGGCTAGCATTATCTTAATTATCTTTACTTAAAGTGCATTTAGATACTGCCATGGATTTACAGAAACATAATCATAACCTTATTATAAGAAAGTACTACATATAGTATTTTTAACCCTAAAAACTTAAAGATTTATTTAAGTTATAAGACAAACTTTTCATGTCTGGAAAGCAGTTTGGAGTCCCTTACCTTGTTCTCATTGCAGACTAAACATTTCTTTAATCCATACTAGTTAAATGTTCTACTATAAAGCCGTATTTGTGTGTGACCATGCTACTTTGAGAAAATACAATCAGAAGGTAAAGGGCATTAGATTGTCTTACCTGTGAAAAACATGTCCCTGTGTATTAATGTCTAATGCATTTTATATATAAGCATAAACATAATTTATAACTACTCGAGAGTGCTGTGTTGAGCTCAATTTCTTCAGGAGAGTCTTTTTTTTTTTCACATTGCAGTCTGACCATAGATAGCCAAAGAAATTAGAGTGTATACTCAATAATACTTATATACAGTACATACAATATATATGATTTATAAACAATAAAGGAGAGAGGAGGGGAGCAAGTGTGATCTTCCACTGTGTATATTACACTGAACAGGTGATGGAGATATAAAAGTGTCAGTGTTCCAGAATGGCGTGTCAGACTCGGTTCCTGTAGGAGCGTCAGTGACTCTGCAGTGCTCGGTTGTCTCTGAGAGCAGATCAGCAGAACTCCAAGTGCTCTGGTTCAGAGCTGCTCCACCACAATCCCATCCTCAAATCATTTACACTCATCACAACAGCAGCCATCAGTGTGAGAGCGGCTCTTCTACACACACCTGTGTGTACAACTTCTCCAAGAACATCCTCAGCCTCAGTGATACTGGAACTTACTACTGCGCTGTGGCCGTGTGTGGGAAGATCATTTTTGGGAACGGGACACGAGTACATTTGGGTAGGAGAACATTTACTTAAAGATTTAATGAAGGATATGATGTTACTTTAGTTCTTTGTTCTTATCGCTATGTTTGTAAATATTTAAAACACTGCTATGATCACAGGGAGGTATTGTTAATATTTTCTAATATATCTGCATGAAATTGTGTGATATACTGTATAAAGTACATCTTCATCATTATTATTATTATTTTATTTATTTATTTATTTTGTGCTACAGAAGAATCTGTGGATCCTGTAGTGATCTGCCTCGCTGTAGCTTTGGGAATGTGTGTGGTTGTGATCTCTGTTCAAGTTGTTTTATTCTGTAAATGGAGAAATTATAAACAACGCACAAGTAAGTGTTCTATAGGATTTTGTAATACATTAGTAGACAAACTGATCACAAATTTACAGCTTTGAATAAATAAATTGGGTTTTCTAGTATTACTAATATGATAAAGTCAGATCTCTTCACATGATTAGACCGGCTTTCTTTAGAAATAAAGGATAAATTATGTCAAATGTTATATGTTATATTATTTTTTCTTAACAGAGAGACAAAGCTCTGGAAGAAGAACGGAGCAAAAAAGCACTCAGGTAGTGGAAATGAGTCTAACTTTTATTTATATTTTTATTTATATAATTGTGTGGTAATTTCATATTCATTCCCACAGGACCGTGACTCTGTGGAGCTGAATTATGCTGCCTTACACTTTAATGAAAAGAAAAGCAAAGGAGGGAGAGAAAGGAGAAAACCACCTCAAGACAGTGTGTACTCTGAAGTCAGATCTCTCGCCACGACTTAGATTATATGTCTTCAATTCTTTTTTGGAATAAAGTTCAAACTGGTGGTCTGCTCATTTCATTTTCATTTCATTTTAAAGAGTGAGGTCAAAAAAGAACATTTCGTTGTGATGGGATATTAATAATGCCTGTTCTTTCAATGTTTATCAATTAGGAAATGACTGAAGATTGTAAATCAGAATGGGAAGCTTATGGAAAAAGCAATTTTTCTTTGGACTTTGTGGTTTTATAGCTTGTTTTTGCCTCTTAAGTGAAAACATTATTGTGAAAACTCTAATATTAAAATAAGCATTAGTAATTGCTAATGTTGTAAGTTGTAAAGGGAGAAACTGAATATTGCAGTTGTGAGTCTTCATTAAGGTTGTGTAGATTCGATTCAATTCAGTTTTAATTATACAGAACTTTTAACAATGCACATTGTCACAGTGCAGCTTTAAAGAAATCAGATTATGGATTTAAATTTAGATCCTTGATAAACAAGCCAGAGGTGACAGTGGCAAGGAAATACAGTGGGGGAAATAAGTATTGAATGCGGCAACATATATTTCCGATTAAGTTATTCACATGAAATTTTCACCAGACATCAGTATTAACTCAAGAAATCTGCAAATATAAAGAATTCACAACATTAAAGTCCATAAATATAGTTATGTGTAATAAAGTGGAATGACACAGGAAAAAAGTATTGAAGACACTAAGAAAAAGCAGTTCTCCAAGGCAAGGTAAGGTAAGGAATCAGCTGAAATCCGTAAGTAATTATACCCCCTATCTGTGCAAATTAATATCAGCTGGGTTAGTAAATTGATGGTCTATAAAAAGGCTTTTCATTACCAAGGTGTCACACAAGAAACATCTCATGATGGGTAAAAGCAAAGAGCTCTCCCAAGACCTTCGCAACCTTATTGTTGCGAAACATATTGATGGAATCGGATACAGACATATTTCAAAACTTCTGAAACCTCCAGTAAGCACTATTGGGGCCATTAAGCGCAAGTGGAAGCAACATCACTCCGTCATCAACCGGCCATGCACTGTAGCTCCTCGCAAGATTTCTGACCAGGGAGTCAGAAGAATAGTCAGAAGAGTAGCCCAACAGCCAAGGACCACTCGGAAAGAGCTCCAGAAACACTTGGACGTAGCAGATGCCATCGTCACAGAGAAAACAATAGGCAAATTTCATGTGAATTACCTAATTGGAAATATATTTCCTGAAAAAAATGTTGATGTGTTCAATACATATTTCCTCCTCTCTACTTCCTGAGACGACATGAGGAAGAAACCTGAGGAACGGAAACTCATCCTCTCCTGGGTGACATCAGATTACGAGTCATTACTCTTCTACAAATGTATGCTATTGTATACGTCAATGAATATTATAATATACAGTAACACTGTATATCTGCAATTACATGTGGGGGGGAAAACTACACTAAAAAGATAATCAAGAAAAAAAAAGGAATTAAATAAAATTTACTTTGAACTACTCTGAACTTGTGAGGATAACGAGCCATCGGCACTCCCAGGCTCAATCAATCAATCGATGAATAAGTATCCAGGGGTGTCTAGGGTCATTTACAGAAGGAACCTTAATGAAAAGCAATATTTACCTATATTTCTAATCCGTTGCTAATATAATTAACTACAACAATCTAAGAGTTTTTTTCACTTCTATTAAAAAAAATCACTCTTTTCATGTTGATCATTCAGACACAGATATTAGAAACACCGATTATCTCACTAGATAGTTTCGGTGGTGAGTAAAGGTCAAACTGACTGTGGTATATATTACATTTCCATTTGTTTTTTGTAGAGAATTTGTAAAAATGTACGAATCAGAATTTCTTAAGGAGAAGCTGTGCTCAAAATCCCTTTAGAAACTTTGAGAGAAGTCATTCCCTCACAAGCCTCTCTTTTTATCTCTACTGGCATTTACAAGGCAAAAACACACCTGGTAATGTTACAGAGTGTAAAATCTTCTGTCCTGAAGATGTCAGAAAACTTAAAGGTACAGCTTATGCAAAGAACTGCAAAGAACTGAAAATGGAGACTCATTCCAGAAGTAGAGAACCAAGATAGTCTGCATTACTGTCTGAGATGTGCTTCTCTAATTAATCAACACTTTCTGAGAATTGGAATCGAGCATATAGACATCACTGTAGTAGTCGTAGGTGGTATATGTCTATTTTCTGCCGTTTACTTGCCACAGATTACCGCTCTCAGCATGACCACCATGTGCATTGTTTTTGATTCATGTCTTGTCTTCACTTCTGCCTTGTCATGGGTTTATCTTCCTATTGTGTCATGATCGTTCTCACCTCTTTTTTAGTTCATTATTTTCTTTATTTAAGCCCTGGTGTTTCACTGTTCAATACACTGTCTTATTGTGCATTTTGTTTTGTTAAGCCTTGATTCAGTGCTAGTGATGGCCTTCGACAGGTCCTCTCCAGGCCAGCTCGAATCCAGCATTGTCGCCCCACCTCGTGCTCTGCTGAGGATGTCACTGCTTTGTTCATGTTTTTGTTCATGATTATGGATTATGGATTATGAGGATCCCCTGTGCTTCGGATTAGGTTAAGGATTGTGACAATGATTTATGCTTTGCCCTAAATACACATCACACCAAGTTTACACGCTTGTGCCCAGGCTCCCACCGCATGTTACACTACTACGCAAGACAGCATATTACTGGTAAATCTAGAGCAAACCTCATATGGACTATTTTTCTTTGTGGCTTTAAGTGGAAGAATTCAGTGGTTTGAGGTTGAATACATTTCACTCAGTATGAACTAAAAGTAAGAGAAAGGTTGAGTTGAAAGTTCATACCATCTAAAATCCAGCTACGTGATTTAAAACTATGAAGATCGTTCAATTTGTATAATAATAGTACTTTGTTTAAGAAAGTGTCATTTAATGTGTTACATTTGAATTCAGTAACCTCAGGCGGGGCGTTGCCGGGGGTGGGGGGGGGGGTGTTATGTGGTGTGTGCCAAACCCCCTTACTGTATAATACTGCTGCTGTATTGTAATAATGCACTGAAACATACAGTAACATATTAACAGTAAAGTTAAACTACAACCTAAAAGCATTTATCTGAAGCAACAATAAAATTTCATATAAATTGGATGATATTTTCACCCTGATTCTTTCCTCTTATAGAAAAACAAGTCAACACCTTCTGAGCAATCAGAATCGAGGATTTGACAATGCTGCAATATAATAAAGAAATAACTATAACCTTAATTATAACTATATAAGTAAGTTTCATATATATATATATATATATATATATATATATATATATATATATATATATATATATGATATTATGCACATTATGAAATTTTTCTAAGCCATTCCAAGATGCTGCAAAATTTCAAGAATTGAAATCAAAAACATTTTTTAAACATCCCAAAATGTGCAACAAACATTAGATAAAATGATGATTTTTAACAAGGCCACCAAGTGCCATTTTCATTGCTGTTGCTTATGGGAGGAGAAACTCACAGGAAGTTTGTGATGTCAGAACCTCACGTCATAAATCTTTGACTTGAAGTGAAATGTACTCAGTTGGACCTTCTGACAGCTCATCAAGAGGACATGCAGCACACAGACCTCAGACTCAAGATGATGGCAGTGGTGTGGATTACAGTGGGGCTTTTTAATAAAATTGGTAAGTGCTAATAAAATTGCAGTGACTGATTGACAGCTATTCAGTTTGCACATTTTGGGTATTAAATGAATAAACGAAAATATTAACATAAAAGCCCTGCAGAAATTGTGTGATATACAGTAAAGAGAGTGATACTATATACAGAGTAAAATCTTCATACACTGTCTTATTGAATACATTTTTAATATGTTTGGACCTTTTTTGTTCTCTGGCTCCTAACATTAGATCCTGCACAAACGAACAGCGTCCATCAGCCGAACCCGGTGATCACTGCTACTGCTGGTGATAACGTGACTCTACAGTGCTTTCTGCTGGGAGAACAAAATACTGATCCCATCGTCTGGTACAAGCAAGCAGGAGGACACGAACCTTCTTTAGTGGCTGTGGTACAGAATGCACAGGATCCCATTTACAAAGATGAATTGAAATCTCCAAGGTTCAGAATCGAGAAAGGAAGCAAGAACTGTCATTTGAAGATAATCAACGTGAACCTATCAGATGAGGCCATGTATTACTGTGGCTTCATTACATTTATAACAAGATTTGCAAAAGGAACTTTTTTATCAGTGAAAGGTAAGCATTTATATTTATACAAGCAGTTTGGCTAGTTGTGAAAATGGACAATATTCATTTTATATATATATATATATATATATATATATATATATATATATATATATATATATAAGAATTTGTCAAGCTTTGTACTTATTAACATTAAAATCCCATAATCATTTGTCGTTATTGTTAGAAACGTCTTTTGACAGCTTTATACGATTATGAAAGTCTTGTTGCCAGGTTGCTCTAAAACCTATCCAAGGTTTTATTCCACTTATACAACAGCAATTTACAATTTTTAATTTATTAAATAATGATGCGCCATGCGTTTTATTCCTTTATATTAAAGGATAATATATGGATAATATTAAGTTACAGCTTTACCTCTGACTGAAAAAGCAGACACTGGAGACTCCTTAAAGAAAACATCACCATATCAATGATTATAAACATTTTGAATAAGTTTATGTAGAGAGTTCACAATATAAGTTCCTATGTACTACAGAAACGTTAATATATTAGAACGATCGTGTGGATATAAACCTGTGACTGAGCTGCTGTTATAGGAAATTAATTAACACTTTCTGACCATATAATATTCTATAAGAGACGGTTAGTGTTTCAGACTAAATGCGGTTCTTTTGGTAGAAGAATAAAACAAGAGTGAAGGTCTTAGCTAACTCTTTACTTAAACCTTACATGTTTATATGTCATAAAAATGTCTTGGAGGATGCCATGTGCTTTTTATGACTGTATACATTGTCAGAGGATCAAATATTATGACGCAGTCTAACAGATAAACCCGAGTTAGATGTGTCCGTGATTCAGAGCAGTGTGTTGGACAAAGAATTTAAAGAGTGTACACTGAATAATACTTACTTACACACATACAGTATATGTAAGTGATAAACAATAAATGTGAGATGAGAGGAGAGCAAGTGTGAGCTTACACTCTCTATATTCCACTGAACAGGTGATGGAGATGTAAAAGTCTCAGTGTTCCAGAGCGGCGTGTGGGACTCGGTTCCTGCAGGAGCGTCAGTGACTCTGCAGTGCTCGGTTCTCTCTGAGAGCAGATCAGCAGAACTACAAGTGCTCTGGTTCAGAGCTGCTCCACCACAATCCCATCCTCAAATCATTTACACTCATCACAACAGCAGAAATCAGTGTGAGAGCGGCTCTTCTACACACACCTGTGTGTACAACTTCTCCAAGAACATCCTCAGCCTCAATGATACTGGAACTTACTACTGCGCTGTGGCCGTGTGTGGGAAGATCATTTTTGGAAACGGGACACGAGTACAAAAAGAGAATTGTGGTTGGTGAACAAATTGTGTATATTATTTGGATTTCATAGGTACAGAAAACAACATAAAATACCTACATTAAAAAATTGCTTAATGTTGGAAGTTCTGTGGTTATGTATTTTGTTTATTTCTTTGTGATCATACTACATGTTCATATGCAGACAGTAACTTGATGATTTGTTTCCCAAAGAAAAAGAAACAGCTTTTAATCCTGTCGTGATCTGTCTGGGAACAGCGTTAGTAATATGCGGGATTCTGATCTCTGTTCAAGCTGTTTTACTCTGTAAAATGAAAAACTGTCAACAATACACAGGTAACTGTTTAATATGGCAGTGTAAATTCCTTTTTCGTTCACTTCTTACATAAAAATGACCTCAGCAGTTATTTACAATTCAGATTCAATTATTAGAATGATTTGATTAGGTTGTTAAAAATGAATGTTAAAATACAATAAGGAAAATTATTAGCCGTATCAGATCTTCATGCATAATGAGTCAGACTCTTCACAGAAGAAAATCTCTTATCATTTATTTTTTTCCAGAGAGCTTTCAGCATGGTGCTGTGATAAACACTGAGAAGACGAACACTCAGGTACTTGTTCAATGCAGGAAATGACTAATGATAATTTTCCTTTTAAATTCAGAACAAAAACCAAAATGTTTAACCTGATTTTTTTTTTTTTCAAAGTTCTTGGATTTTTTTACATTTTGCTAAATATACTCCAGCAATTCTTATCAAATTCACAGTTAATTTGTCACTCATTGTAGATTGATTAAATAATAAATGGAACCATCTAGTCTTGAAACGAGTTAGAGGAATAGTTATTCATATTTTTATTATTTAGTTCTGATTTTATGTTCATTTCCACAGGACCATGATGCTGTAGAACTGAATTACGCTGCCTTACATTTTAATGAAAGGAAAACTAAAAGAGCGAGAGAAAATCGAGATCGATCTCAAGGCAGTGTGTACTCTGAAGTGAAATCTTCCAGCATTACTCACTAAAATAGGTCTTTATAATTATTTTTTTTTCCTGAAACTTTTAGTATTTTTGATCTGCTTTAATGTTTCTGTTCAAAAGCAGACTGTGGTGAATTATCAGAATTTTTTTAACTCATTAAATACAGATGGGTGGCTCTGTTGTTCTGTGTGTGTTGGGGGGGTGGTATTTATTTATTTTTCTGCCATGGTTTGGCTCCACTTGTCCTTGAAGGAAAATGTTACTGCAAAAAAGTTCTTCTTCCTAAAAAAAAAAAAAAAAACATTTCTATCCTGTTGGGCGTGGTCTCTTCCAGGATAACTCCGCCCCATCCACTGGGCACCTGTTTCTAGATTTCTCTCCTTGTAATATAATCATTTAACCTTTCACACTGTTCTGTCACAAACACCTGACTGAAAAGATTTGTTTTAAGCCCAGTTCAGTCATGAAACTTCTCCATCCATGTAACCCTTTATCAGAGCAAGTATTTGTACTCGCTCAGCAGAAGCAGAAGCAGCATAGAAGATATAGTCCGCCAAGACCAAACCTATTTACACTCCATCCCAATCTATAAAAGCTCACAATTTTACTCCAAAAGTTGTCGTGGCTGAGAAAATTTTTTGGAAAAACTGTGTTTAAGACGAAGAAATGTCACACTGGTGCCAAGGAAGATCTCAGCAAAGCGTTATTCTTGTCCATGCTCTTCTGTTTTCCAAAGAATTGTATTTTGTCTGTTGAAAAAACATATGTTCATCAATAATAAATCAACAGTAATCCTTGCATGTACTGGTGTCTTCTTTGCATCTGTAAGTGGGAGGAGTCTGTGGTTTAATCATGAGCAGAAGGAAGTCTTAAGTAACCTACTTTCCACTTCTGAAAGACCAGAAACAAGCACATCACACAAATCCTCAGCTTTTCAGCTCTCTTATGACACGTTTTGGGGGGTTTTTTGTTTTTTTTTTTCCTTTTAATGGTCACAGAAAGGCTTTGTCTCCAGTTTCTAGAATGCCCATTATAGAAGAACAGTGAAAGTACATACCTAATCTTTGAACAATGGTAAAAAGTGCACAATCAGACTATTGCTCCCGGTCACATGGTGTTATCCCACTCCAGAACACATCTCCACCTGCTATGTAAATAATAAAACACGATACGGAATGCTGCATTAGGAAAATAATCAGTGATGGAGTGGTGTGATGAAGCAGGGTTATTTTTTACCACCATGGAGTGTTTTATTCCTCTGATATCACAGTAATTTACCAATTATTACATTTTTAATTAATGAACAATGTACATTTTATTTCTTTATCATTATGTTTAATGTCGTGAAACATCCGCAACTATGCCGAAAACAATTTCCTGTCATCAATTACATTATAATAGCTATAAACCCTCATTCCGTTTTTTTTCTTTCTCTTTTGAAGTTAATGCACCAACAAACACATGAAGAACTTAATGTGTTGGGAAAGTCAAACTTCCAGCTTTACCTCTGAATGTTAAAAAGTACTGACACTTGAGACTCCTTCCAAAAATGCTTGATAAACATCTTACAGAAAACGTCACCATGTCAACAAAGAGATGCTTTTCTTTGTTAAATAACAATCTGTTTATTATTAGACTTAGATTATGTGAAGCCTTTGCCATACGAGTCCCTCTACTGTCAGCTTCTGTTATAGAAACTGAAATCGACACCTCCTGACCAATCAGAATCGAGTATTACCGTTCAACAATGAAAATTACTGTGTTTGACAAGGACTGCCGCCCCATCCAGGGTGTAATCTCACCTAGACAAATACTTGTGCTGTACAATTAGTTAAGTGAAATGAAAACAATGGATGTTTTTATCTTGACATTTCTATAGATTTATCTTTTATATCTATTTAGTTCTATTGAGATCTTTTGTCATACCTAAGAGATTTTATTTGAATAATCTAAAAAAAAAAAAAAATCTTTTTTTACAAAGATAAAAGGCAAAAGTTCTGTGTAAAGTAACAGCACTTCTCCCTGAATGGGTTTTTTTTTTTTTAAGTTTTCTTTTTCTACCACAGACTTCTGTGTTATAAACAGACTGTGTTCCAAAAATAGAAACATGTAGATGGAAAGGAAATGTGAAGAGAACTTGTGACTTGTAACTCAGCCAATCAGATGAAACTCTCCAGTACAAAATACTTGGTCCTTTCTTCATGTGACTTTTTTTCAAACAGCTCAATCCGAGTATCATTGCACCTCTGAGGATGACTCCAATCTGGGCAATTATTTTATTTCTCAACATATGTAAGTTTTATAGACTCTGTATTTAAAAAGTCTATACATACCCTTGTGATTTCTACTAGCTCTTTGAAATTTCATCCAGTGTTTATTTCTCTTCTTACATTATATCTAATTTTATTTCGTTTCTAGCTCCAACCCAAGCTAGGGATCTTTCCAGACCATCATATCTCTCAGTGAAGTCTGGAGAAGGTGTTACTCTGAACTGCCCATTTGGAGACATTCGTAGGACTGATAGTGTGGTTTGGTACAAACAAAACTTCGGAGAGATGCCTCAAAAAGTGGGAGAAAGATTAATATATAAGGATGTCAAAATTTGCCCAGCGTTCAAGATGTCAGGATTTATAATGGAGGCGACTGATCACGGCATTTCTCTAACAATTCCACACATAAAAAATGAACATGGAGGACTTTACTACTGTGAAAAATGTATGTTGGAGAATGTTACCCTATCCAATGGAACTTACTTGGCTGTAACAGGTAATTAACTACATCAAATCTGTTTGTACAAAATCTTTGTGCATATTTAACTCACTTACGCTGATTTTGGAATTTATAAAATGTCCTGTAAAATGTCTGTTCTCTCAAATCAAAAAATCTAAATCTAAATCAGGCAAAAAAGTGTTATTTTGTGATCTGTACATATGTTCAGTTAGCAAAACATGATGCTTTTATAGAATTTTATTGTCTTGTTTTAGCAATCTGGAAATGTATTAATATTGATTCAGTTTAGCTTTATAAATGTTGGATGGACTGGACCGTGGTATAAAGTGACCTGATACCAAATTTAGGGTTGGGGAAAAAAAGCAAAAAAGGACCCTGTAGCAACTATTTATTGTACCTTCTTCGGTTTTTAGGTAGAAATGGTGTTAAAGTTAATGAGCAAATATCTTACATGCTAAGAAATCTGTCTTAGATTTGGTAAGTTAAACATGTATTCAAGTTTAATTACGGTGGACAGCACATGCATCAAGTTTTCTCGTACGGTCACACACAGAGCATTAACAACTTCCATTAAC
Organism: Ictalurus furcatus; assembly: GCF_023375685.1. Lineage (NCBI taxonomy): Eukaryota > Metazoa > Chordata > Actinopteri > Siluriformes > Ictaluridae > Ictalurus > Ictalurus furcatus. The sequence continues at coordinate 27,628,085 of NC_071262.1, read as the reverse complement.
AGCACACAGGTGTAGACACTCGCTTGTTACCCTCTGCTGTTCTCTATCACGCCTCTCCTGCGTCAATTCTTTCAGAAAAGACACACAAACTTCACACTTTACACGTGATATTTAGACTCTTCTTAGACACATTTTCTGGATGTTTACTTTTCACATGTACCGTATGTGGTGAACGTAGAACAATTTTTTACTGTCCCAAACGTTAACTAGTACAAGTTTATAAAGAGAGCCATGGTCTTACACTCTCTATATTCCACTGAACAGGTGATGAAGACGTAAAAGTGTCAGTGTTCCAGAGCGGCGTGTCGGACTCGGTTCCTGCAGGAGCGTCAGTGACTCTGCAGTGCTCGGTTCTCTCTGAGAGCAGATCAGCAGAACTCCAAGTGCTCTGGTTCAGAGCTGCTCCACCACAATCCCATCCTCAAATCATTTACACTCATCACAACAGCAGCCATCAGTGTGAGAGCGGCTCTTCTACACACACCTGTGTGTACAACTTCTCCAAGAACATCCTCAGCCTCAATGATACTGGAACTTACTACTGCGCTGTGGCCGTGTGTGGGAAGATCATTTTCGGGAACGGGACACGAGTACAGTTGGAGAACGTTCCAGAATTTGGTTGGTAAAAAAAAATTTATGAATATTATTTGTGTTTCAACTACAAAAAAAATTTTCTCTTTAATTATTTCTATGTCAAATTTTAACCTGATCAGTGGTTATAAATATGTAAAGCAAGGCTCAGATTGTTATTTATATTTCTACATTAATACCGTACTGTACATATTCATTATTTGACATTTATTGTCCTGCAGTAAGATCTTTAGGTCCTGAAGTGATCTACCTCGCAGTAGTATTGGCAGTGTGTATGGTTGTGATTTTCGCACAAGCATTTATAATCTGTAAAAAGTGGAACTGTGACCAATCCAGAGGTGAGTCTGTGAGATACAGAATTGTAAATAATTTAGCAAACTATATTGATTTTTCCCTCCACTTCAATATTATGTAATATTGTGTATAGATTCATGACATACTGTATAATCTCAATTAAGTTCCATAACGTGACGGGGGTGAATACTTATGCATATAGGCCTTGTACCAGTTTATTTTATTTTTTCAGATTTATATACTTAATATATGTATAACTTTATGTGGACCATAAACAAAGTATCCAAGCTTAGTTTTTGTTGGACAAATCAAACATTTAACCTTTTTCCATCACTGTAACAACTAATGGTTCACCAATATAAAAATTGCTCATAGCAATATCTGATCATTAAATATAAAATGTTAATTACATAGATTCAATATTTGAATTAAATTAAATGTTAACGAGCTGACCATTTCATACTAATAACACTGTAAACATTAGAAGTACTGCTATCAGACATGATCATACCACAAAAAAAACACAAAAGGTGAAAACGGTATTTATTTTTTTTAAACAAAGAACATTTTTAAAGCTAATAATTTTATTATAAAGATAATTGATGTTTTTGTAAAGATTAATTATAACGAAAAGATGCTTTATAAAGATTTATGTTTATATTTCTTGATTTCCTCACAGCATATTGCCTCTTATTTACTGAATATTTGGATTCTTATTCACTGTATATGCTCACTACATAGGGTACAATATAAGGAAATTGTAATATAATGTAGTGTATAAACCGTATGACCCAATAAAACCATCGTTCCAATTTAGGAAAATAAAAGTGGCTCAGATAAAAACCTGTTGGAAATTATTAACTAATTTAAACATTTGAATTTGGATTTTCTGCCTTTGACTTCATCAACGTTATGAAAATTCAAAAAGTATTCAAAAAGTGACATTGCTACCAAATTAAAAGTATGATTTACTGAACATCCAACTAAAACAACGACAAACCAATAGTGATTAAATATGATGGAAGATAAAATACATATTTGATGTATACAGTTTTGTTTTTTGTTTTTTTTTCCTCAACAGTGAGATCTCAACAAGATTCTATGGCAGAGAAAACACCCAATCAGGTCAATAATATTAAATCTTGTTTAATCTTATTATGAAACATGCTACTATCGGGAATCACAATGACAAATAATTCATTCTTATGATTCAGAAATCTTAAAGTTAATTTTGTATGTTCATTCCCAACAGGGTCGTGATACAGTGGAGCTGAATTACGCTGCTTTACATTTTAATAAGAAGAATACCAAAAGAGTGACCAGGAAGACAGACCAGCCTGCAGACTGCGTTTATTCTGCAGTGTCATCTGCTACCTAGATTATATTTCTTATTGCTTTAATTTATTCATTCACACTTAAGATTAGAATTTGTTCTAGTTTTTAAGGTTTACTCTGAAAGTAAAGTGTATCACACGTCTGTGGTCAGGTTTCTCATGTTTATTAATTAAGCAGTGTAGAAAATCTGTGTTTGAAATCAGATGAGTTTCTGTGAAACAGTGTGTGTGTGTGTGTGTGTGTGTGTGTGTGTGTGTGTGTGTGTGTGTGTGTGTGTGTGTGTGTGCGTGTGATGTGAAACAAAAATTATGAGTTTGCAATCAGTAAAGAAAACATTTATTTAAGTATGAGTTCATATTGACCCCCATCCCCCCCCTTTTTTTTTTTGCACTTGGTCATTTGATGCATCTGGATTTTATCCTAATATAATGTTATTACATCCATTTTTGTTCAGGGTTAGATTGAAATATGTTTCTCTTTTGTACATATCGAAACCAGAAGTAAAGTTTTAGCATTTTAAAATCTAGTTACCCCAAAATTGAAAAAGGGAGGGGAAAAAAGATTTCATTTCAAATGCTGCACAGGCGTGTCACAGACAATTTGACTGCTGGTATCTGACTGCAAACTGAATTGTCTAGGGTTTTGTCTATTTCATTGCAGGACACAGTAGCTACACAACAACTTGACCAAGGCCTGGCATTCACTGGGTAAGGAACTAACGGGGCCATTTCTTGTTATAAGTGGGGCCCCTCCTGGTGTGAAAAGAATAGAAACTGCAATGCATAACTAAATTGTGACACAACAAAAGGTCATAAGGTCATGAAGGCGAACTTGCTGAAGCTAAGCCAGTAAAAAATAAATGACCCTAAGGTCTATTTTAATTCTTTCAAGGTAGAAAGATGTCAAGTTGAAGTTTCTATCTCTCCAACACTTCTCCACTCAATCAGAACCATTCATCCACATCCGGGATTTCTTCACAGGCCTGGATCAATGGGAACAGAAGTGACTAGAGCACCAGGTAACGTTAAAAAGGCATGAGACATGACAAGGCATGGTGAGGGAGTTCAGGTGATATTCAGCCAAAGGAGAGAAACCATCCAAAATGTCACAAGAGTTCTTGGTTCACGATTTCCATTTCCATCTGCCCATTGGGTGGCTGGATTTGAAACTCCTATTGATGCTCAGATGTTCCATTAAGGTCCTCCTGTGACAAGAAATGTGAATTTGGATCCAAGACAATGTCCTCTAGAAGACCAAACCAACAGAATATGAAATGGAGATGAAATAGAGACTCATCAACATTATAAGCTGTGGGAGAAGGGACCTGGGAGATGGATCAGACAGACATCATCCTTTAGAGAACTGCCACTACCATTGTGGTGTAACCATCCACCTCTGGGAGGTCAGTAATGAAATGAAATTCACAGAGAATTGAGCCCAGGGCTGTTGGAGTACTGGTAGGTGCTCCAAGGTTCTGTTGGTAGATCTTAAATCATCCAAACACAAAACAAACTGAGAAAATTTTGTACATCAAATTGGAAACCAGGCCACCAATAGTCGTGGCTAATAACTCAATAGTTCTAGTGACCTTCTCAGATAGTGTATCACTCGGTCCATGGTCATCTGCTACTGCTTCAGAGAGCTCCTGAGAATCAGAACAACCAAGCAGGTTAGTTCTATGATAGATGGCGGTTACTGTTTATGGGACTGGATCATAAACTGGATCATTGTTGAATCCAGGTCTGAAGGAATCCGTGAATAGTGAACAGGGCATCTGCTTTTGCATTATTGGATCCAGATCTGAAGGGAAGAGTGAGTAAGAAATTGGTGTACCTGATGTACAGGAAATGAGGATCCATGAAGACAACAAAGTAATGGCACCTTCCAGCCAGTGATGCCACTCCTTAAAGGCCAGAATAATTGCACTGAGCTCTCAGTTCCACACATCATCATTTCTCTCAGTTGCTAAAGGCTTCTTTGAGAAATAAGTGATGGAGTGTAGCTTAACTGGTAACCCCTTGCCTGGCACAGCACAATTCCTACTCCTAACTCAAAGGCGTCTACCTCCAAGATAAGGGGCATGGATAGGTACAGGGTACAGCCTCACTACATTGGTGAAGCAGTACTTGAGGAAAATGATTGCCTCTTTTGCAGCAGGTGACCAGGTGAGTCAGTATGGAGTACATTTGATGAGAGATGTGAGAACTAAGGCCACATCGCTGAAGTTCCTGTGAATCTCCAGTAGTGCTTTGTGAACGTAATGAAGGACTGTCACTAATGTCATTTCAACATGGTACTCATGTCACCTATGTGCTTCCAGGCTGTGAGAATACCCCAAGATATCATCAATGTAAATAACTACATACATATCATAGAGCACGAATGACTGGAACACAGCTTGGGCATTGGCCAAACCATACATAATCATTATGTATTCATCGTGCCCGATGGCTGTAGATAAGGCAGTCTTCCACTCATCCCTTCCTGGATGTGTATGATATTTTATAGACTCCACAAGTCAATTTAGATGAGGACCCCATGCAATTGTTCCATTGTAGTCTGCACCAAAGACAAGGCACAGTGAAATTCAATCTAGTAATCAATACATGACACCAATCTTTCATCTTTTTTGTCAATCGAAGAAGTTAACAGACACAGGTTGGTGAGGTTCAAACTAACCCCTGCTTAAGACCCTTCTGGATATATTCCTCCATAGCAGCAATCTTCTTAATGGACAGAATGTAGGATCAAGGATCTAGGAGTAGTGGCTTCTGGCATTAGGTTGATAGTACAAACCCAGTGCATGTATGATGGGAGTTTGGTAGCACCTTGCTTTAGACGATGGTACTCTGTGGGCATTCCCTCCATTTCCTTCGCTGCCACACTTTTAATGCCTGTGAGTGTGTGTTGTCCTGACATTGTGTCACCCAGACATACTATATGTTGGTTTTGTTTTGCTTTTATTTAGAAACAACAATAAAGAATCTGAATCTATAATCAGTTTTAGCTTGGTTTAACAAACATTTTCTTTTCTTTTTTTCCTTTTTTAATTTAATGATCAGTTCCAGTGGCCTTTTCTCCTGCTGTCATAATGCTTATTTTCGGGTGGTAGAAGTTCATTTTCATTTTAAATGTTCATTTTCACAGTAAAAATATTCCACAAACTAAATTAGCAAGTTTTTTGATTGGTGAGGACTGATATTGACTTCATAACACCCATTGTGTTAGTGCAATTTTCAAAACTTAAAGTAGTAAAGTCTTTGGCTATCAGCTATATAGCAGAGCCTGTGTTGTCTCTAGTCTCTGGGGTGTCTCTAGTTTTTCATTTGACGTGTTTAATTTTGAGGTGATGGTGCACCGTTATGAGGTTGCATCAACGTTATTGAAGTTGCATGGAATAGCTTTGCACACACTAAACTTATTATGTTTCGTGCATAAACTTTCTTTGAAAGCCTACACTTGGTCAAATTTGTTTATGACAACCTAATGGTAAAATAAATGCATGATATAATACAGTATATTCTCACTCGTAGTGAGAAAGCAACTAAAAACATGCTTGATAAAGTCTGTTTGATGATTCACTTTGAGTAATGTAAAATGTCTTTGAAGTCACAGTCCTTGACTTGTGTTTAAGCCCAACCCACAACCTTTGTGAAAAACACATTAATAATGCATTATTTTAGTGTCAGAATTTTCAGAATATTTAAGAAACATTTTTTTAAATACATTTTTAATGAAAATGCATTTACACGTCTTCAGCAAGAGTGAGTCATACAAATAAGGCCACAAAATAAATTAGCAAAAATTTAAAAAAAAAAAAAAAAAAATAGCAAATGTTTTGCTTTAATAATATTTTAGTTATTATAATCTCATAATGATAAGTATGGAAAATTAAAACTATAATCAAAATATTTCCACTTGATAAAACATTTTTCCTGTTTTTGTAGTGTAATAGTACCATGTATTATGAATAATTTATGTTACATAAATGCCCTGAGCCCAACTTCCTGTCATGCTGGACTATGCGAAGAAAGAAATTTCAGTGCTGTGACCAATAACGACTCATTATCATTACCATTACATTACAGTTTTCTTCACAACCGAGTACACACATGCATCTGATGAGCCAGTTTTCTTTTTTTCAACTTTTGCTTTCCTCTTGGAGAATTGCAAAGCTGCATAATTTAGTGTTTCGGTTTCAGATTCCTGCAAAAATAATAATAATAAGAAGAAGAAGAAATCAATCTCAAATTAATAACCATACAATACGGGTAACTGCACTATTCACACTAACTACACAGAAGACGAGCAGCTTCGATATAAAAGTGACTGTATAAATGATGTCTAGAACTGTAGCGACATTTCACATACATGAAAGGGAAAATTAGGAGTCAGACTCATGCATCACTAAAGGAGAAATAGTGATATCTACAGACAAATATAATTTCCCATACAGTATATAATAGTATAAAATCAATACTATATTTTCATGCACACATACCTGTGTCATTTCTGGACAGTTCTCTATAGAAGCATTCACTATTAATACAGGAACACATTTATTAGTCTTTCTGTCAAAAATAAAGTTCATTGTATTGATTCACTGTTTAAGTAATCTAATGAGAACAGTACTTACATCTACAGATTTCATTTTTTCTTCTCCTCAGTATGAAATAAATGAGACAGAAAATCAGAAGTGCGCACAAGCCCAAAGCCGTTCCCAAACCGAGCACTGTCGAACGTAGAGATCTGATCATTTCTGATACTGTTATTTCACCACGTTACATTTACATTAGTGCAAATTATTTTCAGGTGAATTATGCATTATGGATTTACGATAATTCATTCATGGTGACTTGTATAACATCTTACCTGTTTTCTCGTGTGTGTTCATGTTAGTGTTGTTTCCATGCAGTGTTGGTTCACACACCACTGAATTATCACACAGAGCTGGTTTAGATGTTTCTGATGCAATAGTAACATGATCACCTATAAACATTTATCATAATTCAATAAAAGTCTGTAACTCAGTGTTGTTGAAGAAAACACAGTTAGCATTTTATTACTTCATTATTATTTTTCTTCCAGGTTGAACATGTTAATGGTAATAAGGAAAAAAAATCATTACATTAAACCTCCTGGTTAATCAATTTTAGTGGAAATCCTACCTTTAATTTTTAAATAAGTCCCATCTCCAAACACAAGGTTTGGGTATGTGAGTGCACAGTAGTACATGGCTTCATCAGACTGAGTGGTGTTTAAAATGATCATATTGAAGCAGTTTGAAGATCTTTCTATTTGGAAATGAGATTTTTGGAATCCATTGAAAAATGTTTCTCCAGCAGTCCTAAAGAAACTGACTATAGTCTGAGGTTTTGTTCTTTTTGTTTGCTTAAACCAAGCAATTACACCAAAGTTCTTTTCTAAAATACAACACCGCAGAGTAGTCGAGTCTCCGATATTCACACTGAGCTCTTTATCAGGCTGATAAACTGGTGACTCTGTGGGGGATTGTGCAGTAACCCAGCGTCTACCAGGTTGGACTGTATCTAGAAAAAACAAGTACATTAATTAAGTAAAGAATGTCATTCAGATATTATTATACAAAAAGAGTTTTTAAAAATCACCTTGAAGGAATAATATTGGAGTTCCTTCTACATACAACTGCATTGGGTTAAAGTAATAGTCTCTGTAGATTAAAAAAAAAAAAAAAAAAACCATCAAACTAGAATAATTTGCTCATGTTACTTACACATGGTGCTGAAGATCATAAATAAAATCCAGGAACCAGACATTTCCAATGTCTTAGAAATTCTACAGTGTCTGTATCTCATTTATAAACAGAGTATGAATGTGCTTGAAGCATGGTTTGAATTTATATTTATACTATAGGTGGTCTGTACTGAGCACGCCCCAGAATATGACACGCAAAAAAACAAAAGACACAATAAGGAAGCACAAGGTGTTCTGATCTACCTACATCTACACCACAAATTTCCATATTTGTGTTGTAGTGTTGTACAGAGATATCATGACAGACTGGAAAATGTGGTTTACTTGTACACTCATGTGTGCTTACAGTACAGTAACATCTCATGGTTGTTTATATTAATTGCTCTCTTAACTCAGCTCGTCTGTACAAAATCCTGCCTACAGAGTAATGATCATCTGGACCAAAGGACAGTGCAATACATTAACATTATGCGTTTTCAGAAGCACTTTTATTACTGAAGGCCTGACAGCAGAGGTCAAGATCCAGGGGAGCTAGATGGAGCATAGCTCCCTAAAACAGATCATGACATCCTTTAAAAAAATATTTGTGGCGCACGTGTGGGATAATAATAATTTATTATTATTATTATTTCAATCACTCTTATATGAAAAATATTGATGAAATCACAAACCCATAACCCCACCTTTCATTTTAGGTCCTTCGCCAATAGGGCACAGGTGTGTTAGTTGAAGCATCTTTATATTGGTTTGTTTTTGGTCACATTGTTGATTTCTGTTACCTTTAATTTTAGCAATGCATTGTACAACATCTGTATTGTATGATAATACTGTATATAATGTATGCATATACCATTCATCATTACCTTTATGTGCTCCTTGTGTATTGTTTGTTTAAAGGCCTGACTGCTGTATTTATTCGGTTTAGCGCTTTTGATTGGACTCATAATCTGAGATGTGACATGAACATGTATGTTATACATTATAAAACCCCAACTTGTGGCACATCCTGTGAGCCTACCCATCCATCCAGCTCCCCAACCCTTCCCCTGGACACATAAAGATGTCATAAATGTAAACCACTTGTAGAGCTTGTTACAGAACAAATGACTGGAACACACTTGGGGCATTCATCAAACCATACAGGATCACCAAGTGTTCACATTACCCAGTGGCTGTAATGGCTGTATAGGATACAGTCTTCCACTTATCCCCTTCCCAAATGCTCTGTAACTACAAACAGTGGGGCTGGCAACAAATGCAGGGAGTGTTGGAAATTCTTTGTGACCTAGTTATGCCCATAATTATCAGTGCATGACTGCAGACTTCCATCATTTTTCTTCACAAAGATGTGGCCCCAATACTCCAGCCAGCAGATTCAGGTGATGTGGAGCGTTGAATAAACCCATGCGTAAGGCCATCCTGGATATACACGTCCATAACAGACATCTGTTTGATGGACATAAGGTAGATGTGGGATCTAGGAGGAGTGGCCCCTACCAGCAGTCAATATTTGGTATCGTGGTAGTTTTGTGGCACTTTGTTTGCTAAAGGCCTCTGTCTGGCACAGTCTCTATTCCCATTTCTTCCAGGCTTTCAATAGAGGTGGACCAACACTGGAACTGGAGACAACATGTCTGAGCAGCTGGGTGAACAGTTATCTCCACTCTCTTTACCAGATTATCTTTGGGATGTCTGGAATGCATTTTTTGGATGGCAGAATGTCTGATTGAGTCAATGACAAAAAATGTAATGGTCAATGAATGGAAAAAAAAACTCATTTTGAGCCCAGATGTCTACCATCTCTAAGGGGGCATGGTGGCTTAGTTGCTTAGTGGTTAGCATGTTTTCCTCGTATCTCCAGATTTGGGTGTTTGAAGCCTACCTCCATCCTGTGTGTGCAGAGCTTTCATGTTTATCCCGTGCTTCGGGGGTTTCCTCCAGAAACTCGAATTTCCTCCACCATTCCAAAGACAAGCATTGTAGGCTGACTGGCATGTCCAAATTGTCCATAGTGTGTGAATGCTTGTGTGAAAATGTGTGTGATTGTGCCCTCCAATGGATTAGCACCCCATCCAGAGTGTCCCCCACCTTGTGCCCCGAGTTCCCTGGGATAGGCTCCAGGCTCCCATGCAACCCTATATAGGATAAGTGGTATGGAAAATGGATGGATGAATGTCTACCATCCACAGCCTGGTCTCAGAGTACAGAAACAGGGTCTCTGCTATAAAGCTGCCCTTTGCCCCAGAGTTAATCATGTCTGCAATGTCATGTTAATAGATATTTCTCCCAAATTAAGAACCAGGTCTCTTCAAGCTGCTTGCAATCTGGCATGTGTCCAGACCCTCTGCAACAAAGATCTAGACATTCCCATTTTGTTCTGGCACATTTCTCTGGGGACAATTTGGGTTTAGTCCTGACTCTGGGAGGGTTGAATTTCTTAATTCTCGGTCACTGGACTGAATGATTGCCTACACTGCAACCTCTTCTGCATGCACATTGCTGAAGGCCTCAAATGAACTGCCAACACATCCTCCTTGGCCAAGAAAGCCCAGCAAGTGCTATCCTGTCTCACGCGGCTGGAAAAAAGTCAAATCTGCCACCTGGGAAATTTAAAAAAAAAAAATAAACAAACAAACCCATCTATAGTGTCACTGACACACCACTAACCCCCTTATCAGGAATCTACCTACAGCTTTGCAAAACAAGAACGTGCAGAGAAACCAAAGTTTCCATCCCTGCTAAGCACAGTCTCTTCTGCCTACTAGCATCTGGTAAGAGGTACTGCAGCATTTGAGCCACAATTAGCAGACCCTCTAACAGCTTCTTCTTTTACCAGGATGTAAAAGTCATGTTAGGCGCTCTGAACTCAAAAACAGATATACCACTTGACCACTTTACATTATATACTGTACTTACAGTTATTATTTCAGATATTATTTCATTTATGCACTTTCCCTATTATTCATTTTTTTCTCAGTTTTTGCCTATCAATGTGTCTGTGTGTGTGTGTGTGTGTGTGTGTTGTCCTACACCAAGTATTTTGGCATTATAACCAGCACCATGGTTTTTAATGCTCCTTTTAAACCTGTGTGTGGAATAGATTTACACACACTAAGCTTGTTTTTTCAGTAATTAAACTTTATTTGATGGTCTCCATTGGTAACATATGTTTATAATATTCTGATGGGCAAAAGAAAAGTGCAAGATCCTAGTGTTTACATATAGTGAGAAATAAACCACATTCCAGGAAAACAAAGAAAAACTATAGAATTATAGAAGAAAGAAAACAACAACAACAACAAATCAGCCTCAAAAGTGGTTGGAAGGCACTTTTCCTACAGGTTGTGTATTAGTATCGATAAATCAGTTACTTCTGTTGTACTTTTACTGCTGATTTAATAATCTCCACTACATTCACTGGTTTCCCTCATATACTGGTAAACCTCCCACTACTGTCTGACCCTCTAAAATAATTCATTTATAAGTCATGATTATCAATGTCCTTTCACTAGTGCTGTAAATGTGAGTGCAGAGGTGGGTGAATAAAACAAGCCCCGCCCCCAGTTAATGTGGATGTCACAGTGCTTGGCTTATGTTAAATGCCAACGCACAACCTTTTCGAAAATACACCAGAAATAATGAAATTGCTCTTCCCATTTATTGTGTCTTCAGCAAATGTCAGAGTCATATAAATGAGGCCAAAAAATCGGAAGTCATTCAAAAATTTAATTTTCACAAGTTCATTTAAAGTCAAAGTTAGGAATATGACTTGAAGGAAATAATGGTGGAAACAAACATCAGGAGTTACTTTAAACATGTATAAATAAATAAAACCTGTGGCATAGAAGTTTAACTACAATGCAAAAAAAAACATCTTGAATAGAATACATTTTTAAAAAATAAAAGATGAAATGAATTGGCATATAGTCAAGATATTTTCACTTAGTAAAATATTTTCACTGTTTTTGCAGTGTAATAGTACCATGTGTTATGGATTATTTCTGTTACATCTTACAGTTTTATTCACATCGGAGTACACACACTCATCTACTGAGCCAGTTTTCCTTTTTTCAGCTCTGGCTTCCTGTTTGGTAAATTGCACAGCTGTGTAATTCAGTGTTTCCGCTTCAGATTCCTGAATAATAATAATAATAATAATAATAATAATAATAATAATAATAATAATATAATATAATTACATAAATAAATAATACAGCAAAAACATAATAACAAGTCCAACTCAATGTAATAACAATATAATATGGGTAGTTGCACTATACACACTAACTACACCGAACAAGAGCGGCATCAAAATAAAAAGCTTGGAACTGTTGTGCAAATCTCATCAAATACATTGTATAAATTATATCCAGAACATTATAACAAGTAGCATATGAATGAAGCATTTCACATTTCACTTATATAAGAAGCAAAATTTGTAGTCAGACTCATCTACAGAAACAAACACAATTACCCATGCAGTATATAATAATATAGAATGTTCCTGCACACGTACCTGCCTCGTTCCTGGAGAGTTTTCTATAGTCGTATTTACTATTAATACAGAAAAACACCTATTAGTTCTGTCTTTTTGATAGACATAATGGTAAATGACTTTATTCATTTTAATTAACCTGATCACAAAAGCACTTACTTTTATCACATTTTCTTCTCCTCAGTATGAAATAAATGAGACAGAAAATCAGAAGTGCGCACAAACCCAAAGCCGTTCCCAAACCGAGCACTGTCGAATGTAGAGATCTGATCATTTCTGATTCTGTTATTTCACTACATTACATTCACATTAGTGCAAATTATTTTCTAGGTGAATTATGCTTTATGAATTAATTATGAATTACATCTTACCTGTTTTCTCGTGTGTGTTCATGTTAGTGTTGTTTCCATGCAGTGTTGGTTCACACACCACTGAATTATCACACAGAGCTGGTTTAGATGTTTCTGATGAAATAGTAACATGATCAACTATAAACATTTATCATAAATCACTAAAAGTCTGTAACTCAGTGTTGTTGTAGAAAACACAGTTAGTATTTCACTACTTCATTATTATTTGTATATTTGTCTTCCAGGTTGAACATATTAATGGTAATAAGGAAAAATATCACTACATTAAACCTGTAGCTTAATCAAATGCAGTGGAAATCCTACCTTTAATTTTTAAATAAGTTCCATCTGCAAACACAAGGTTGGGTGTTGTCAGTGCACAGTAGTACATGGCTTCATCAGACTCAATGGTGTTTAAAATGGTCAAATTGAAACAATTTGAAGATCTTTCTATTTGGAAATGAGACTTTTGGGATTCATTGTAAAACTTCTCCCCAGCGGTTTTATATACTGTGACTATAATCTGAGGTTTTTTTCTGTTTGGTTGCTTAAACCAGGCAATTATCCCAAGTTCATTTTCAGAAATACAACACCGTAGAGTAGCCGAGTCTCCAATATTCACACTGAGCTCTTTATCAGGCTGATAAACTCGTGACTCTCTGAGGGATTGTGCAGTAACCCAGCATCTACCAGGTTGGACTGCATCTAGAAAAGAAATGCATTAATTAAGTAAATAATGTAATTCAGATATTATTATATACAGAGTTATGAGATCATCTTAAACGATTAATATTGGAGTTACTACTACATACCGCTCACACAAAGTGGTTTAGAGTAATAGTCTCCATGATATTTTTTATTTTCAAAACACATCAAACTAGTTGGGAATAATTTGCTCATATTACTTACACATGGTGCTGAAGATCAAAATTAAAATCCAGGTACTGGTCATTGTTCATTTCACAGAAATTCTACAGTGTTTGTATCTCATTTATCAGCAGAATATGAATGCACTTGAAGCATGGTTTGAATTTATATTTATACTATAGGCGGTCTGTACTGACCACGCCCCAGAATATGACGTGATTGGTTGTAATTTTAAAAAAAAATCATGATAAGCAAGCACACAGTATTCTGATCTGCCTACATCTACACCACATATTTCCGTATTTGTGTTTTGGTGTTGCACAGAGATATCATGAGAAAGATGCTATGACAGAATGGAAAATGTGGTTTACTTGGACATTTACTGTATGTGTGCCTACACAACCATCTCATTGTTTATTTTAATTGCTCTCTGAATTCAACTTGTGTGTACACAATCTTGCCTATACAGTGATGGTCATTTGGGCCACAGTAATACATTTGAATTTTGGGATTTGTCTTTTATTTTGAAGAATCTGACATCAGTGTTGAAATTACAGCGGACATAGATGGATCTTAGCTCCCCAAAACATACACTAATTCCTTTTACAACAATAAAAACTGATGATTGGGGGACAGATCTGGGATATTAATTTATTATTTATAGCAGCTGTATAAGATGCATATGAGAATCTGTCTGAGACACAGATAATGTGTTGTATTATTATGGTGTAATATACAGGTGCATCTCCAAAATGTGAATATCGTGGAAAAATTCATTTTTTTCTGTAATTTAATTTTTAAAAAAGTGGACGTTTAATATATATCAAATTTATTACACATAAAGTGAAATATTTCAAGCCTTTTTTTCTTTTAATCTCGATGATTACAGCTCATGGAAATCAAAAATCCGGTATCTCAAAATATTAGAATAAAGAATTTATAATACAGAAAAGTCGACCTGAGAAGACTCTAATCAGCAAATTAACTCAAAACACCTGTGAAGTGTTCCTGAGTCTTTAATCTCTCGGTCCGGTTCAGTACACAACCACAATCACGAGGAAGATGAAAGTAAATGCATTTCATTTGGAAATCAAGGTCTGGAGGAAGAGTGGAGAGGAACAGAATCCAAGTAGCTTGAAGTCCAGTGTGAAGTTTCCACAGTCGGTGATGATTTGAGGTGCCATGTCATCTGCTCGTGTTGGTCCAGTGTGTTTTCTCAAGTCAAGAGTCGATGCAGTGTCTACCAGGAGATTTTAGAGAACTTCATGCTTCATCTGCTGACGAGCTTTATGGAGATGCTGATTTCCTTTTCCAGCAGGACTCTGCACCTGCCCACAGTGCCAAAACTTCTAGTAACTGGTTTGTGACCATGTTATTACTGTGCTTGATTGGCCAGCCGACTCGCCTGACCTGAACCCCATAGAGAATCTATGGGGTATTGTCAATAGGAAAATGAGAGACACCAGACCCAACAATACAGACAAGCTATAGTTCATTAACTGAATTAAATAGAATATCTGTAGCTGCATATGCAGGTCATCATTGGAAATACTGGATGTGATCCAAAGCTTATACTTAAAAGCAGCACCAAAATATGGCTTATACATTATAACACCCCAAATCATGGCACATCCCGGTGTTACAACCCCGTTATCTTTGGGATGGGAAGTTTTTTTTGTGTGCTGTGCCATATTTTGTGTGCAGGTCCGAACTCCCTCCCAGAGTTTCCAGCCTGCCCTAGCCTGCCTTGCTCCCGCCTCCTAGGATGACATCACTAAATGGCGGCCATATTTAAAGAGGAAGAGGAGTGAGAATGGTGTGGGTGGTTATGTGTGATTTGTTGTGAGGAGATTGTTTCGTTTGTGTTGCTCGCCCTTGTGGCTTTCAAATTCTGTATTCTGACTGCTGTTCTGGTCTTGACTCTTGCCTGGTTTTTGACTTTGAGTTTGGTTGTCCCTGTATCTGTTTATGTATATTCTTCACCACTGTATATATGATTCACTTGGTTCACCGGCAGTAGGGGTGTGGCTGCCATTTCTTTTGGGAGAGGGTCCTTTTGTCTCTGTTTTTGGCTTAGGTAGTTAGGGAAGTATTTGTATTTTCTTTTTTATTTTCCTTTTAGGTAAAGTAGCTACCTAACAAAAGAATCCTTTTGTTTATTATTTTGGCCTTGGCCCACCCTGAAGTTATGGCTGGTGTTTGGTTGTATGTATATAATTGTGTTTTACAATATACCACAACTTTTGAACAACCCTGTTTGTGGTATTATTCCAGGCTCCTTCATTTTTAAAGGTCAATTCCATTGAATCCCGAGCTGGTTACTCTGTGCGGCCTAACCTAGACTGGGCCGTAACACTGGGTTTTTATCAATGTAAATCACATGTGGAGCATGTCATGGATTTTTCCAGTCAGTGTTACCGAATGACTGGAACACAGTTGGGGTATTCAGCAAATAATTACATCATCACGCATTCATAGTGCTCATTAGCTGTAGACTCTCTTCCAAAAATACTCCTACTGACTTATAAAACATCGAATGGTCTTGTGCTGCAGTACCTGAGTGAAATTGTGGCCTTTTTGATAATCCAACATGCATGTTTTGATCAAAAAGTGCAGCCTCTTGCTTGTTACCGCAAATAATGAAGGCTACAGCAGGGGGAAGAGCTTTCTTACAAAGCCCCCAGTAATGGAACACCCTTCCTGTTAGTGTTCAGGACTCCTACACAGTCTCAGTCTTTAGGTCTAGGCTGAAAACGTATTTGTTTAGTAAAGCCTTTTGTTAAAAAAAAAATTCTTAGCCAAAGTCATAGATCAGGAGGATTCATGAGTATAGAGTGTGTTGGTAAACTGGAACATTTGGATGCCCCCCCCCCCCCACCCTTTCCCTCTCACATGCTAACTCTGATCTGTTGATGGTGGAGAGGCTGGTCGCTTTACGTCCTATGGCGTCCTCATGTCTGCGTTACTGTATCTTCTGGCTCTCCCTTTTAGTTATACTGTCATAGCTGGTATTCCTGGAGTCCTTGTTTGCACTCTGTGCACAATGTACATCTTTTTAAACCATTACAGTACAAGAACATACCTAATAATCTGTTATTTCTCTCTCTCTCTCTCTCTCACACACACACACACACACACACACACACACACACACACTTACTCTCTCTCTCACTCACTCACTCAGGATGGTCTGATCCATCCTGATGGACCGATTTCTGCTTGGAGCCTAGCTCACCTGAAAATCCCTCACCACTGCTGAAGATGGCCTCACACGGATAATCTACTGACCACCATGGGATTACTATAGATGTTAGCACACAGACACCCTAAAGCTGTGGATGTTCTTTATTAGATAGCGTAAAGACCGCAATTGCTAAGATCAGTTTACGCTCACTGTCCATTATTGAACAGTTTGATGCAAGAAACTTAAAGTTAAAACTCTGCTGCTGCTCATACTCAAGTTCCCTTTAACACATTTAGCAATACTTGACTTTGTAGTATACAGTTATAGAAGTGAAATGATTTATAATCACACTATCCAGTGTCACCCAGATGAGAGTCTGGTTCCACTCAAGGTTTCTTCCTCTTGTCACCTCAGGGAGATTTTCCTTGCTGCTTTTGCCTCTGGCTTAATCATTAGGGTTAGACTGAAATTTTAATTTCTGTAAAGCTGCTTTGTGACAATGTCCATTGTTGAAAGCACTATATAAATAAAATTGAACTGAATTGAAAATTCAAAGCCATCACCAGGAATATTTAAAACATGAAACAAACAAACCCGTCTACACTATCACTGGCATATCACTACCATGCTTATCAGGAATCGACCTTCAGAACTGTAAAACAAAAACATGCATAAAAACCAGTTTCTATCCATAGCTTTTCTGCCTACTAGCATCTGGTAAGAGGTACTGCAGCTTTTGAGCCACAACCAGCAGACTCTCTAACAGCTTCTTCTTTTACCAGGACTTAAAAGTCACAAAATAAACAAAACTTAACTTTTTTGGAGCAGCAAAGTCTTTGCCTATTAAATGTATTACACAGCCTGTCTCTCTCTCTCTCTCTCTGTCTCTCTCTCTCTCTCTCTCTCTCTCTCTCTCTCTCTCTCTCTTCATTTTAACATTACGGGTTAGAACATGATGTGATACTGCACTCTATTGAGGTGAAGGTTACTGACGTATTTTAGCATTATATCCAGCATCACTTTTGGAAGACGGTTTTCCTATAGGTTGTGTATTAGTATCGATGCATCAGTTAGCTCTGTTGTACTTTTACTGCTGATTTAATAATCTCCACTACATTCAGTGGTTTCCCTCATATACTTGTAAACCTCCCACTACTGTCTGACCCTCTAAAATAATCCATTTATAAGTCATGATTATCAGTGTCCTTTCACTAGTGCTGTAAATGTGAGTGCAGAGCTGGGTGAATAGAACAAGCCCCGCCCCCAGTTAATGTGGATGTCACAGTGCTTGACTTAGGTTTAAGGCCAACGCACAACCTTTTCGAAAATACACCAGAAATGGAAAATTATTTTTATTTAAACTCTGACATTTTCAGAACTGTAATTATGATTTAGGATTTTTTGTTACATTTTTAATGAAATTGCTCTTTCCATTTATTGTGTCAAAAGTCCGTGTCATACAAATGAGGCCAAAAATTCTGAAGTCATACATAAATATATTTTTCACAAGTTCACTTTTAGTGAAAGTTAGGAATATGACACTTGAAAGAAATAATGGTGGAAACAAACATCAGGAGTTACTTTAAACACGTACAAATAAATAATACCGGTGGCATAGAAATTCAACTACACTGCAAACACAATATCTTGAATAGAAGACATTTTTTAAAAAATAATTCTTGTGTGATTATTCCAAAAAAATATAAGATTATTTCTATACTTCTCCATTTTTTCTACTGACATATTATTTTATACAAATAAATACATATTTCAGTCGAATAAAACAATTTCAAGTCTGAAACTATTCGTTTAATAATCTTTTTATCTCGCAATGAAAAATATGGAATAAATTAGCATTTTGTCGAGATTTTTTCACCTTTTTGCAGTGTAATAGTACCATGTGTTATGAATCATTTGTGTTACATATTGCAGTTATATTTCACATCGGAGTACACACACTCATCTGATGAGCCAGTTTTCCTTTTTTCAGCTCTGGCTTCCTGCTTGGAGAATTTCAAAGCTCTGTAATTCAGTGCTTCAGCTTCAGATTCCTGAATAATAATAATAAAATTCAATAAAATTAAATTAAGAAGAAGAAGAAGAATGAATGCAAAAACATAAGAAGTCCAACTTAAATTAATAACCATACAATATGGGTAGCTGCACTATACACACTAACTACACTGAACAAGAGCAGCATCAAAATAAAAGCTTGGGATTTTTGTGCAAATCTCATCACACTGACTGTATAAATTATATCTAGAACATTATAACAAGCAGCATATTAATGTAGTAACATTTCACATGCTGTATATAAGTAGACATAGTGGTATCTACAGAAAAATAATCTAATTTACTCATACAGTATATAATAATAATGAATGTTCCTGCACACGTACCTGCCTTGTTCCTGGAGAATCTTCAGTAGAAGTATTTACTATAAATACAGAAACACACCTATTAATCTTTTTTTATAGAACTGGGGTTAAGTGAATGTAATAATTTTTCATGAATCTGATCACAAAAGCACTTACTTTTCTCACATTCTCTTCTCCTCAGTATGAAATAAATGAGACAGAAAATCAGAAGTGCGCACAAACCCAAAGCCGTTCCCAAACCGAGCACTGTCGAATGTAGAGATCTGATCATTTCTGATTCTGTTATTTCACTACATTACATTCACATTAGTGCAAATTATTTTCTAGGTGAATTATGCATCATTAATTAATTATGAATTACATCTTACCTGTTTTCTCGTGTGTGTTCATGTTAGTGCTGTTTCCATGCAGTGTTGGTTCACACACCACTGAATTATCACACAGAGCTGGTTTAGATGTTTCTGATGAAATAGTAACATGATCAACTATAAACATTTATCATAAATCACTAAAAGTCTGTAACTCAGTGTTGTTGTAGAAAACACAGTTAGTATTTCACTACTTCATTATTATTTGTATATTTGTCTTCCAGGTTGAACATATTAATGGTAATAAGGAAAAATATCACTACATTAAACCTGTAGCTTAATCAAATGCAGTGGAAATCCTACCTTTAATTTTTAAATAAGTTCCATCTGCAAACACAAGGTTGGGTGTTGTCAGTGCACAGTAGTACATGGCTTCATCAGACTCAATGGTGTTTAAAATGGTCAAATTGAAACAATTTGAAGATCTTTCTATTTGGAAATGAGACTTTTGGGATTCATTGTAAAACTTCTCCCCAGCGGTTTTATATACTGTGACTATAATCTGAGGTTTTTTTCTGTTTGGTTGCTTAAACCAGGCAATTATCCCAAGTTCATTTTCAGAAATACAACACCGTAGAGTAGCCGAGTCTCCAATATTCACACTGAGCTCTTTATCAGGCTGATAAACTCGTGACTCTCTGAGGGATTGTGCAGTAACCCAGCATCTACCAGGTTGGACTGCATCTAGAAAAGAAATGCATTAATTAAGTAAATAATGTAATTCAGATATTATTATATACAGAGTTATGAGATCATCTTAAACGATTAATATTGGAGTTATTACTTCATACCACTCACGCAAAGTGGTTTAGAGTAATAGTCTCCATGATATTTTTTTATTTTCAAAACACATGAAACTAGATGGGAATAATTTGCTCATATTACTTACATATGGTGCTGAAGATCAAAATGAAAATCCAGGTACTGGTCATTTTTCATTTCACAGAAATTCTACAGTGTTTGTATCTCATTTATCAGCAGAATATGAATGCACTTGAAGCATGGTTTGAATTTATATTTATACTATAGGCGGTCTGTACTGACCACGCCCCAGAATATGATGTGATTGGTTGTAATTTAAAAAAAAATCATGATAAGCAAGCACACAGTATTCTGATCTGCCTACATCTACACCGCATATTTCCGTATTTGTGTTTTGGTGTTGCACAGAGATATCATGAGAAAGATGCTATGACAGAATGGAAAATGTGGTTTACTTGGACATTTACTGTATGTGTGCCTACACAACCATCTCATTGTTTATTTTAATTGCTCTCTGAATTCAACTTGTGTGTACAAAATCTTGCCTAAACAGTGATGGTGATTTGGGCCACAGTAATACATTTGAATTTTGGCATTTTTCTTTCATTTTGAAGAATCTTACATCAGTGTTGAAATTACAGCGGAGATAGATGGATTTTAGCTCCCCAAAAGATACATTAATTCCTTTTACAACAATTAAAACTGATGATTGGGGGACTGGTCTGTGATACTAATTTATTATTTATAACAGCTGTATAAGATGCATATGAGAATCTGTCTGACACACAGATAGTACAGTATTATGGAGTAATTAATATATACCTGTCTTAATACTTGAAACGAATTAAATAGTACACGGTTCAGCCATAACATTGAAACCACCTGCCTAATATTGTGTAGGTCCTACTTGTGCCACCAAAACAGGTCTGACAAAACCATTCCTGAACAATTTTTGCAGTGTGGTAGGGTGATTTATCCTGCTGAAAGAGGTCACAGCTATTAGGTAATACCGATGCCATAAAGGGGTGTACTTGGACTGCAACAGTGTTTAGGTAGGTGGTACATGTCAAAGTAACATCGTGCCACTTGTAGGAGTTTCAGCAGTGGACAAGGGTAAGCATGGCTACTCTGACTGTTCTGCAGCTATGCAGCCCTACACGCAGCGACCTGTGATGCATTATGTGTTCTGACACCTTTCTATCATAGCCAGCGTTAACATTTTCAGCAAACTGTGCTTCAGTAGCTCTTCTCTGGGATTGGACCAGACACATCAATAAGCCTTAAGCCTGTCACCAGTTCACTGTGTGTCCTTCCTTGGACCACTTTTGGCAGATACTAACCCCTGCATACTGGGAACACCCCACAAGACCTGCTTTTTTAGAGATGCTTTGAGCTGGTCATCTAACCATCACAATTTGGACCTTGTCAGAGTCATCCAGATCCTTATTCTTGCCCATCTTTCTGCTTCCAACACATCAACTTCAAAAACTGACTGTTCATTTGCTGCCTAACATATCCCACCCCTTGACAGGTGCCACTGTAATGAGATAATTAATGATATTCACTTCACATGATAGTGGTTTTAATGTTATGGCTGATTGTTGGATAGCTGTAGCTGGCTATGCAGGTCATCATTAGAAATACTGAATGTGTTTCAGAGCTTCTACATAAAAGAAGCACCAAATTATGGACTATACATTAAAACACCCCAAATTGTGGCACATCTTGGGAGCCTCTCACCCCCCACCCTCCTAAAAGATACATCAAGATGTCCTCAGTGTAAACCATGTGTGGAGCATGTCATGGAGCACCATCTTAATGAATTATTGGAACACATTTGGGACATTTGTCAAATCATACAGTATCAGCAAGTATTCATAGTGCCTGGTCACTGTAGAGAAGAATGCCTTCCACTCAGCCCCCTCCCAAATGCGCTACTGGCTGGCATCAAAGACAGGTAGTACTGGAATTGCTTTGTAACCTAGTTATGCCCATCAATGCATGGCCTCAGACATTTGTCTTTTTACTCCATAAAGATGTAGTCAACAGATGCAGGTGATTTGGAGTGTTGAATGACCCCCTGCCTAAGACCCTCAAGTCTGTACTCCTACACAGCAACAGTTTTTTGATGGAGAGATGGATTGACCCCTACCAACAGGTCAAGAGCGCAATCCCATGGTCTGTAATGTGGGGGTTTGGTGGCACATTGCTTGATAAAGACCTCTGCCCAGATGATGGATCTCTGTGGGCACTGTCTCTATTCCCATTGCTTTATAGCTTTCTATGGAGTTGGACCTACATGGAAACTTGAGGCAACATGTCTAAGCAGCTCAGTGACCAGCTATCTCCCCCCTCTTGACCAGATTATCTTTGGGATTGCAGAATGTCTGGTTTAGTCAATAACAAAAATTTTATGGGTTTTGAATGGATAGGTTCAATCTGTACTGTCAGTGGCTGGGTTTGAAATAGAACTCATTTTGAGCCCAGAAATCTACCATCCACAGCCTGGTCTCAGAGAGGAGGGGAACCGGGCCTGTGCTACAAAGCTGCCCATGGCCCCAGATTCAATCATGTAAGCAAAAATGAAATGAAATGAAACAATTTCATCCTAACTCAATCACATTTTGATGTTAAATGAGTTAGCTGTATCATGTTTAGAGATGTTACTACCCAGTTGACTCAGAGGACCAGGTCTTTCCAGGCAGCTAGGAAGCTAGCACGTGTCCAGACACTCTTCAACAGACATAGACAAATATCTGTATTTGTCTGGCATGTTCCTATGATGACGGATGGGTTCAGTCCACTACCATGGACTCTGGGGTGGTGGAATTTCTTCAATTTTCAGTCGGTGAAATTAATGATTGTGACACACATTCTCTTAGGAGATTGTCACACGACAGTCATAAATATTACATCAGATCGGGAGAAAACAGGGATCCAAGGGATATTAAAATCATTAAAACAAACATACACAACAATAGTTTCATTGGTTCATCACTTTTCAATTCAATTTTATTTGTATAACACTTTTTACAATGGACATTGTCTCAAAGTAGCTTTACAAAAACATATGAACATCGTATACAGATTTTAAATGTGCAAATTTATCCCAATTGAGCGAGCCAGTGGAGACGGTGGAGATGAAAAGCTACTTAAGATGATATGAGGAAGAAGCCTTGAGAGGAACCAGACTCAGAAGGGAACCGGTCCTCATCTGGGTAACATCGGATAGTGTGAAAGTAAAAGAAAGTTCATTATGGTTTAATATGAAGTCTGTTTGGCCTTAGAAGCAACTGTAGTCCTAGCAGAAGCAACATGCCCTTATCATGAATCTGCCTCAAGCATTTCAAACCAAGAGCATGCAGAATAATCAAAGTTTCTATCCACACTAACCACAATCTCTTTTGCCTACTAGCATCCGGTAAGAGGTACTGCAGCATTTGAGCACAAGCAAGTGACTCTTTAACAGCTTCTTTTTCCAGGATGTAAAGGTCTTAAATGCTCAGCTCTCTGGACTCAAAAGCAGCTATAACACCTGACCACTTCATATAATGTCCTTACAGTTATTATTACAGTAATAACAGTGGATAGATAGATAGATAGATAGATAGATAGATAGATAGATAGATAGAGCACTTTATTGATCCCTGGGGGAAATTGTTTTGTTGCAGCAGTGCAATAAACAACAGAAATTACAAGGTCACAGACTATGCACAGAGAACACAAGTTACAATACCCATACTTAGTCAACTAAATTAAGTAAGAATAAAATAAGATGCTAAGTAGCAAAACTAAGTATTTTTGCGCTGATGCACTGGTATTTTTTTACTTGGGTTCACTAACATTTTATTTCCTTTTTCTTTTTTAATTTCATTTCAGTGGTATCACAAACTAAGCATATTTTGTTGGCTACATAAACTTTATTATATAGTCCTCATTGTTAGCATATGTTTATAATAATCTGAAGGTCAAACATGTGCATGATATAGTATTCACTTACAATTAGAAAGCACGTAAAATCCACTCTCAGTAAGTGAATGATGGTTGTAAGTTGCATGAAAATTCTGGACTTCATAATAAATGATTATGACTTCATGTCTGGAAGGATTTATCTTTGTGCTTGATGCTTCACTTTGGTTAATGTGTTTGAAAAGGTTTTATTCGACACTCAGTGGTGAACAAAACTACTCCCGGCTTCTGAGCACCACAATCAGGATTTTGCAAACCCACAAAATCTCCAAAAGACACAAATTAATGATTTTTTTTTTTTTTTTTTTTTAAACAGCCTTACAAGAGTTTGGAAGCCAGTTCTGCAACAGGGTCTCTATTAAGAGCAATACATCAGTTACCATTGTTTTATTTTTACTGCTGATTAAATAATCCTCACTGGTTTCTCACTTAAACCCCCCACCACTATCTAAGCCTCTAAAATACTTCATTTGTAAGCCATGATTTTTGATGTCTTTTCACTAGTGCCAGAAACACGACCACTGAGATGAGTGAATAAAACAAGTCCATATAAATCAGACAATACAACAAGACAATATTGAGGTCACAGACCTTAACTTGCCTTTACATGCAACCCACATCCTTTCTGAAAACACACTAATGGAACATTACTATTGTTAAAACTCACAAATTTTTGGAATAATGTTAAAAATCATGTTTTTTAAATGAAATTGCTTCTTATATTTATTGTGTCAGAAATTTGAAAGCGCTTTATTGAACAGGTGCTTTATTGAAATAATAAAACAAAACAAAAATAATACAAGCTGTATTTTTACAAGTTCACTGTTACTGTCAAGTTAATACTATGAGACTTGAAAGAAACTATATTGAAAAAAACATCAGTAGTTATTTTAAACATGTGCATAGAAATAACACATGTAGCATAGAAGCATATCTATAGTGAAAAATTAATAACATCTTAAATACAGGCAACTTTAATTTAATTCTTATTATTATGAGATTAGTGTAAACAAATATAAAATTATTTCTAGCTTTTTGTTTATTTATGTTGGTGTATCATATGTCATACCATTGTAATGAAAAATATGGATTACATTTGCCTAGTCCATATATTTCAACTTAGTAAAATATTTTCACTGTTGTTGCAGTGTAATAGTACCATGTGTTATGAATTATCTCTGTTATATCTTACAGTTTTATTCACATCGGCGTACACACACTCTTCTGCTGAGGCAGTTTTCTTTTTTTCACCTTTGGCTTTCCTCTTGGTAAATTGCACAGCTGCGTAATTCAGTGTTTCAGCTTCAGATTCCTGAATAATAATAATAATAATAATAATAATAATAATAATAATAATAATAATCCAGATGAAAGTAATAACAATACAATATGGGTAAATGAACAATACACACTAACTACACAGAACAAGAGCAGCATCGAAATAAAAAGCTTGGGATTGTTCTGCAAATCTGAGTAAACTGACTGTTTATATTAAATCTAAAACATTATAATGAGTAACATATTAATGTAGCAATATTTTACATACAGAAGTAACACACGTACCTGCTTCATTCCTGGAGAATCTTCTATACAAGCTTTCACTATTAATACAGAAACATACCTATTAATCTTTTTGGTCAAACTAAAGTTAACTATACTTATAAAGTTTTTAATTATTGTGATGACAAAAACACTTACTTTTATCACATTTTCTTCTCCTCAGTATGAAATAAATGAGACAGAAAATCAGAAGTGCGCACAAACCCAAAGCCGTTCCCAAACCGAGCACTGTCGAATGTAGAGATCTGATCATTTCTGGTTCTGTTATTTCACCACATTACAATTACATTAGTGCAAATTATTTTCCATGCAAATTTTGCTTGATGAATTAAGGATAATTGATTAATGTTGAATAATCAGACATATCACCTGTTTTCTCATGTGTGTTCATGTTAGTGCTGTTTCCATGCAGTGTTGGTTCACACACCACTGAATTATCACACAGAGCTGGTTTAGATGTTTCTGATGAAATAGTAACATGATCACCTATAAACATTTATCATAATTCACTAAAACTCTGTAACTCAGTGTTGTTGAAGAAAACACAGTTAGCATTTCACTACTTCATCATTATTTGTCTTCCAGGTTGAACATGTTAATGGTAATAAGGAAAAAAATCACTACATTAAACCAGTAGATTAATCAATTTTAGTGGAAATCCTACCTTTAATTTTTATATAAGTTCCATCTGCAAACACAGTGTTTGGGTATTCGAGTGCACAGTAGTACATGGCTTCATCAGACTGAATGATGTTAAAAATTATCATATTGAAGCAGTATGAAGATCTTTCTATTTGGAAATGAGACTTTTGAAATCCATTGAAAAATGTTTCTCCAGTAGTTTTGTGTACCCTGACTACAATCTGAGGTTTTTTTCTGTTTTGTTGCTTAAACCAGGCAATTATCCTGACTTCATTTCCTAAAATACAACACTGTAGAGTAGCCGAGTCTCCGATATTCACACTGAGCTCTTTATCAGGCTGATAAACTGGTGACTCTGTGAGGGATTGTGCAGTAACCCAGCGTCTACCAGGTTGGACTGTATCTAGAAAAGTAAATGCATTAATAAGATAATGAATGTACTTCAGATATTATTATAAATAAGACATAATTAAAGATCATCTTAAAGGAATAATAGTAAGGACTTCTACATACAGCTTGCACAAAGTGAGTAATAATACTAGACATACGTCAAACTAGATGGGAATCATTTGCTCATATTACTTACACATGGTGCTGAAGATCAAAATTAAAATCCAGAAACCAGTCATTTTTCATTTCTCAGAAATTCTACAGTGTTTGTATCTCATTTATCATCAGAATATGAATGATCTTAAAACATGGTTTGAATTTATATTATAGGCGGTCTGTACTGACCACACCCCAGAATATGATGTGATTGGTTGTAATTTTAAAAAAGTCATGATAAGCAAGCACACAGTATTCTGATCTACCTACATCTTACACCACATATTTCCGTATTTGTGTTTTGATGTGGCGCACAGATATCATGACAAAGGTGTTATGACAGAATGGAAAATGTGGTTTACTTGTACATTTATGTGTGCCTACACAACCATCTCATTGTTTGTTTTCATTTCAATCTGGAGTCAAAATCTTGCCTATATAATAATGCTCATTTGGGCCAGAGTTAATGCATTTGACTTTTATTACTGAAGAACCCAACAGCAGTGTTGAAATTACAGTGGGGCCAGATGGACCTTACAGTGAGGGAAAAAAGTATTTGATCCCCTGCTGATTTTGTACGTTTGCCCACTGACAAAGAAATGATCAGTCTATAATTTTAATGGTAGATTTATTTGAACAGTGAGAGACAGAATAACAACAATAACAATAGAAAAACGCATGTCAAAAATGTTATAAATTGATTTGCATTTTAATGAGGGAAATATGCATTTGACCCCTCTGCAAAACATGACTTAGTACTTGGTGGCAAAACCCTTGTTGGCAATCACAGAGGTCAGACGTTTCTTGTAGTTGGCCACCAGGTTTGCACACATCTCAGGAGGGACTTTGTCCCACTCCTCTTTGCAGATCTTCTCCAAGTCATTAAGGTTTCGAGGCTGACGTTTGGCAACTCGAACCTTCAGCTCCCTCCACAGATTTTGTATGGGATTAAGGTCGGGAGACTGGCTAGGCCACTCCAGGACCTTAATGTGCTTCTTCTTGAGCCACTCCTTTGTTGCCTTGGCTGTGTGTTTTGGGTCACTGTCATACCCATCCACGACCCATTTTCAATGCCCTGGCTGAGGGAAGGAGGTTCTCACCCAAGATTTGACGGTACATGGCCCCGTCCATCGTCACTTTGATGCGATGAAGTTGTCCTGTCCCCTTAGCAGAAAAACACCCCCGAAGCATAATGTTTCCACCTCCATGTTTGACGGTGGGGATGGTGTTCTTGGGGTCATAGGCAGCATTCCTCCTCCTCCAAACACGGCGAGTTGAGTTGATGCCAAAGAGCTCCATTTTGGTCTCATCTGACCACAACACTTTCACCCAGTTGTCCTCTGAATCATTCAGATGTTCACTGGCAAACTTCAGACGGGCATGTATATGTGCTTTCTTGAGCAGGGGGACCTTGCGGGCGCTGCAGGATTTCAGTCCTTCACGGCGTAGTGTTACCAATTGTTTTCTTGGTGACTATGGTCCCAGCTGCCTTGAGATCATTGACAAGATCCTCCCGTGTAGTTCTGGGCTGATTCCTCACTGTTCTCATGATCATTGCAACTCCACGAGGTGAGATCTTGCATGGAGCCCCAGGCCGAGGGAGATTGACAGTTCTTTTGTGTTTCTTCCATTTGCGAATAATCGCACTAACTGTTGTCACCTTCTCACCAAGCTGCTTGGCAATGGTCTTGTAGCCCATTCCAGACTTGTGTAGGTCTACAATCTTGTCCCTGACATCCTTGGAGAGCTCTTTGGTCTTGGCCATGGTGGAGAGTTTGGAATCTGATTGATTGATTGCTTCTGTGGATAGGTGTCTTTTATACAGGTAACGAGCTGAGATTAGGAGCACTCCTTTTAAGAGTGTGCTCCTAATCTCATCTCGTTACCTGTATAAAAGACACCTGGGAGCCAGAAATCTTTCTGATTGAGAGGGGGTCAAATACTTATTTCCCTCATTAAAATGCAAATCAATTTATAACATTTTTGACAAGTGTTTTTCTGGATTTTCTTGTTGTTATTCTGTCTCTCACTGTTCAAATAAATCTACCATTAAAATTATAGACTGATCATTTCTTTGTCAGTGGGCAAACGTACAAAATCAGCAGGGGATCAAATACTTCTTTCCCTCACTGTAGCTCACCAAAAGATACATGAAATCCTTTTTGTCACGTAATCCACATAATGGAGGTTAAGACAGATGCAAGTGCAGTTAAAGCCTTTTATTTGAGAGAGACAGGCAGACAAATCCAAAACATGAGACAATAGTGAGGTCAAGAAACAGGCAAAGGGTCAGGTGATTGGAAAACAGGCATAAACAGGGCAAGGCTAGAATCGAGAACGAGAAACAAGAACAAGATCAAGAACCATGAAATGAAACGAGGAACAGGGTATAATCGCTTGGCACAGTGATAACACTAATACTTCACAAAGACAATTTTAGAAAACAGTCTCTTTATACTATGGAGTGAGTGCGTGAAATTGGATGCAGGTGTGCGTGATTAGAATGAACGAGTGTTCTGGGAATTGCAGTCATTAGGCCATGTTTGTAGGCCGCAGCCCAGGATGGGAAATCCTCCCCCGGCGGTCCTGGACCTCTTGCTAAAATGTCTTCACATGACCCAGGAGACTGAGTGGTATCCTCAGCTGAGCAGGTAGGCAGAGCGACGTCCTTAGCAAAGCAGGAAAGCGGAGCGTCATCCTCCTTCAACTCTGCCAGCTGAACTTGGTTGGCTGTGTAAACAGACTTGGGCGTGAGCAGAACTTGATTATTCGTGTCAGCAGACTCGGGCGTGAGCAGAATTTAGTTGTCCGTGTCAGCAGACTCTGGCATAAGCATAACTTGGTTGGTCGTGATGTCGGTTTCAGGCATAAGGAGAACTTGGTTGGTAGTATCAACAGACTCTGGCGTGAGCATAACTTAGTTGGTCGCGAGGTCGACTTCTGGCATGAGCAGAACCTGGTTGGTTGTGACGTCGGTTTCAGGCATGAGGAGATCTTAGTTGGTCGTGTCAACAGACTCTGGCGTCAGCATAACTTGGTTGGTCATGATGTTGGTTTCAGGCGTGAGCAGAACCTGGTTGGTCGTGACATTGGTTTCAGGTATGAGGAGAACTTGGTTGGTCGTGTCAACAGACTCTGGCGTGAGCATAATTTGGTTGGTCATGACGTCGGTTTCAGGCATGAGCAGAAACTGGTTGTCCATATCAGCAGACTCGGGTGTGATGAGAACGTGGTTGTTCGTGAGCAGGAAACGGTTTTTCGTGACGTCGGTTTCAGGCATGAACAGGACCTGGTTGGTCATGACATCGGCTTCAGGCGTGAGCAGAACCTGGTTGGTCGTGAAGTCGACTTCGACCTGGGACAGGAACTTGGCATGAGCAGAGCTTGGGTTGGCCGTCTCTTTGACCTGTGACAGGAACATGGTGTGAGCAGAGCTTGGGTTGGCCGTCTCTTCGACCTCGAACAAGAACTTGACTTGTGAGGCCGTCTCTTTGACCTCGGAATGGAAATTGGTTTGAGAGGTCTTCTCTTCGACCTCGGACAGGAACTTGGCTTGAGCAGAGCTTCAGTTGGCCGTCTCTTTGACCTCGAACAGGAACTTGGCTTGAAAGGTCACCTCTTTGAACTCGGACAGGAACTTGGCTTGAGAGGCCATCTATTTGACCTCGGAATGGAACTTGGTTTGAGAAGTCATCTCGTCGACCTCAGAATGGAAATTGGCTTGAGAGGTCGTCTCTTCGACCTCGGACAGGAACTTGACTTGAAAGGTCGTCTCTTCGACCTCGGACAGGAACATGGTTTGAGAGGTCGTCTCTTTGACCTGGGACAGGAACTTGGCATGAGCAGAGCTTGGGTTGGCCGTCTCTTCAACCTGGGACAGGAACATGGTCTGAGCAGAGCTTGGTTTGGCCGTCTCTTTGACCTGGGACAGGAACTTGGCGTGAGCAGAGCTTGGGTTGGTCGTCTCTTTGACCTGGGACAGGAACTTGGCATGAGCAGAGCTTGGGTTGGCCGTCTCTTCGACCTGGGACAGGAACTTGGCATGAGCAGAGCTTGGGTTGGCCGTCTCTTCGTACTCGAACAGGAACTTGGCTTGAAAGGTCGCCTCTTTGAACTCGGACAGGAACTTGGCTTGAGAGGCCGTCTCTTCGAACTCGGACAGGAACTTGGCTTTGGAGGCTGTCGCTTCGAAACTCGGACAGGAACTTGGCTTGTGAGGCTGTCTCTTTGACCTCGGAATGGAAATTAGTTTGAGAGGTCGTCTCTTCGACCTCGGACAGGAACTTGGCTTGAGAGATCGTCTCTTTGACCTCGGATAGAAACTTGGCTTGAGAGTTCGTCTCTTTGACCTCAGACAAGAACTTGGCGTGAGCAGGGCTCGGGGTGGCCGTCTCTTCGACCTGGAACAGGAACTTGACGTGAGGAGAGCTTGGGTTGGCCGTCTTTTCGACCTGGGACAGAAACTTGGTGTGAGCAGAGCTTGGGTTGGCCATCTCTTTTACCTCGGACAGGAACTTGGCTTGAGAGGTCGTCTCTTCGACCTGGGACAGGAACTTGGCGTGAGAAGAGCTTGGATTGGCCATCTCTTCGACCTGTGACAGGAACTTGGTGTGAGCAGAGCTTGCATTGGCCGACTCTTTGACCTCGAACAGGAACTTGGCCTGAAAGGTCGCATCTTCGAACTCGGACAGGAACTCGGCTTGAGAGGCCGTCTCTTCGACCTGTGACAGGAACTTGGCTTTGGAGCCTGTCTCTTACCTGTGACAGGAACTTGGCTTGAGAGGCTGTTTCTTCGACCTCAGACAAGAACATGGCTTGGGAGGTCACCTCATTGACCTTGGACAGGAACTTGACTTTATGCTGGAGCTCTGGAGATGAAACAAATGATGGAGATGATGAAGATGAGACATGGGTGGACCTTCCAGCAGGACAACGATCCAAAGCATACAGCAAAGGAAACTCTAAGTTGGTTTCAGAGAAAAAAAATCAAGGCGTTAGAATGGACCAGTCAGTCACATGACTTGAATCCAATTGAACAAGATTTAAAGACAATATGTTTAGAAGAATGGGCCAAAATCACACCTGAATTCTGCGGCCCATTAATTTCTTCATACAGGAAGCGTCTTGAAGCTGTCATTACAAACAAAGGCTTCTAGATACTTTTTTCCTCAGTCATTCCGCTTTATTACACATTACTTTATTTAGGGACTTTAATGTTTGGATTTCTTTATATTTCTCAATTTCTTGAGTTAATACCAAAGTCTGCTGAAAATTTCATGTGAGTAGCCTCATTGGAAATATATTTACTGAAAAAAAAATGTTGACGCATTGGATACTTATTGCCCCCACTGTGCATCAAGATGTCATCAATGTAAACCATGTGTGGAGCATGTCCCAGAGTGCCATCTTAATGAATTACTGGAACAATTTGGGGCATTTGTCAAACCATCAGCATCACCAAGTATTCATAGTTCCCGGAGGCTGTCGAGAAGACTGTCTTCAACTTATGGCTGTACAGTTTTTTGATAGAGAGATGGATTGACCCCTAGCAAAAGGTCAAGAGCGCAATCCCAGGGTCTGTCGTGTGGGAGTTTGGTGGCACCTTGCTTGCTAATAACCTCTGCCCAGATGATAGATCTCTGTGGTCACAGTCTCTATTCCCATTGCTTTATAGCTTTCGATGGATTTGGACCCACATGTACAATGGGGAGAACATGCCTGAGCAGCTCAGTGACCAGCTATCTCCACCCTCTTGACCAGACTACCTTGGGATGGCACAATGTCTGGTTCAGACATTGACAAAAATTATAATGGGCTCTGACTGGATAGGTTCAATCGGTACTATCAGAGTCTGGGTTTAAAACAGAACTGATTTCTGAGCCCAGATATCTACCATCCACAGCCTGTTTCAGAGAGGAGGGGAACCGGGCCTGTGCTATAAAGCTGCCCATGGCCCCAGATTCAATCATGTAAGCAAAAATGAAATGAAATGAAACAATTTCATCCTAACTCAATCACATTTTGATGTTAAATGAGTTAGCTGTATCATGTTTAGAGATGTTACTACCCAGTTGACTCAGAGGACCAGGTCTTTCCAGGCAGCTAGGAAGCTAGCATGTGTCCAGACACTCTGCAACAGACATAGACAAATTTCTGTATTTGTCTGGCATGTTCCTATGGTGACGGATGGGTTCAGTCCACTACCCTGGACTCTGGGGTGGTGGAATTTCTTCAATTTTCAGTCGATGAAGTGAATGATTGTGACACACATAATCTTAGGAGACTGTCACACGACAGTCATAAATATTACATCAGATACAAGGATACAAGGGATATTTAAATCATTAAAACAAACAAAAACACCCATAGTTTTATCGGTTCTTCACTAAATGCCCTTATCG
This sequence comes from Ictalurus furcatus, assembly GCF_023375685.1. Lineage (NCBI taxonomy): Eukaryota > Metazoa > Chordata > Actinopteri > Siluriformes > Ictaluridae > Ictalurus > Ictalurus furcatus. Next base: position 27,594,610 of record NC_071262.1, on the reverse strand, counting down.
TGAATCTACCTCAAGCATTGTAAAACAAGAGCATGCAGAATAATCAAATTTTCTATTCACCCTAACCACAGTCTCTTCTGCCTACTAGCATCCGGTAAGAGGTACTGCAGCATTTGAGCCACAAGCAAGTGACTCTTTAACAGCTTCTTTTTCCAGGATGTAAAGGTCATATATGCTCAGCTCTCTGGACTCAAAAGCAGATATAATAGCTGCTAAGGTTAAAAATGCACTATATAAATGCAAGAAAAGAAAAAAAATCCACACTCAGAAAGTGAATGATGGTTTGAAGTTGTGTGCAGTGTGAGGTGAAAATCCTGGACTTCATAATAAATGATTATGGCTCCATGTCTGGAAAGATTTATCTTTGTGCTTGATGCTTCAATTTGGTTAATGTAAAATGTATTTGAAAAAGTTTTACTCAACACTTAATGGTGAAGAAATCTACTTCCAGGTTCTGAGCACCACGAGCAGGAAAACAAAGGCAGCTAAAGTAAACTCACAAATTCTCTAAAAGATAAAAAATAATCACAAAAACTGCATTGAAACTGATTGGAAGTCAGTTCTGCAACAGGGTCTGTATGAAGATTAATACATCAGTTACTTTTGTTGTATTTTTACTGCTGATTTAATCATCCTGACTGCATTCACTGGTTTCTAACTTATACTGGTAAACCTCCCACCATTCTCTGACCCACTAAAATAATCCATTTGTAAGTCATGATTTTCAGTGTCCTTTCGCTACTGCCAGAAAGATTAGCACAGAGATTAGTGAACAAAACAAGCTCATATAAATCATGAGAAGATCATGTTTTTTGTTACTTTTTTTAATGGAATTGCTTCTTATATTTATTGAGAAAAAATAAATTACTGAAATCATAAACAAACAAAAAAAAGTACAAGTTGGATTTTTTTACAAGTTCAGTGTTACTGAAGTTAATACATCCGTAGTTACTTCACACGTGTGCACAGAAATAAAACCTGTAGCATAGAAGTTTATCCACACTGCAAATAAAACAATATCTTAAAGACAGGCAACTTTAATATAATTATTATTATGAGATTAGTGTAAACAAATAAAATTATTTCTAGGCTTTTCTGTATTATATTTTTTATATATATCATATCATGGCAATGAAAAATATGGATTACATTTGCCTAGTCAAGATATTTTCACTTGGTAAAATATTTTCACTGTTGTTGCAGTGTAATAGTATCATGTGTTATGAATTATTTCTGTTATATCTTACAGTTTTTTTCACATCGGCGTACACACACTCATCTGCTGAGCCAGTTTTCTTTTTTTCAGCTTTGGCTTTCCTCTTGGTAAATTGCACAGCTGCGTAATTCAGTGTTTCAGCTTCAGATTCCTGAATAATAATAATAATAATAATAATAATAATAATAATAATAATCCAGATGAAAGTAATAACAATAGAATATGGGTAAATGAACAATACACACTATCTACAGTGAGGGAAAAAAGTATTTGATCCCCTGCTGATTTTGTACATTTGCCCACTGACAAAGAAATGATCAGTCTATAATTTTAATGGTAGATTTATTTGAAAAATGAGAGACAGAATAACAACAAGAAAATCCAGAAAAACTCATGTCAAAAATGTTATAAATTGATTTGCATTTTAATGAGGGAAATAAGTATTTGACCCCCTCTCAATCAGAAAGATTTCTGGCTCCCAGGTGTCTTTTATACAGGTAACGAGCTGAGATTAGGAGCACACTCTTAAAGGGAGTGCTCCTAATCTCAGCTCATTACCTGTATAAAAGACACCTATCCACAGAAGCAATCAATCAATCAGATTCCAAACTCTCCACCAAGGCCAAGACCAAAGAGCTCTCCAAGGATGTCAGGGACAAGATTGTAGACCTACACAAGTCTGGAATGGGCTACAAGACCATTGCCAAGCAGCTTGGTGAGAAGGTGACAACAGTTGGTGCGATTATTTGCAAATGGAAGAAACAAAAGAACTGTCAATCTCCCTCGGCCTGGGGCTCCATGCAAGATCTCACCTCGTGGAGTTGCAATGATCACGAGAACAGTGAGGAATCAGCCCAGAACTACACGGGAGGATCTTGTCAATGATCTCAAGGCAGCTGGGACCATAGTCACCAAGAAAACAATTGGTAACACACTACGCCATGAAGGACTTAAATCCTGCAGCACCCGCAAGGTCCCCCTGCTCAAGAAAGCACATATACATGCCCGTCTGAAGTTTGCCAATGAACATCTGAATGATTCAGAGGACAACTGGGTGAAAGTGTTGTGGTCAGATGAGACCAAAATGGAGCTCTCTGGCATCAACTCAACTCGCCGTGTTTGGAGGAGGAGGAATGCTGCCTATGACCCCAAGAACACCATCCCCACCGTCAAACATGGAGGTGGAAACATTATGCTTTGGGGGTGTTTTTCTGCTAAGGGGACAGGACAACTTCACCGCATCAAAGGGACGATGGACGGGGCCATGTACCGTCAAATCTTGGGTGAGAACCTCCTTCCCTCAGCCAGGGCATTGAAAATGGGTCGTGGATGGGTATTCCAGCATGACAATGACCCAAAACACACGGCCAAGGCAACAAAGGAGTGGCTCAAGAAGAAGCACATTAAGGTCCTGGAGTGGCCTAGCCAGTCTCCAGACCTTAATCCCATACAAAATCTGTGGAGGGAGCTGAAGGTTCGAGTTGCCAAACGTCAGCCTCGAAACCTTAATGACTTGGAGAAGATCTGCAATGAGGAGTGGGACAAAATCCCTCCTGAGATGTGTGCAAACCTGGTGGCCAACTACAAGAAACATCTGACCTCTGTGATTGCTAACAAGGGTTTTGCCACCAAGTACTAAGTCATGTTTTGCAGAGGGGTCAAATACTTATTTCCCTCATTAAAATGCAAATCAATTTATAACATTTTTGACATGCGTTTTTCTGGATTTTCTTGTTATTCTGTCTCTCACTGTTCAAATAAATCTATCATTAAAATTATAGACTGATCATTTCTTTGTCAGTGGGCAAACGTACAAAATCAGCAGGGGATCAAATACTTTTTTCCCTCACTGTATACAGAACAAGAGCAGCATCAAAATAAAAAGCTTGGGATTGTTCTGCAAATCTGATTGTTTATATTAAATCTAAAACATTATAATGAGTAACATATTAATGTAGCAATATTTTACATACAGAAGTAACAAACGTACCTGCTTCATTCCTGGAGAATCTTCTATACAAGCTTTCAATATTAATACAGAAACACACCTATTAGTCTTTTTGGTCAAACTAAAGTTAACTGTACTTATGAAGTTTTTAATTATTGTGATGACAAAAGCATTTACTTTTATCACATTTTCTTCTCCTCAGTATGAAATAAATGAGGCAGAAAATCAGAAGTGCGCATAAACCCAAAGCCGTTCCCAAACCGAGCACTGTCGAGTGTAGAGATCTGATCATTTCTGGTTCTGTTATTGTAAAACATTACATTCATATCAGTACAAATTATTTTCTGGGCATATTATACTGTACTAATTAAGAATAATTAATTAATGATGAATTATAAGACATATCACCTGTTTTCATGTGTGTGTTCATGTTAGTGCTGTTTCCATGCAGTGTTGGTTCACACACCACTGAATTATCACACAGAGCTGGTTTAGATGTTTCTGATGCAATAGTAACATGATCACCTATAAACATTTATCATAATTCAATAAAAGTCTGTAACTCAGTGTTGTTCAAGAAAACACAGTTAGCATTTCACTGCTTCATTATTATTTGTCTTCCAGGTTGAACATGTTAATGGTAATAAGGAAAAATATCACTACATTAAACCTGTAGTTTAATCAATTTTAGTGGAAATCCTACCTTTAATTTTTAAATAAGTTCCATCTCCAAAAACAAGGTTGGCTCTCATCAGTGCACAGTAGTACATGGCTTCATCAGACTGAATGATGTTTAAAATTATCATATTGAAACAGTTTGAAGATCTTTCTATTTGGAAATGAGACTTTTGGAATCCACTGAAAAATGTTTCTCCAGCAGTTTTATATACCCTGACTATAATCTGAGGTTTTTTTCTGTTTGGTTGCTTAAACCAAGAAACAAACCTGACTTCTTTTTCTAAAATACAACACCGTAGAGTAGCCGAGTCTCCGATATCCACAGTGAGCTCTTTCTCAGGCTGATAAACTGGTGGCTTTGTGAGGGATTGTGCAGTAACCCAGCGTCTACCAGGTTGGACTGTACCTACAAAAGTAAATGCATTAATAAGATAATGAATGTACTTCAGATATTATTATATATAAGGCATTATTAAAGATCAGTTTAAAGGAATAATAGAAAGGACTTCCACATACAGCTTGCACAAAGTGTCTTTAGAGTAATAATACTAAACATACATCAAACTAGATGGGAATAATTTGCTCATATTACTTACACATGGTGCTGAAGATCAAAATTAAAATCCAGGTACTGGTCATTTTTCATTTCTCAGAAATTCTACAGTGTTTGTATCTCATTTATCAACAGAATATGAATGATCTTGAAGCATGGTTTGAATTTATACTATAGGCGGTCTGTACTGACCACGCCCCAGAATATTACGTGATTGGTCGTAGTTTTAAAAAACTCATGATAAGCAAGCACACAGTATTCTGATCTGCCTACATCTACACCACATATTTCCGTATTTGTGTTTTGGTGTTGCACAGAGATATTGTGACAAAGGTGTTAGTACAGAATGGAAAATGTGGTTTACTTGTACATTTATGTGTGCCTACACAAACATCTCATTGTTTATTGTAATTTCCATCTGGAGTCAAAATCTTGCCTATATAATAATGCTCATTTGGGCCAGAGTTAATGCATTTGACTTTTATTATTGAAGAACCCGACAGCAGTGGGGCCTAAAACAGAACTAATTTTAAGCCCAGAGATTTAACATCCTCCCTGGTCTCAGGGAGGATTGGATGTTAATTGCAGTGGTGGCAGTGGTGGCTTGGCGGTTGTTGTGGATAAAAATGACATGAAATAAATATGAGGGAGACTTAGTATGAGTAATATGTAATTTTATTGATAATTCACAGGACTGGTGGGTGTATAATCTTGAGGAGAGCGGTGGGGGGAAGAAAATGGTGTGCGTCCTGGGGACATGGGATAGTCAGCGAAGGTGAAGTGAGAGGACCACTGAGAGTGGGGCGGACTGACAGGTGAGAAGAGGGAAGAATGGTCGGGGCCCAGGTCAGCGAAGGTGACATCTTCCTCAGACTGAATGCTGGAGGGGGGTTTTGGCTGTGTAGAGGCGTCAATACACACGTTCACGGGGCAGATTCTGTATCGGAGAGGGGGGGGGAACCCCGCATTTCCATTTCCAGAGGGGGTGCTGCGAAGAAAGTTAAGTAGCACCATGATATCAGCAGTGAGATGCGCAAGCTGATAATGAGTGTCCAGATCGAGATCCAGATCCAGATCCAGTAAAGGGGAGAAGAAGGACTGACGATGGGCACCTAGACACACAGAAGCGGTATTAGGCGGATATTGACAAATTGGATTTACACTTTAAAGATCTTTAAGAGTACTACACTATGGTTTATTAGTCGAAGAGTCAAAAAGAAGTATAAGAGCTGAGGAGCGCTAACAGACACACACACTCTCGCACAGTCAAGGGTGGGCATGTAGACATAACGCACACACACACATAACATTATAACTTTATAAGAATAATAAAAAGGAGTATTAAGATATTATAAGGGTAATATCTTATAATAATAGAAAACTCTTTATAAAATACAGAATAGTAGGATATGTAGGACATTATGAAGTAGGAAGTACAGTAAACCGTTTTTCAAGCAGTATAACTATATATAAAATAGAGATATAGAGCAAATATGAAAATAAATTATAAACTAGAAATACAGGAAAATGTAACTTACTCATAATTCAGATGGTGAAGATTCTTGTCTCGCAAGGAAGGCCTTAATTTTAAGAGAAAACCATGAGGAGCCATTTATAAGGGTAGCTGAGTCAAGCTGCCCCCCCGCGAGATAATAGTAAGACCAAGGTCACTCTAGATTGTTTTGTCTCTCCACTTTTGATTCTATATGTAATTTGAAAAGCCCTGGTTTTGATTCTATGTGTAATTTGAAAAGCCCTGGTTTTGATTCTATGTGTAATTTGAAAACCCCTGGTTTTGATTCTATGTGTAATTTGAAAACCCCTGGTTTTGATTCTATGTGTAAGTTGAAAAGCCCTGTTTTTTGAGCTAATGGTAAGTGGAATAGCCCTTTTTTAGAACATAATAGTAAGGTAGATGAGCTCTTTTTTAACACTATTGGTATTGATATCATAGTCTTTTTGAAACATATTGGTTATTTACTGTGTAAATACAGTATAAATACTGGAGCTTAAGCTCAGGGTATCAGATCACTTCTGAGAATTCTCATCGGTGTGGATCTCGTGTGGTGGAACGGAACAATAAATCTGGACCCTTGCTTCTTCTCACTCACAGCTGGTGTCTTTTTTTCTATCTCCACCTGGGCTCAGAGGTAGATGTGAGTATTGGCTTCTATGTTGAATTTTAAGTGTTTTTGGGTAATAGGCTAAATTTGAGCCAGCACGGTTAAGGCTCTGGGTTGCTGGTCGGGGGTTCAAGCCCCAGAACTGCCAAGCTGCCACTGTTGGGCCCTTGAGCAAGGCCCTTAACCCTCTCTGCTCCAGGGGGCGCTATATCAGGGCTGACCCTGCATTCTGACCCCAACTTCCTAACATGCTGGGATATGCAATGGTCTAATGTATATACATTTACATTTATTCACTTAGCAGACGCTTTTATCCAAAGCGACTTACAAATGAGAAAGATACAAGCAAAGCGATATCAAGCAGAGAACAATACAAGAAGTGCTACCATACAAGATCTATTAATTGAATTCCAGAAGAAGCAAAGTGCAGAGTAGAGGTGTAAGTGCATTTTTTTTTTTTTTTTTTTTTTTTTTTTTATTATGAGTTGGTTAGGTGTTCGTAGAAGAGGTGGGTCTTTAGCTGTTTTTTGAAGATGGTGAGAGATTCTGCGGTCCGGATTGAGATTGGAAGTGCATTCCACCACTGAGGAACAGTTAGTGTGAAGGTTCTGGAAAGGGACCTTGCGCCACGCTGAGTTGGAACTGCTAAACGTCGGTCGCTAATCGATCGTAGATTGCGAGAGGGAATGTAGGCCTTCAGGAGAGAGTTGAGGTAGGAGGGTGCTGTTCCAGACAAGGTCTTGTAGGTTAGCATCAAGGCCTTGAACTTGATGCGGGCAGCTACAGGAAGCCAGTGGAGGGAGATGAAGAGGGGTGTGACATGGGTTCTCTTGGACTGGTTGAAGACGAGGCGCGCTGCAGCATTCTGAATCATCTCAAGGGGTTTGATGGAGCTGGCTGGGAGGCCTGAAAGCAGTGAGTTGCAGTAGTCCAGTTTAGAGATAACAAGAGCCTGGACTAGAATCTGTGTAGCCTGTTTGGTGATGTAGGGTCGGATTTTCTTGATGTTGTAAAGGATGAACCTACAGGACCTTGCAGTTGCTGAGATATGGTCTGCAAAGGTCAAGCCGTCATCAAGAATCACCCCAAGGTTCCTGGCCGTCCTGGTTGGCATGAGTGTGAGTGAGCCGAGCTGTACAGTGAGGTTGTGGTTGACTGAGGGACAGGCTGGGATCACGAGAAGCTCAGATTTTGCCAGGTTAAGTTTAAGATGGTTTTCCTTCATCCAGACCGAGATATCCGAAAGGCAAGCAGAGATGCGTGCAGAGACGGATGGATCGTCAGGCTGGAAGGACAAATGGAGCTGGGTGTCATCAGCATAGCAATGATATGAGAAGCCATGAGACTCAATCACCTGCCCTAGAGATGTAGTGTAGATAGAAAAGAGGAGTGGACCCAGAACTGACCCCTGTGGAACGCCAGTTGTGAGTTGCTGAGTTTCAGAAATACCTCCCTTCCATGATACCTTGAAGGATCTGTCAGAGAGATAGGATTCCACCCAGCGCAGAACCATTCCAGTGATGCCCAGGCTGGAGAGAGTTGACAGGAGATATGTGGTGTATATGTGGTCTAATGTATATGTGACCAATAAAGACTCGTTAATTGAGTTAGCTGTATCATGTTTATAGATGTTACGATGTTGCTACCCAGTTGACTCAGAGGACCAGGACTATCCAGGCAGCTAGGAAGCTAGCATGTGTCCAGACACTCTCCAAAAGACAGAGACAAATTTTTGTATTTGTCTGGCATGTTCCTATGGTGACGGATGGGTTCAGTCCACTACCCTGGACTCTGGTGGTGGAATTTCTTCAATTCTCAGTCGGTGAAGTGAATGATTGTGACACACATAATCTTATGAGACTGTCGCACAACAGTCATAAATATTACATCAGATACAAGGATACAAGGGATATTTAAATCAATAAAACAAACAAAACACCCATAGTTTTATCGGTTCATCACCAAATGCCCTTATCGTGAATCTACCTCAAGCATTTCAAACCAAGAGCATGCAGAATAATAAAAATTTTCTATCCACCCTAACCACAGTCTCTTCTGCCTACTAGCATCCGGTAAGAGGTACTGCAGCATTTGAGCCACAAGCAAGTGACTCTTTAACAGCTTCTTTTTCCAGGATGTAAAAGTCTTAAATGCTCAGCTCTCTGGACTCAAAAGCAGATGTAACACCTGACCATTTCATATAATGTCCTTACAGTTATTATTAAAGTTAATAGATATATAGATTGGTAGATAAATAGATAAATAGATAGATAGATAGAGCACTTTATTGATCCCTGGGGGAAATTGTTTTGTTGTAGCAGTGCAATAAATAACAGAAATTACAAGGACACAGACTATGCACAGAGAACACAGATTACAGTACCCATACTTAGTCAACTAAATTAAGTAAGAATTAAATAAAATACTAAGTAGTAACAAAAGTAAATATTATTGCACTGATGCATTTTTATTTACTTATATTACTTATTTTTTAATAATTATTGTCAATCCATATGTTTGTTGTCCTGCACAAACCATAAGTAATGTATTTTGCTTTTGTTTTACATCTTTATTAGAAAATCTAATATTTAAAAAAAATCTAAATCTGAAAATTTTTCATATGATGACCAATTCCAGTGGTATCACAAACTAAGCATATTTTGTTGGCTATATAAACTTTATTTCATAGTCTTCATTGGAAGCATTTGCTTATAATAATCTGAAAAAATTGGGGCGGATGTGGATCAGGTGGTAGAGTGGGTTGTCCACTAATCGCAGGGTTGGGGGTTTGACTCCCGGAGCACGTGACTCCACATGTGTCCTTGGGCAAGACACTGAACTCCAGATGGCAAGTTAGCACCTTGCATGGCAGCTCTGCTACCATCAGTGTGTGTGTGAATGGGTGAATGAGAACCAGTGTAAAGCGATTTGTAGAGCTGCTAAGGTTAAAAATGCACTATATAAATGCAAGAAAAGAAAAAAATACACACTCAGTAAGTGAATGATGGTTTGAAGTTGTGTGTAATGCGAGGTGAAAATCCTGGACTTCATAATAAATGATTATGGCTCCATGTCTGGAAGGATTTATCTTTGTGCTTGATGCTTCAATTTGGTTAATGTAAAATGTAATTGAAAAAGTTTTACTCGACTCTTAATGGTAAAGAAATCTACTTCCAGGTTCTGAGCACCACGATCAGGAAAACAAAGGCAGCTAAAGTAAACTCACGAATTCTCTAAAAGACAAAAAATAATCACAAAAACCTGCATTGAAACAGATTGGAAGTCAGTTCTGCAACAGGGTCTGTATGAAGATCAATACATCAGTTACCTTTGTTGTATTTTTACTGCTGATTTAATCATCCTGACTGCATTCACTGGTGTCTAACTTATACTGGTAAACCTCCCACCATTCTCTGACCCACTAAAATAATCCATTTGTAAGTCATGATTTTCAGTGTCCTTTTGCTACTGCCAGAAAGTTGAGCACAGAGATTAGTGAACAAAACAAGCTCATATAAATCATGACAAGATCATGTTTTTTGTTACTTTTTTAATGGAATTGCTTCTTATATTTATTGTGAAAAAATAAATTACTGAAATCATAAACAAACAAAAAAAAATACAAGTTGGATTTTTTTACAAGTTCAGTGTTACTGAAGTTAATACATCCGTAGTTACTTCACACGTGTGCACAGAAATAAAACCTGTAGCATAGGAGTTTATCCACACTGCAAATAAAACAATATCTTAAATACAGGCAATTTTAATATAATTATTATTATGAAATTAGTGTAAACAAATAAGATTATTTCTAGGCTTTTCTGTACTATTTTTTTGCTAGCGCATCATATATCATATCATGGAAATGAAAAATATGGATTACATTTGTCTAGTCAATATATTTTCACTTGGTAAAATATTTTATCACTGTTGTTGCAGTGTAATAGTACCATGTGTTATGAATTATCTCTGTTATATCTTACAGTTTTTTTCACATCGGAGTACACACACTCATCTGCTGAGCCAGTTTTCTTTTTTTCACCTTTGGCTTTCCTCTTGGTAAATTGCACAGCTGCGTAATTCAGTGTTTCAGCCTCAGATTCCTGAATAATAATAATAATAATAATAATAATAATAATAATAATAATAATAATAATAATAATCCAGATGAAAGTAATAACAATACAATATGGGTAAATGAACAATACACACTAACTACACAGAACAAGAGCAGCATCGAAATAAAAAGCTTGGGATTGTTCTGCAAATCTGAGTAAACTGACTGTTTATATTAAATCTAAAACATTATAATGAGTAACATATTAATGCAGCAATATTTTACGTACAGAAGTAACACACGTACCTGCTTCATTCCTGGAGAATCTTCTATACAAGCTTTCACTATTAATACAGAAACACACCTATTAGTCTTTTTGGTCAAACTAAAGTTAACTGTACTTATAAAGTTTTTAATTATTGTGATCACAAAAGCACTTACTTTTATCACATTTTCTTCTCCTCAGTATGAAATAAATGAGACAGAAAATCAGAAGTGCGCACAAACCCAAAGCCGTTCCCAAACCGAGCACTGTCGAGTGTAGAGATCTGATCATTTCTGGTTCTGTTATTGTAAAACATTACATTCATATCAGTACAAATTATTTTCTGGGCATATTATACTGTACTAATTAAGAATAATTAATTAATGATGAATTATAAGACAAATCACCTGTTTTCTCGTGTGTGTTCATGTTAGTGTTGTTTCCATGCAGTGTTGGTTCACACACCACTGAATTATCACACAGAGCTGGTTTAGATGTTTCTGATGCAATAGTAACATGATCACCTATAAACATTTATCATAATTCACTAAAAGTCTGTAACTCAGTGTTGTTGAAGAAAACACAGTTAGCATTTCACTACTTCATTATTATTTGTCTTCCAGGTTGAACATGTTAATGGTAATAAGGAAAAATATCACTACATTAAACCTGTAGCTTAATCAATTTTAGTGGAAATCCTACCTTTAATTTTTAAATAAGTTCCATCTCCAAACACAAGGTTGGGTCTCGTCAGTGCACAGTAGTACATGGCTTCATCAGACTGAATGATGTTTAAAATTGTCAAATTGCGGCAGTTTGAAGATCTTTCTATTTGGAAATGAGAGTCTTGGAATCCATTGAAAAATGTTTCTCCACCACTTTTATATACCCTGACTATAATCTGAGGTTTTTTTCTGTTTGGTTGCTTAACCCAGGCAATCATCCCGACTTCTTTTTCAGAAATACAACACCGTAGAGTAGCCGAGTCTCCGGTATTCACACTGAGCTCTTTATCAGGCTGATAAACTGGTGACTCTGTGGGGGATTGTGCAGTAACCCAGCATCTACCAGGTTGGACTGTATCTAGAAAAGTAAATGCATTAATAAGGTAATGAATGTACTTCAGATATTATTATATATAAGGCTTATTAAGATCAGCTTAACGGAATAATAGAAACTTGCACAAAGTGTCTTTAGAGTAATACAGTAATACTAGACATACATCAAACTAGATGGGAATAATTTGTTCATATTACTTACACATGGTGCTGAAGATCAAAATTAAAATCCAGAAACCAGTCATTTTTCATTTTTCAGAAATTCTACAGTGTTTGTATCTCATTTATCAAGAGAATATGAATGATCTTAAAGCATGGTTTGAATTTATACTATAGGCGGTCTGTACTGACCACGCCCCAGAATATGACGTGATTGGTTGTAATTTTAAAAAAGTCATGATAAGCGAGCACACAGTATTCTGATCTGCCTACATCTACACCACATATTTCCATATTTGTGTTTTGGTGTTGCACAGAGATATTGTGACAAAGGTGTTATAACAGAATGGAAAATGTGGTTTACTTGTACATTTATGTGTGCCTACACAAACATCTCATTGTTTGTTTTCATTTCAATCTGGAGTCAAAATCTTGCCTATATAATAATGCTCATTTGGGCCAGAGTTAATGCATTTGACTTTTATTATTGAAGAACCCGACAGCAGTGTTGAAATTGCAGAGGGGCCAGATGGAGCTCAGCTCACCAAAAGATACATGAATTCCTTTTTGTCACGTAATCCACATAATGGAGGTTAAGACATTTATTTGAGAGAGACAGGCAGACAAATCCAAAACATGAGACAATAGTGAGGTCAAGAAACAGGCAAAGGGTCAGGCGATTGGATAACAGGCATAAACAAGGCAAGGCTAGAATCGAGAAGGAGAAACAAGAACAAGATCAAGAACCATGAAACGAAACGAGGAACAGGGTACAATCGCTTGGTACAGTGATAACACTAATACTTCGCAAAGACATTGTTAGAAAATAGTCTCATTATACTATGGAGTGAATGTGTGAAATTACTTGCAGGTGTGCATGATTAGAATGAATGAGTGTTCTGGGAATTGCAGTCCAAAGCAGCCATGTTTGTAGGCCGTAGTGCAGGATGGGAAATCCTCCCCCTCCTGGCCCTCTGGGCAAAATTTCTTCACATGAACCGGGAGACTGAGCGGTATCCTCAGTGGAGCAGGAAAACGGAGCATCGTCCTCCTTCGACTCTGCAGGCTGAACTTGTTTGGCTGTGTCAGCAGACTCAGGCGTAAGCATAACTTAATTGTCCGTGTCAGCAGACTCGGGCTTAGTCAGAACTTGGTTAGTCATGATATCGTTTTAAGGCATAAGGAGCACTTGGTTGGTCGTATCAACAGACTCTGGCATGAGCATAACTTGGTTGGTCGTGACGTCGGTTCCAGGCATGAGCAGAAACTGGTTGTCCATATCAGCAGACTCGGGTGTGATCAGAACTTGGTTGTTCATGACGTCAGCTTCAAGCGTGAGCAGGAAGTGGTTTTTCGTGACGTCGGCTTCAGGCATGAGCAGGACCTGATTGGTCGTGACGTCGGCTTCAGGCGTGAGCAGAACCTAGTTGGTCGTGACGTCGACTTCAACCTGGGACTGGAACGTGGCGTGAGCGGAGCTTGGGTTGGCCCTCTCTTCGACCTGGGACAGGAACTTGGCGTGAGCAGAGCTTGTGTTGGCCTTCTCTTCGACCTTGAACAAGAACTTGGCTTGAAAGGTCATCTCTTCGACCTGGACAGGAACCTGGCGTAAGCAGAGCTTGGGTTGGCCGTCTCTTTGACCTGGGACAGGAACTTGGCTTGAAAGGTCGCCTCTTCAAACTCAGACAATAACTTGGCTTGAGAGGCTGTCTCTTTGAACTCGGACAGGAACTTGGCTTGCGAGGCCGTCTCTTCGACCTCGGAATGGAACTTGGTTTTGGAGCCTGTCTCTTTGATCTTGGACAGGAACTTGGCTTGAGAGGTCGTCTCTTCGACCTCAGACAGGAACTTGGCTTGAGAGGTCGTCTCTTTGACCTCGGACAGGAACTTCGCTTGAGAGGCTGTCTCTTCAACCTCAGACAGGAACATGGCTTGGGAGGTCACCTCGTTGACCTTGGACTGGAACATGACTTTATGCTGGAGCTCTGGAGATGAAACAACCTCATGGGTCTCATGCTGGAACTCTGGGGATGAGACCACCTCGTGGGTCTCCTGCTGGAACTCTGGGGATGAGACCACCTCATGGGTCTCATGTTTAAGCTCTGCACTGAGACCACCTCATGGGTCTCAGGTTGGAGCTCTGCAGATGAGGTTGCCATGTTGACCTCGGTCTGGAGATCAGCAGAGGAGACCACATAGTGGGTCTTATGCGGGAGCTTGGGAAAGGAGGTCACCCAGTTTGCCCGCTCATAATAGGTGGTGAATGGCATGGTAGGTGTTTCTGTGAGGCAGGCCTCCCCCAGCAGATGCGAACACCATCACGAATAGTCCCACAAACTGAGTTACATTGTCCAGTCCCCTGGATCCCATGGCTACTAGACGCTGCGCCCACTGGCAGGCTGAGCCAAAAAAATGGGACAACATGAACCTTATCCATTGCTTCTCGCTGGGCTTGGGGTGCGCTAGGCTTGAAAAATAGATCTGGCAGTCAACAAGAAAATATTCAGGGTAGACAAAAAACCAATCATACCAATCTGGGAGATCTACGAAAATCCACTGAGGAAACTGGATCGAATCCAAAGCTGGGATGGTTTGCTTGCTTTCCTTAGCGTGACATCTACTCTGTCTCTGGCTGCATCCATGGTGAGGCGAAGTATTCTGTCACGTAATCCACGTAATGCAAGATTTTATTTGAGAGAAACAGGCAGACAAATCCAAAACATGAGACAATAGCGAGGTCAAGAAACAGGCAAAGGGTCAGGCGATTGGAAAACAGGCATAAACAGGGCAAGGCTAGAATCGAGAACAAGAAACAATATAAGGATCAAGAACCATGAAACAAAATGAGGAACAGGGTATAATCGCTTGGTATATCTGTTGCTGCCTATGCAGGTCATCATTGGAAATACTGAATGTGTTCCAGAGCTTATACTTAAAAGCAGCACCAATATGTGGACTATACATTAAAACACCCCTGAATTGTGGCACATCCTGGCAGCCCATCAACACCCGACCCTCTTAAAAGATACAGTGGGGGAAATATGTATTGAATGGGTCAACATTTTTTTCAATAAATATATTTCCAATGAGGCTATTCACATGACATTTTCGCCAAACATCAGTATTAACTCAAGAAATCTCGAAATATAAAGAATTCACAACATTAAAGTCCATAAATAAAGATATCTGGAATAAAGTGGAATGACACAGGAAAAAATATTGAACACGCTAAGAAAAAGCAGTTCTCCAAGGAAAGGTAAGACAAGGAACCAGCTGAAATCCATAATTAATTATACCCCCTATCTGTGCAAATTAATATCAGCTGGGTTAGTAAATTGATGGTCTATAAAAAGGCTTTTCGTTACCAAGGTGTCACACAAGAAACATCTCATGATGGGTAAAAGCAAAGAGCTCTCCCAAGACCTTTGCAACCTTATTGTTGTGAAACATATTGATGGAATCGGATACAGAAGTATTTCAAAATTTCTGAATCTTCCTGTAAGCAACATTGGGGCCATTATCCACAAGTGGAAGCAACGTCACTCCGTCATCAACCGGCCACGCACAGGAGCTCCTCGCAAGATTTCTGACCAGGGAGTCATAAGAATAGTCAGAAGAGTAGCCCAAGAGCCAAGGACCACTCAGAAAGAGCTCCAGAAACACTTGGAGGCAGCAGGTAACATCGTCACAGAGAAAACAATAGGCAATGCACTCCACTGTTCACGCTCATCCCGCAAGACTCCATTACTAAAGAAAAGGCATGTCGAAGCTCGTTTAAAGTTTGCTACAACTCATTTGGACAAGCCTATGAGATACTGGGAGAGTGTAGTCTGGTCAGAGCAAAATTGAACTTTTTGGCTGTCATATACACACCATGTTTGGAGAAGAAATGGCACTGAACATCACCCTTAAATACTGTACCAACAGTGAAGTTTGGAGGTGGAAGCATCATGGTGTGAGGCTGTTTTTCATCACATGGTACTGGCAGACTTCATGTAATTGAAGGAACGATGAATGGAGCCCTTTACCGGTAGATTCTTGAGAAGCGTCTTGAAGCTGTGATTACAAACAAAGGCTTCTCGATACTTTTTTCCTCAGTCATTCTGCTTTATTACACATTACTTTATTCATGGACCTTAATTTTTGGATTTCTTTATATTTCCAGATTTCTTGAGTTAATACCAAAGTCTGCTGAAAATTTCATGTGAATAACTTCATTGGAAATATATTTACTGAAAAAAATGTTGACGTGTTCGATACTTATTTCCCCCACTCTACATCAAGATGTCATCATTGTAAACCATGTGTGGAACATGTCACAGAGTGCCATCTTAATGGAACAATTTGGGGCATTTGTCACACCATACAGCATCACCAAGTATTCATAGTTCCCACTGACTGTAGAGAAGAGCACAATCCCAGGGTCCTTAATGTGGGAGTTTGCTGGCACCTTGCTTGATACTGTGAAGACCTCTGCCCAGATGATGGATCTCTGTGGTCACAGTCTCTATTCCCATTGCTTTATAGCTTTCGATGGATTTGGACCCACATGTACACTGGAGACAACATGTCTGAGCAGCTCAGTGACCAGCTATCTCCACCCTCTTGACCAGACTACCTTGGGATGGCACAATGTCTGGTTTAGACATTGACAAAAATTATAATGGGCTCTGAATGGATAGGTCCAATCTGTATTATCAGACTCTGGGTTTAAAACAGAACTGATTTCTGAGCCCAGAGATCTACCATCCACAGCCTGGTCTCAGAGAGTAGGGGGACCGGGCCTCTGCTATAAAGCTGCCATTGGCCCCAGATTCAATCATGTAAGCAAAAAAATTAAACAATTTCATCCTAACTCAATCACATTTTGATGTTAATGGCAGTGGAGGCTTGGCGGTTAAGGCTCTGGGTTGCTGATCGGAAGGTCGGGGCTTCAAGCCCCAGAACTGCCAAGCTGCCACTGTTGGGCCCTTGAGCAAGGCCCTTAACCCTCTCTGCTCCAGGGGGTGCTGTATCATGGCTGACCCTGCACTCTGAACCCAACTTCCTAATATGCTAGGATATGCAAAGAAACTAATTTCACTGTGCTCTAATGTATATGTGACCAATAAAAACTCATTAATTGAGTTAGCTGTATCATGTTTAGAGATGTTATGATGTTACTACCCAGTTGACTCAGAGGACCAGGACTATCCAGGCAGCTAGGAAGCTAGCAAGGTAGCATGTGTCCAGACACTCTCCAAAAGACATAGACAAATTTGTCTGGCATGTTCCTATTTTGACGGATGGGTTTGATCCACTACCATGGACTCTGGGGTGTTGGAATTTCTTCAATTCTCAGTCGGTGAAGTGAATGATTGTGACATACATAATCTTAGGAGACTGTCGCACGACAGTCATAAATATTACATCAGATACAAGGATACAAGGGATATTTAAATCATTAAAACAAACAAAAACACCCATAGATTTATCGGTTCATCACCAAATGCCCTTATCGTGAATCTACCTCAAGCATTGTAAAACAACAGCATGCAGAATAATCAAATTTTCTATCCACCCTAACCACAGTCTCTTCTGCCTACTAGCATCCGGTAAGAGGTACTGCAGCATTTGAGCCAGAAGCAAGTGACTCTTTAACAGCTTCTTTTTCCAGGATGTAAAGATCATATATGCTCAGCTCTCTGGACTCAAAAGCAGATATAATAGCCGCTAAGGTTAAAAATGCGCTACACTGTATATAAGTGCAAGAAAAGAAAAAAATCCACACTCAGTAAGTGAATGATGGGTTGAAGTTGTGTGCAATGTGAGGTGAAAATCCTGGACTTCATAATAAATTATTATGGCTCCATGTCTGGAAAGATTTATATTTGTGCTTGATGCTTCAATTTGGTTAATGTAAAATGTATTTGAAAAAGTTTTACTCGACACTTAATGGTGAAGAAATCTACTTCCAGGTTCTGAGCACCACGATCAGGAAAACAAAGGCAGCTAAAGTAAACTCACGAATTCTCTAAAAGACAAAAAATAATCACAAAAAACTGCATTGAAACAGATTGGAAGTCAGTTCTGCAACAGGGTCTGTATGAAGATCAATACATCAGTTACCTTTGTTGTATTTTTACTGCTGATTTAATCATCCTGACTGCATTCACTGGTGTCTAACTTATACTGGTAAACCTCCCACCATTCTCTGACCCACTAAAATAATCCATTTGTAAGTCATGATTTTCAGTGTCCTTTCGCTACTGCCAGAAAGTTGAGCACAGAGATTAGTGAACAAAACAAACTCATATAAATCATGACAAGATCATGTTTTTTGTTACTTTTTTAATGGAATTGCTTCTTATATTTATTGTGAAAAAATAAATTACTGAAATCATAAACAAACAAAAAAAATACAAGTTGGATTTTTTTACAAGTTCAGTGTTACTGAAGTTAATACATCCGTAGTTACTTCACACATGTGCACAGAAATAAAACCTGTAGCATAGGAGTTTATCCACACTGCAAATAAAACAATATCTTAAATACAGGCAACTTTAATATAATTATTATTATGAGATTAGTGTAAACAAATATAAGATTATTTCTAGGCTTTTCTGTATTATTTTTTTGTTAGCGCATCATATATCATATCATGGAAATGAAAAATATGGATTACATTTGCCTAGTCAAGATATTTTCACTTGGTAAAATATTTTCACTGTTGTTGCAGTGTAATAGTACCATGTGTTATGAATTATTTCTGTTATATCTTGCAGTTTTTTTCACATCGGAGTACACACACTCATCTGCTGAGCCAGTTTTCTTTTTTTCAGCTTTGGCTTTCCTCTTGGTAAATTGCACAGCTGCGTAATTCAGTGTTTCAGCTTCAGATTCCTGAATAATAATAATAATAATAATAATAATAATAATAATAATAATCCAGATCGAAAGTCCAGATGAAAGTAATAACAATACAATATGGGTAAATGAACAATACACACTAACTACACAGAACAAGAGCTGGATAAAAATAAAAAGCTTGGGATTGTTCTGCAAATCTGAGTAAACTGACTGTTTATATTAAATCTTAAACATTATAATGAGTAACATATTAATGTAGCAATATTTTCCATACAGAAGTAACACACGTACCTGCTTCATTCCTGGAGAATCTTCTATACAAGCTTTCACTATTAATACAGAAACACACCTATTAGTCTTTTGGGTCAAACTAAAGTTAACTGTACTTATAAAGTTTTTAATTATTGTGATGACAAAAACACTTACTTTTATCACATTCTCTTCTCCTTAGTATGAAATAAATGAGGCAGAAAATCAGAAGTGCGCACAAACCCAAAGCCGTTCCCAAACCGAGCACTGTCGAGTGTAGAGATCTGATCATTTCTGGTTCTTTTATTGTAAAACATTACATTCATATCAGTACAAATTATTTTCTGGCCAAATTTTGCTTGATGAATTAAGGATAATTAATTAATGGTGAATTATGAGACATATCACCTGTTTTCTCGTGTGTGTTCATGTTAGTGCTGTTTCCATGCAGTGTTGGTTCACACACCACTGAATTATCACACAGAGTTGGTTTAGATGTTTCTGATGCAGTAGTAACATGATCACCTATAAACATTTATCATAATTCAGTAAAAGTCTGTAACTCTGTGTTGTTGAAGAAAACACAGTTAGCATTTTATTACTTCATTATTATTTGTATATTTGTCTTCCAGGTTGAACATGTTAATGGTAATAAGGGAAAGAATAAAACTTTAAACTTGTAGCTTAATCAATTTTAGTGGAAATCCTACCTTTAATTTTTAAATAAGTTCCATCTGCAAACACAGTGTTTGGGAATGTCAGTGCACAGTAGTACATGGCTTCATCAGACTGAATGATGTTTAAAATTATCAAATTGATACAGTTTGAAGATCTTTCTATTTGAAAATGGGACTTTTGGGATTCATTGTAAAATGCATCTAGACCACTTTTATATACCCTGACTATAGGATCAGGTTTTTTTCTGTTTGGTTGCTTAAACCAGACAATTATCACAACTTCATTTACAGAGACACAACACTGTAGAGTAGCTGAGCCTCCGATATCCACACTGAGCTCTTTATCAGGCTGATAAACTGGTGACTCTGTGAGGGATTGTGCAGTAACCCAGCGTCTACCAGGTTGGACTGTATCTAGATAAAACAAATACACCAATGAAGTAAATAATTTATTTCAGATATTATTATATATAAGGGGTTATTAAAGATGATCTTAAAGTAATAACATTAGAGTTTCTTCTACATACAACTGCATACATAATGCTTTAAAGTAATAGTCTCCATAGATTTTTAAAAAATTATATCAAACTAGATGGGAATAATTTGCTCATATTACTTACACATGGTGCTGAAGATCAAAATTAAAATCCAGAAACCAGTCATTTTTCATTTCTCAGAAATTCTACAGTGTTTGTATCTCATTTATCATCAGAAAATGAATGATCTTGAAGCATGGTTTGAATTTATACTATAGGCGGTCTGTACTGACGACACCCCAGAATATTACGTGATTGGTTGTAGTTTAAAAAAGTCATGATAAGCGAGCACACAGTATTCTGATCTGCCTACATCTACACCACATATTTCCGTATTTGTGTTTTGGTGTTGCACAGAGATATTGTGACAAAGGTGTTAGTACAGAATGGAAAATGTGGTTTACTTGTACATTTATGTGTGCCTACACAAACATCTCATTGTTTATTGTAATTTCCATCTGGAGTCAAAATCTTGCCTATATAATAATGCTCATTTGGGCCAGAGTTAATGCATTTGACTTTTATTATTGAAGAACCTGACAGCAGTGTTGAAATTACAGTGGGGCCAGATGAACCTTATCTCACCAAAAGATACATGAATTCCTTTTTGTTACGTAATCCACGTAATGGAGGTTAGTACAGATACAAGTGCCGTTAAAGACATTTATTTGACAGAGACAAGCAGACAAATCCAAAACACGAGACAATAGAGAGGTCAAGAAACAGGCAAAGGGTCAGGCGATTGGCAAGCAGGCATAAACAGGCCAAGGCTAGAATCGAGAATGAGAAACGAGAACAAGATCAAGAACCATGAAACAAAACGAGGAACAGGGTATAATCGCTTGGTAGAGTGATAACACTAATACTTCGCAAAGACATTGTTAGAAAGTCTTTTTATACTGTGGAGTGAGTTTGTGAAATTGGATGCAGGTGTGCGTGATTAGAATGAAAGTGAGTGTTCTGGGAATTGCAGTCCATGGCAGCCATGTTTGTAGGCCGTAGTGCAGGATGGGAAATGTAGTCACTGGTTTGCTGTGATGTGACAGAACCACCCCACCCCACCCAAGGGCGCTTCTCCCGAAGGGCCAAAATACTCTCTCTCCCCCGGCGGTCCTGGCACTCTGGGCAAAATGTCTTCACATGAACCGGGAGACTGAGTGGTATCCTCAGCTGAGCAGGAAGGCAAAGCGACATCCTTAGCGAAGCAGGAAAGCGGAGTGTCGTCCTCCTTCGACTCTGCTGGCTGAACTTGGTTGGCTGTGTCAACAGGCTTGGGCATGAGCAGAGACAGGAGCTGGATCTAGGACAGGAACTTGGCATGAGCAGAGCTTGGGTAGGCCTCCTCTTCGACCTAGGACAGGAACTTGGTTTGAGAGGTCGTCTTTTCGAACTTGGACAGGAACTTAGCTTGAGAGGCCATCTCTTCCACCTAGAAATGGAACTTGGCTTGGGAGGCCGTCTCTTCAACCTTGGACAGGAACTTGGCTTGAGAGGCCATGTCTTCGACTTCGAACAGGAACTTGGCTTGAGAGGTCGTCTCTTCGACTTTAGACAGGAACTTGGCTTCAGAGGTCTTCTCTTCGACCTCGGACAGGAACTTGGCTTGAGAGGTCGCCTCTTCGACCTCGGACAGGAACTTAGCTTGAGAGGCCATCTCTTCCACCTAGAAATGGAACTTGGCTTGGGAGGCCGTCTCTTCAACCTTGGACAGGAACTTGGCTTGAGAGGCCATGTCTTCGACTTCGAACAGGAACTTGGCTTGAGAGGTCGTCTCTTCGACTTTAGACAGGAACTTGGCTTCAGAGGTCTTCTCTTCGACCTCGGACAGGAACTTGGCTTGAGAGGTCGCCTCTTCGACCTCGGACAGGAACTTAGCTTGAGAGGCCATCTCTTCCACCTAGAAATGGAACTTGGCTTGGGAGGCCGTCTCTTCAACCTTGGACAGGAACTTGGCTTGAGAGGCCATGTCTTCGACTTCGAACAGGAACTTGGCTTGAGAGGTCGTCTCTTCGACTTTAGACAGGAACTTGGCTTCAGAGGTCTTCTCTTCGACCTCGGACAGGAACTTGGCTTGAGAGGTCGCCTCTTCGACCTCGGACAGGAGCTTGGCTTGAGAGGCCGTCTCTTCAAACTCGGACAGGAACTTGGCTTGGGAGGCCGTCTCTTCGACCTCTGAATGGAACTTGGCTTGGGAGGCCGTCTCTTCAACCTCAGACAGGAACATGGCTTGAGAGGTTGTCTCTTCGACCTTGAACAGGAACTTGGCTTGAGAGGCTGTCTCTTCAACCCTGGACAGGAACTTGGCTTGAGAGCTCTTCTCTTCGACCTCGGACAGGAACTTGGCTTGAGAGGCCGTCTCTTTGACCTCAGACAGGAACATGGCTTGAGAGGTCGTCTCTTCGACCTTGAACAGGAACTTGGCTTGAGAGGCCGTCTCTTCAACCCTGGACAGGAACTTGGCTTGAGAGCTCTTCTCTTCGACCTCGGACAGGAACTTGGCTTGAGAGGCCGTCTCTTCGACCTCGAACAGGAACTTGGCTTGAGAGGCCGTCTCTTCAACCCTGGACGGGAACTTGGCTTGAGAGGTCGTCTCTTCAACCTCAGACAGGAACTTGGCTTGAGAAACCGTCTCTTCGACCTCGGAATGGAACTTGGCTTGGGAGGCTGCCTCTTCGACCTCGGAATGGAACTTGGCTTGGGAGGCTGTCTCTTCAACCCCAGACAGGAACTTGGCTTGAGAGGTCGTCTCTTCGACCTCGAACAGGAACTTGGCTTGAGAGGTCATCTCTTCGACCTCGGACAGGAACTTGGCTTGAGAGGTTGTCTTTTCGACCGCAGACAGGAACTTGGTTTGAGAGGTCGTCTCTTTGAACTTGGACAGGAACTTGGCTTGAGAGGCCATCTCTTTGACCTCTGACAGGAACTTAGTTTGAGAGGTCATCTCTTCGACTTCGGACAGGAACTTGGCTTGAGAGGCCGTCTCTTCAACCTCGGACAGGAACTTGGCTTGAGAGTTCATCTCTTCGACCTCGGACAGGAACTTGGCATGAGCCAAGTTGGGTTTGCCATCTCTTCGACCTGGAACAGGAACTTGACGTGAGGAGAGCTTGGGTTGGCCATCTCTTTGACCTGGGACAGGAAATTGGCGTGAGCAGAGCTTGGGTTTGACGTGTCTTCAACCTAGGACAGGACCTTGGTGTGAGCAGAGATTGGGTTGGCCGTCTCTTCAACCTGGGACAGGAACGTGGCGTGAGCAGAGCTTGGGTTGGCCATCTCTTTGACCTGGGACAGGAACTTGGCGTGAGCAAAGCTTCTGTTGGCCGTCTCTTCGACCTCGGACAGGAACTTGGCTTGAGAGGCCGTCTCTTCAACCTCAGACAGGAACATGGCTTGGGAGGTCACCTCGTTGACCTTGGACAGGAACTTGACTTTATGCTGGAGCTCTGGAGATGAAACAAATGATGAAGATGAGATGTGGGTGGACCTTCTAGCAGGACAACGATCCAAAGCATACATCAAAGAAAACTCTCAATTGGTTTCAGATTTAAAAAATCAAGGCATTAGAATGGCCCAGTCAATCACCTGACTTGAATCCAATTGAACAAGATTTAAAGACAGTATGTTTAGAAGAATGGGCCAAAATCACACCTGAATTCTGCAGCCCATTAATTTCTTCATACAGGAAACGTCTTGAAGCTGTCATTACAAACAACGGCTTCTTGATCCTTTTTTTCTCAGTCATTCCGCTTTATTACACATGACTTTATTCATGTACTTTAATTTTTGGATTTCTTTATATTTCCAGATTTCTTGAGTTAATACCAAAGTCTGGTGAAAATTTCATGTGAATAGCCTCATTGGAAATATATTTACTGAAAAAAATGTTGACGCGTTCGATACTTATTGCCCCCACTGTACATCAAGATGTTGTCAGTGTAAACCATTTGTGGAGCATGTCACTGAGTGCCATCTTAATGAAATACTGGAACAATTTGGGGCATTTGTCAAACCATACAGCATCACCAAGTATTCATAGTTCCCAGAGGCTGTAGCGAAGAGTGTCTTCCACTCATGGCTGTACAGTTTTTTGATAGAGAGATGGATTGACCCCTAGCAACAGGTCAAGAGCGCAATCCCAGGGTCTGTAATGTGGGAGTTTGGTGGCACCTTGCTTGCTGAAGACCTCTGCCCAGATGATGGATCTCTGTGGTAACAGTCTCTATTCCCAGTGCTTTATTACTTTCGATGGATTTGGACCCACATGTACACTGGAGACAACATGTCTGAGCAGCTCAGTGACCAGCTATCTCCACCCTCTTGACCAGACTACCTTGGGATGGCACAATGTCTGGTTTAGACATTGACAAAAATTATAATGGGCAATGACTGGATAGGTTCAATCTGTATCATCAGAGTCTGGGTGTAAAACAGAACTAATTTTAAGCCCAGAGATCTAACATCCACAGCCTGGTCTCAGGGAGGACTGGAACCGGGCCTGTGCTATAAAGCTGCCCATGGCCCCAGAGTCAATCATGTAAGCAAAAAAATTAAACAATTTCACCTAACTATCACATTTTGATGTTAATGGCAGTGGTGGCTTGGTGGTTAAGGTTCTGGGTTGCTGATTGGAACGTCAGGGGTTCAAGCCCCAGAACTGCCAAGCTGCCCCTGTTGGGCCCTTGAGCAAGGCCCTTAACTCTCTCTGCTCCAGGGGGTGCTGTATAAGGGCTGACTCCGCACTCTGACCCCAACTTCCTAACATGCTGGGATATGCAAAGAAACTAATTTCACTGTGCTCTAATGTATATGCGACCAATAAAGACTCATTAATTGAGTTAGCTGTACCATGTTTAGAGATGTTACTACCCAATTGACTCAGAGGAGCAGGACTATCTAGGAAGCTAGTATGTGTCTAGACACTCTCCAAAAGACAGAGACAAATTTTTGTATTTGTCTGACATGTTCCTATGGTGACGGATGGGTTCAGTCCATGGAATGGGTTCATGGAATTTCTTCAATTCTCCAGTCGGTGAAGTGAATGATTGTGACACACATAATCTTATGAGACTGTCGCACAACAGTCATAAATATTACATCAGATACAAGGATACAAGGGATATTTAAATCAATAAAACAAACAAAAACACCCATAGTTTTATCGGTTCATCACTAAATGCCCTTATCGTGAATCTACCTCAAGCATTTCAAACCAAGAGCATGCAGAATATTCAAATTTTCTATCCACCCTAACTACAGTCTCTTCTGCCTACTAGCATCCAGTATTAGGTACTGCAGCATTTGAGCCACAAGCAAGTGACTCTTTAACAGCTTCTTTTTCCAGGATGTAAAAGTCATAAATGCTCAGCTCTCTGGACTCAAAAGCAGATGTAACACCTGACCATTTCATATAATGTCCTTACAGTTATTATTAAAGTTAATAGATATATAGATTGGTAGATAGATAGATAAATAGATAGATAGATAGAGCACTTTATTGATCCCTGGGGGAAATTGTTTTGTTGTAGCAGTGCAATAAATAACAGAAATTACAAGGACACAGACTATGCACAGAGAACACAGATTACAGTACCCATACTTAGTCAACTAAATTAAGTAAGAATTAAATAAAATACTAAGTAGTAACAAAAGTAAATATTATTGCACTGATGCATTTTTATTTACTTATATTACTTATTTTTGAATAATTATTGTCAATCCATATGTTTGTTGTCCTGCACAAACCATAAGTAATGTATTTTGCTTTTGTTTTACATCTTTATTAGAAAATCAAATATTTAAAAAAAAATCTAAATCTGAAAATTTTTCATATGATGACCAATTCCAGTGGTATCACAAACTAAGCATATTTTGTTGGCTATATAAACTTTATTTCATAGTCTTCATTGGAAGCATTTGCTTATAATACTCTGAAAAAATTGGGGCGGATGTGGATCAGGTGGTAGAGTGGGTTGTCCACTAATCATAGGGTTGGGGGTTCGACTCCCGGAGCACGTGACTCCACATGTGTCCTTGGGCAAGACACTGAACTCCAGATGGCAAGTTAGCACCTTGCATGGCAGCTCTGCTACCATTGGTGTGTCTGTGAATGGGTGAATGAGAACCAGTGTAAAGTGCTTTGTAGAGCTGCTAAGGTTAAAAATGCACTATATAAATGCAAGAAAAGAAAAAAATCCACACTCAGTAAGTGAATGATGGTTTGAAGTTGCGTGCAGTGTGAGGTGAAAATCCTGGACTTCATAATAAATTATTATGGCTCCATGTCTGGAAGGATTTATCTTTGTGCTTGATGCTTCAATGTGGTTAATGTAAAATGTAATTGAAAAAGTTTTACTCGACTCTTAATGGTGAAGAAATCTACTTCCAGGTTCTGAGCACCACGATCAGGAAAACAAAGGCAGCTAAAGTAAACTCATGAATTCTCTAAAAGACAAAAAATAATCACAAAAACCTGCATTGAAACAGATTGGAAGTCAGTTCTGCAACAGGGTCTGTATGAAGATCAATACATCAGTTACCTTTGTTGTATTTTTACTGCTGATTTAATCATCCTGACTGCATTCACTGGTTTCTAACTTATACTGGTAAACCTCCCACCATTCTCTGACCCACTAAAATAATCCATTTGTAAGTCATGATTTTCAGTGTCCTTTCGCTACTGCCAGAAAGTTGAGCACAGAGATTAGTGAACAAAACAAACTCATATAAATCATGACAAGATCATGTTTTTTGTTACTTTTTTAATGGAATTGCTTCTTATATTTATTGTGAAAAAATAAATTACTGAAATCATAAACAAACAAAAAAAATACAAGTTGGATTTTTTTACAAGTTCAGTGTTACTGAAGTTAATACATCCGTAGTTACTTCACACGTGTGCACAGAAATAAAACCTGTAGCATAGGAGTTTATCCACACTGCAAATAAAACAATATCTTAAATACAGGCAACTTTAATAAAATTATTATTATGAGATTAGGGTAAACAAATATAAGATTATTTCTAGGCTTTTCTGTATTATTTTTTTGCTAGCGCATCATATATCATATCATGGAAATGAAAAATATGGATTACATTTGCCTAGTCAATATATTTTCACTTGGTAAAATATTTTATCACTGTTGTTGCAGTGTAATAGTATCATGTGTTATGAATTATTTCTGTTACATCTTACAGTTTTTTTCACATCGGAGTACACACACTCATCTGCTGAGCCAGTTTTCTTTTTTTCAGCTTTGGCTTTCCTCTTGGTAAATTGCACAGCTGCGTAATTCAGTGTTTCAGCTTCAGATTCCTGAATAATAATAATAATAATAATAATAATAATAATAATAATAATAATAATACAGATGAAAGTAATAACAATGCAATATGGGTAAATGAACAATACACACTAACTACACAGAACAAGAGCTGGATAAAAATAAAAAGCTTGGGATTGTTCTGCAAATCTGAGTAAACTGACTGTTTATATTAAATCTAAAACATTATAATGAGTAACATATTAATGCAGCAATATTTTACATACAGAAGTAACACACGTACCTGCTTCATTCCTGGAGAATCTTCTATACAAGCTTTCACTATTAATACAGAAACATACCTATTAGTCTTTTTGGTCAAACTAAAATTAACTGTACTTATAAAGTTTTTAATTATTGTGATGACAAAAACACTTACTTTTATCACATTTTCTTCTCCTCAGTATGAAATAAATGAGACAGAAAATCAGAAGTGCGCACAAACCCAAAGCCGTTCCCAAACCGAGCACTGTCGAGTGTAGAGATCTGATCATTTCTGGTTCTTTTATTGTAAAACATTACATTCATATCAGTACAAATTATTTTCTGGCCAAATTTTGCTTGATGAATTAAGGATAATTAATTAATCTTTAATAATGAGACATATCACCTGCTTTCTCATGTGTGTTCATGATAGTGCTGTTTCCATGCAGTGTTGGTTCACACACCACTGAATTATCACACAGAGCTGGTTTAGATGTTTCTGATGAAATAGTAACATGATCACCTATAAACATTTATCATAATTCAATAAAACTCTGTAACTCAGTGTTGTTGAAGATAACACAGTTAGCGTTTCACTACTTCATTATTATTTGTCTTCCAGGTTGAACATGTTAATGGTAATAAGGAAAAAAAATCACTACATTAAACCTGTAGCTTAATCAATTTTAGTGGAAATCCTACCTTTAATTTTTAAATAAGTTCCATCTCCAAACACAGTATTGGATTTCTTCAGTGCACAGTAGTACATGGCTTCATCGGACTGAGTGATGTTTAAAATTATCAAATTGAAGCAGTTTGAAGATCTTTCTATTTGGAAATGAGACTTTTGGGATTCATTGTAAAATGTTTCTCCACCACTTTTATATAACTGGACTATACTCTGAGGTTTTTTTCTGTTTGGTTGCTTAAACCAGGCAATTATCCTGACTTCATTTTCTAAAATACAACACCGTAGAGTAGTCGAGTCTCCGATATTCACACTGAGCTCTTTATCAGGCTGATAAACTGGTGACTCTGTGAGGGATTGTGCAGTAACCCAGCGTCTACCAGGTTGGACTGTATCTAGAAAAGTAAATGCATTAATAAGGTAATTAATGTACTTCAGATATTATTACACATAATTAAAGATAATTAAAGATTATTATAAGATAATTAAAGATCATATCAAAGGAATAATAGAAAGGACTTCTACATACAGCTTGCACAAAGTGTCTTTAGAGTAATAATACTAGACATACATCAAACTAGATGGGAATAATTTGCTCATATTACTTACACATGGTGCTGAAGATCAAAATTAAAATCCAGAAACCAGTCATTTTTCATTTCTCAGAAATTCTACAGTGTTTGTATCTCATTTATCAACAGAATATGAATGCACTTGAAGCTTGGTTTGAATTTATATTTATACTATAGGGGGTCTGTACTGACCACGCCCCAGAATATGATGTGATTGGGTGTATTAAAAAAAAAAGTCATGATAAGCAAGCACATGGTATTCTGATCTGCCTACATCTACACCACATATTATTTTCCATATTAGTGTTTTGATGTTGCACAGATATACAGTATCATGAGAAAGGTGTTAAGACAGAATGGAAAATGTGGTTTACTTTTACACTCGCGTGTGCCCACACTAATGTCTTACTGTTGCTTATTTTAATTGCTCTCTTAATTCAACATGTTTGTGCAAAATGCCAAATAAGTTGCTTGGTTTAGTGAGTCTACCAAATGATGTAAATATATAAATGAACCAGTTACACACAGACTTGGCCCTATACACACTATAGTCACCATCCTGGAACGTGCGAGTGTCAGTGTTGTGTTCTGCTTAGACATGAACATGGACAAATTGGCTTTTATGAGTGATATACAGTATCAGGAATATTGATATGTTATTAATACATGTTGGAAAATAACCATGAAGTCCATTATAAACCGCTGAACTGTGAATTGTATTAAAGTGTATACTATATAACTGAACTTCTTCATATATATTTGTATATAATGATCAACAAGTAGCCGGTAAAGTCAAGGCCTGCTCTGTGACCGGAAACAGATCAGTTTTACTAACAGAGCTTTAAGGGTGAGAATTCACTGCCACCTAGAGGGAGATAGTGTTATTAGTTCTTAATCCTAAAATGTTCAAATCTACACACTAATACTGATTGGTAGATAGTGTTTGTAGTGAAGTTGGAGAAAAACATACACAGTGTGTGATGATGACCGTGTGAGAAAGAGACTGAGAGTGGGAATGTGAGAGTTTGAGATCGGAGAGAAGCGCAACGAGGCGTGAAAGTCCGTCGCTGTCCGTGGTGTTGAAACTCTTGTGACGAAACAGTGCACCTCGGTTACCATAGCAACATGAATAAAGTGTTAATGCACCTCAATGACCATGAGCAATATTTGTACATATATTATTATTATAGCAGATAATAAAATCCCAGATGTACTGACTTGTCGCTGTGAGAAACCAGCTTTTCTTTTCACGTTTCTTAATTTTCATTAGTGTTTAAAGAGGGAACCTCTACAGTTAAGGAACAAGTTTAATGTTGTTCAGGGGAGGGTGAAAAGGTAGCACACAGGAAGTGATGTAATAACTGTAAAGCTGAGTCTACATGGTTATAGGAGAGGCTCCTCCAAAACTGTTTATCAGGTGATCCAATTCTGTTTTGTATGTATGGTTGTAGCTTTATATTACAGACGACATCTTACAGAATGATCATTAATAAAAGATACTAATAAAATTAAATAAAATATGGATTTTATAAAGTCTAGAGCAGTGACGTAAACCAACGTAGTGATGAAGATCAGGGCAGTGACCGGACTGTAAAGGGTATGACAGATGTATGTTTATAACAAAATGATACCAGATAATGAATTCGTAGAGTAAACTGCGTATAATATGAACAATAAATAATATAATTAACACCACTTAATGCGTAGTGATTACTTGGAGAAACGATCTTAGACGTGATATCTGACCCTGAGCCTAGAAAATATAACAGTAAATTTTATGTTAATAGTTTCTAACTTGTTTAAATCAATAGATATGACATTTTGAAAGAAATTCTGTGTGTGAAAGACAGCATGAGACTGGAGATGCTGAACACACTTCACAGTTGGTCAGAGCTGTTGTTGGGTGGCAGTTGTGGTCAGACTTTACTCATGAGTTATAGTTAGTCTTCCTGTATAAGCGCAGCAACGTGCCAACAGACACTTGTGCAAAACGCTGTGACTGCAGCCAACAGGATGTAATAATACACATCAAAGTGAGCATGAGTGTCTTTCGTTAAATAGATCAAGTGATTCTCACACGACTGTCTGTTTGATGCTCAACATCTCAACAACTGCACGTTCCTGTAGGTTTATTCTGTACAACATCAAGAGAATCAGACCCTATCTCACCGAACAGGCTACACAGATACTAGTCCAGGTTCTTGTTATCTCAAAACTGGACTACTGCAACGCACTACTCTCGGGCCTCGCAGCCAGCTCCATCAAACCCCTTCAGATGATTCAGAATGCAGCAGCAGGCCTCGTCTTCAACCAGCCCAAATGAACCCATGTCAAACCCCTCTTCATCTCCCTCCACTGGCTTCCTGTAGCCGCCCGTATCAAATTCAAGGCCTTGATGCTCACGTACAAGACCTTGTCTGGAACTGCACCCTCCTATCTCAACTCTCTCCTGAAGGCTCACGTTCCCTCACGCAATCTGCGATCGGTTAACGACCGACGCTTAGTAGTGCCTACTCAGTGTGGCTCAAGGTCCCTTTCCAGAATCTTCAAACTGACTGTTTTTCAGTAGTGGAATGAACTTCCAACCTCAATCCGGACCACAGAATCTCTCACCATCTTCAATAAACAGCTAAAGATCTTCTGTAAGCACTTAACTAACCCCTAAAAATAAATAAATAAATAAATAAAACACGTACTCTGGCACTTATACCTCTACTCTGCACATCTTGCTTCTTCTGGAACTCAGTTAATGGATCTTGTATGGTAGCACTACTTGTATTGTTCTCCGCTTGATATATCACTTTGCTTGTATTTTCTCATTTGTAAATCGCTTTGGATAAAAGCGTCTGCTAAATGAATAAATGTAAATGTAAATGATGCTGAAGTCTCCAGTGTTAGTTCTCTCAGAGCCGAGATCTACTGTAAAACAATCTGGATTATCTGTTCAATGATCAAGAGATTCAAGATTTTATTTGTCACATATACAATTATATACAGTATATAACTTGCTGTGGAATGAAAACGATCAACATCTTCCATGAAACTCAAAGAGTTCAGGTTAAACATATGACTTGTTTTTATAAAGAAGTGTTTGGGATAGGTGTACTGTAGAACACAGAGCAATGACTTGTTAAATATACAACATCGACAGATATGATATACACTCAGATGTATTACACATATTTTACATGTTTATTTATACATTATATTATATTTAATAATAATAATAATAATAGAAGAAAAAAACATTGACCAAGCCCTGCCCTATATATATATATATATATATATATATATATATATATATATATATATATATATATATATATATATATATATATAGACACACATATATGATATTTTTTAAAAACCTTTAGTATAGCAGAAGTTCAGCTAATATTAACGTGTGTTCTGGGTCGTTTATGTTATATATTACAGTGTCACATACATCACATCAGAGTACACCAAATCATCCCTTCCTCCAGGTTTGACTTTATTCATGAAGAATTGCAAAGTTTCATAATTCAAGGTGTTGAAATGAGATTCCTGAAAAAAAGAATGAAAAGATTGATTTATGAAATGAGTTTATAGTGTAAATGTATATAGGATCGCTTTAGGACCAACACTGAGCAGATATATTATATATTATATTATAAGTAATCAAATGTAATAGTGAACTGGTGAGATTTCTCCATGACTAAAGGAGACAGAGTAACATATCTTTTTCTTCTATAAATTACAATTTAAAAACAAAGTGTTTACGTATCTGCACACGTACCTGTCTTGTTCCATGAGAGTCTTCTCTAGAGGCGTTCACTATTAATACAGAAATACACTTATTTAGTCACGCAGATAGAACTGAACTGACATAATTATTATCTGATGACAAAAGCACTTACTTTTATCACATTTTCTTCTCCTCAGTGTGAAATAAATGAGACAGAAAATCAGAAGTGCGCACAAACCCAAAGCCGTTCCCAAACCGAGCACTGTCAGATATATAGTTAATATAAATAACATTTCTGAAACTGTCATTTTATTTTTCATCACTCAATTTACACTGAACAAATTTAAAGTTGGATTAGAGCAGATTATTTTCCAGAAAAATTAAAAATGATGAATTAAAGGTGAATGAACAAATTAATTAAATGGCATCTTACCTGTTTTCTCGTGTGTGTTCATGTTAGTGTTGTTTCCATGCAGTGTTGGTTCACACACCACTGGATTATCACACAGAGCTGGTTTAGATGTTTCTGATGAAATAGTAACATGATCACCTATAAACATTTATCATAATTCACTAAAACTCTGTAACTCAGTGTTGTTGAAGAAAACACAGTTAGCGTTTCACTACTTCATTATTATTTGTCTTCCAGGTTGAATATGTTAATGGTAATAAGGAAAAAAATCACTACATTAAACCAGTAGATTAATCAATTTTAGTGGAAATCCTACCTTTAATTTTTATATAAGTTCCATCTGCAAACACAGTGTTTGGCTATTCGAGTGCACAGTAGTACATGGCTTCATCAGACTGAATGATGTTTAAAATTCTCATATTGAAGCAGTATGAAGATCTCTCTATTTGGAAATGAGACTTTTGAAATCCACTGAAAAATGTTTCTCCAGTAGTTTTGTGTACCCTGACTACAATCTGAGGTTTTTTTCTGTTTGGTTGCTTAAACCAGGCAATTATCCTGACTTCATTTCCTAAAATACAACACTGTAGAGTAGCCGAGTCTCCGATATTCACACTGAGCTCTTTATCAGGCTGATAAACTGGTGACTCTGTGAGGGATTGTGCAGTAACCCAGCGTCTACCAGGTTGGACTGTGTCTAGAAAAGTAAATGCATTAATAAGATAATGAATGTACTTCAAATATTATTATAAATAAGACATAATTAAAGATCATCTTAAAGGAATAATAGTAAGGACTTCTACATACAGCTTGCACAAAGTGTGTAATAATACTAGAAATACATCAAACTAGATGGGAATAATTTGCTCATATTACTTACACATGGTGCTGAAGATCAAAATTAAAATCCAGAAACCAGTCATTTTTCATTTCTCAGAAATTCTACAGTGTTTGTATCTCATTTATCATCAGAATATGAATGATCTTAAAACATGGTTTGAATTTATACTATAGGCGGTCTGTACTGACCACACCCCAGAATATGACGTGATTGGTTGTAATTTTAAAAAAGTCATGATAAGCAAGCACACAGTATTCTGATCTACCTACATCTTACACCACATATTTCCGTATTTGTGTTTTGATGTGGCGCAGAGATATCATGACAAAGGTGTTATGACAGAATGGAAAATGTGGTTTACTTGTACATTTATGTGTGCCTACACAACCATCTCATTGTTTGTTTTCATTTCAATCTGGAGTCAAAATCTTGCCTATATAATAATGCTCATTTGGGCCAGAGTTAATGCATTTGACTTTTATTATTGAAGAACCCAACAGCAGTGTTGAAATTACAGTGGGGCCAGATGGAGCTTAGCTCCCCAAAAGATACATGAATTCCTTTTTGTCACGTAATCCACATAATGGAGGTTAAGACAGATGCAAGTGCAGTTAAAGCCTTTTATTTGAGAGAGACAGGCAGACAAATACAAAACATGAGACAATAGTGAGGTCAAGAAACAGGCAAAGGGTCAGGCGATTGGCAAGCAGGCATAAACAGGGCAAGGCTAGAATCGAGACTGAGAAACAAGAACAAGATCAAGAACCATGAAACGAAACGAGGAACAGGGTATAATCGCTTGGCACACTGCTAACACTAATACTTCGCAAAGACAATTTTAGAAAATAGTCTCTTTATACTATGGAGTGAGTGCGTGAAATTGGATGCAGGTGTGCGTGATTAGAATGAACGAGTGTTCTGGGAATTGCAGTCATTAGCGGCCATGTTTGTAGGCCGCAGTCCAGGATGGGAAATCCTCCCCCGGCGGTCCTGGACCTCTGGCTAAAATGTCTTCACATGACCCAGGAGACTGAGCGGTATCCTCAGCTGCGCAGGTAGGCAGAGCGACGTCCTTAGCGAAGCAGGAAAGCAGAGCGTCATCCTCCTTCAACTCTGCCAGCTGAACTTGGTTGGCTGTGTAAACAGACTTGAGCGTGAGCAGACCTTGATTATTCGTGTCAGCAGACTTGGGCGTGAGCAGAATTTAGTTGTCCGTGTCAGCAGACTCTGGCATGAGCATAATTTGGTTGGTCATGATGTCGGTTTCAGGCATAAGGAGAACTTGGTTGGTAGTATCTCTGACCGTGACTAGACTAGACTCTGGCGTGAGCATAACTTAGTTGGTCGCGAGGTCGACTTCTAGCATGAGCAGAACCTGGTTGGTTGTGACGTCGGTTTCAGGCATGAGGAGATCTTGGTTGGTCGTGTCAACAGACTCAGGCGTCAGCATAACTTGGTTGGTCATGATGTTGGTTTCAGGCGTGAGCAGAACCTGGTTGGTCGTGACATTGGTTTCAGGCATGAACAGGACCTGGTTGGTCATGACATCAGTTTCAGGCGTGAGCAGAACCTGGTTGGTCGTGAAGTCGACTTCGACCTGGGACAGGAACTTGGCATGAGCAGAGCTTGGGTTGGCCATCTCTTCAACCTGGGACAGGAACTTGTTGTGAGCAGAGCTTGAATTGGCCATCTCTTCAACCTGGGACAGGAACTTAGTGTGAGCAGAGCTTGGGTTGGCCGTCTCTTTGACCTGTGACAGGAACATGGTGTGAGCAGAGCTTGGGTTGGCCGTCTCTTCGACCTCGAACAAGAACTTGACTTGTGAGGCCGTCTCTTTGACCTCAGAATGGAAGTTGGTTTGAGAGGTCTTCTCTTTGACCTCGGACAGGAACTGGGCTTGAGCAGAGCTTCAGTTGGCCGTCTCTTTGACCTCGAACAGGAACTTGGCTTGAAAGGTCACCTCTTTGAACTCGGACAGGAACTTGGCTTGAGAGGCCATCTATTTGACCTCGGAATGGAACTTGGTTTGAGAGGTCGTCTCATCGACCTCAGAATGGAAATTGGCTTGAGAGGTCGTCTCTTCATCCTCGGACAGGAACTTGACTTGAAAGGTCGTCTCTTCGACCTCGGACAGGAACTTGGTTTGAGAGGTCGTCTCTTTGACCTGGGACAGGAACTTGGCATGAGCAGAGCTTGGGTTGGCCGTCTCTTCAACCTGGGACAGGAACTTGGCGTGAGCAGAGCTTGGGTTGGCCGTCTCTTTGACCTGGGACAGGAACTTGGCATGAGCAGAGCTTGGGTTGGCCATCTCTTCGACCTGGGACAGGAACTTGGCATGAGCAGAGCTTGGGTTGGCCATCTCTTCGACCTGGGACAGGAACTTGGCTTGAAAGGTCGTGTCTTCGAACTCGGACAGGAACTTGGCTTGAGAGGCCATCTCTTCGAACTCGGACAGGAACTTGGCTTTGGAGGCTGTCTCTTCGAAACTCGGACAGGAACTTGGCTTGTGAGGCCGTCTGTTTGACCTCGGAATGGAAATTAGTTTGAGAGGTCTTCTCTTCGACCTCGGACAGGAACTTGGCTTGAGAGATCGTCTCTTTGACCTCGGATAGAAACTTGGCTTGAGAGTTCATCTCTTCGACGTCAGACAGGAACTTGGCGTGAGCAGGGCTTGGGGTGGCCGTCTCTTCGACCTGGAACAGGAACTTGACGTGAGGAGAGCTTGGGTTGGCCGTCTTTTCGACCTGGGACAGGAAATTGGCATGAGCAGAGCTTGTGTTTGATGTCTCCTCGACCTGGGACAGGAATTTGGTGTGAGCAGAGCTTGGGTTGGCCATCTCTTTGACCACGAACAGAAACTTGGCTTGAAAGGTCGCCTCTTCGAACTAGGACAGGAACTTGGCTTGAGGGCTGTCTATTTGACCTCGGAATGGAACTTGGTTTGAGAGGTCGTCTCTTCGACCTGGGACAGGAACTTGGCGTGAGAAGAGCTTGAGTTGGCCCGCTCTTCGACCTGGGACAGGAACTCGGCATGAGCAGAGCTTGGATTGGCCATCTCTTCGACCTGTGACAGGAACTTGGTGTGAGCAGAGCTTTCGTTGGTCGTCTCTTTGACCTCGAACAGGAACTTGGCCTGAAAGGTCGCCTCTTCGAACTCGGACAGGAACTCGGCTTGAGAGGCCGTCTCTTCGACCTGTGACAGGAACTTGGCTTTGGAGCCTGTGTCTTCGACCTGTGACAGGAACTTGGCTTTGGAGCCTGTCTCTTCTACCTGTGACAGGAACTTGGCTTGTGAGGTCGTCTCTTCGACCTCGGACAGGAACTTGGCTTGAGAGGTCGTCTCTTCGACCTCAGACAGGAACTTGGCTTGAGAGGCCGTCTCTTCGACCTTAGACAAGAACATGGCTTGGGAGGTCACCTCATTGACCATGGACAGGAACTTGACTTTATGCTGGAGCCCTGGAGATGAAAGAAATGATGAAGATGATGAAGATGAGACGTGGGTGGACCTTCCAACAGGACAACGATCCAAAGCATACAGCAAAGGAAACTCTAAGTTGGTTTCAGAGAAAAAAAATCAAGGCGTTAGAATGGACCAGTCAGTCACATGACTTGAATCCAATTGAACAAGATTTAAAGACAATATGTTTAG
This sequence comes from Ictalurus furcatus, assembly GCF_023375685.1. Taxonomy (NCBI): domain Eukaryota; kingdom Metazoa; phylum Chordata; class Actinopteri; order Siluriformes; family Ictaluridae; genus Ictalurus; species Ictalurus furcatus. The sequence continues at coordinate 27,556,830 of NC_071262.1, read as the reverse complement.
AAGAATGGGCCAAAATCACACCTGAATTCTGCGGCCCATTAATTTCTTCATACAGGAAGCATCTTGAAGCTGTCATTACAAACAAAGGCTTCTCGATACTTTTTTCCTCAGTCATTCCGCTTTATTACACATTACTTTATTTAGGGACTTTAATGTTTGGATTTCTTTATATTTCCAGATTTCTTGAGTTAATACCAAAGTCTGGTGAAAATTTCATGTGAGTAGCCTCCTGGGAAATATATTTACTGAAAAAAAATGTTGACGCATTGGATACTTATTGCCCCCACTGTACATCAAGATGTCATCAATGTAAACCATGTGTGGAACATGTCACTGAGTGCCATCTTAATTAAATACTGGAACAATTTGGGGCATTTGTCAAACCATCAGCATCACCAAGTATTCATAGTTCCCGGAGGCTGTCGAGAAGACTGTCTTCCACTTATGGCTGTACAGTTTTTTGATAGAGAGGTGGATTGACCCCTAGCAAAAGGTCAAGAGCGCAATCCCAGGGTCTGTCGTGTGGGAGTTTGGTGGCACCTTGCTTGCTAATAACCTCTGCCCAGATGATAGATGTCTGTGGTCACAGTCTCTATTCCCATTGCTTTATAGCTTTCGATGGATTTGGACCCACATGTACACTGAGGAGAACATGTCTGAGCAGCTCAGTGACCAGCTATCTCCACCCTCTTCACCAGACTACCTTGGGATGGCACAATGTCTGGTTTAGATATTGACAAAAATTATAATGGGCTCTGACTGGATAGGTTCAATCGGTACTATCAGAGTCTGGGTTTAAAACAGAACTGATTTCTGAGCCCAGATATCTACCATCCACAGCCTAGTCTCACAGAGGACTGGAAACAGGCCTGTGCTATAAAGCTGCCCATGGCCCCAGAGTCAATCATGTAAGCAAAAATGAAATGAAATGAAACAATTTCATACTAACTCAATCACATTTTGATGTTAAATGAGTTAGCTGTATCATGTTTAGAGATGTTACTACCCAGTTGACTCAGAGGACCAGGTCTATCCAGGCAGCTAGGAAGCTAGCATGTGTCTAGACACTCTCCAAAAGACATAGACAAATTTTTGTATTTGTCTGGCATGTTCCTATGGTGACGGATGGGTTTGATCCACTACCATGGACTCTGGGGTGGTGGAATTTCTCAGTCGGTGAAGTGAATGATTGTGACACACATAATCTTAGGAGACTGTCGCACGACAGTCATAAATATTACATCAGATACAAGGATACAAGGGATATTTAAATCATTAAAACAAACAAAAACACCCATAGTTTTATCGGTTCATCACTAAATGTCCTTGTCATGAATCTACCTCAAGCATTGTAAAACAACAGCATGCAGAATAATCAAATTTTCTATTCACCCTAACCACAGTCTCTTCTGCCTACTAGCATCCGGTAAGAGGTACTGCAGCATTTGAGCCACAAGCAAGTGACTCTTTAACAGCTTCTTTTTCCAGGATGTAAAGGTCATATATGCTCAGCTCTCTGGACTCAAAAGCAGATATAATAGCCGCTAAGGTTAAAAATGCGCTATATAAATGCAAGAAAAGAAAAAAATCCACACTCGGTAAGTGAATGATGGTTTGAAGTTGTGTGCAGTGTGAGGTGAAAATCCTGGACTTCATAATAAATAATTATGGCTCCATGTCTGGAAAGATTTATCTTTGTGCTTGATGCTTCAATTTGGTTAATGTAAAATGTATTTGAAAAAGTTTTACTCAACACTTAATGGTGAAGAAATCTACTTCCAGGTTCTGAGCACCACGATCAGGAAAACAAAGGCAGCTAAAGTAAACTTACGAATTCATAAAAGATAAAAAATAATCACAAAAAACTGCATTGAAACTGATTGGAAGCCAGTTCTGCAACAGGGTCTGTATGAAGATCAATACATCAGTTACCTTTGTTGTATTTTTACTGCTGATTTAATCATCCTGACTGCATTCACTGGTGTCTAACTTATACTGGTAAACCTCCCACCATTCTCTGACCCACTAAAATAATCCATTTGTAAGTCATGATTTTCAGTGTCCTTTCGCTACTGCCAGAAAGATGAGCACAGAGATTAGTGAACAAAACAAGCTCATATAAATCATGACAAGATCATGTTTTTTGTTACTTTTTTTTAATGGAATTGCTTCTTATATTTATTGTGAAAAAATTAATTACTGAAATCATAATTACTGAAATCATAAACAAACAAAAAACATACATAAAACAACAAGTTGGATTTTTTTTACAAGTTCAGTGTTACTGAAGTTAATACATCCGTAGTTACTTCACACGTGTGCACAGAAATAAAACCTGTAGCATAGGAGTTTATCCACACTGCAAATAAAACAATATCTTAAATACAGGCAACTTTAATATAATTATTATTATGAGATTAGTGTAAACAAATACAAAATTATTTCTAGGCTTTTCTGTTTTGTTTTGTATTGTTTTTTTTTGTTAGCGCATCATATGTCATACCATTGTAATGAAAAATATGGATTACATTTGTCTAGTCAATATATTTTCACTTGGTAAAATATTTTCACTGTTGTTGCAGTGTAATAGTACCATGTGTTATGAATTATTTCTGTTACATCTTACAGTTTTTTTCACATCGGAGTACACACACTCATCTGCTGAGCCAGTTTTCTTTTTTTCATCTTTGGCTTTCCTCTTGGTAAATTGCACAGCTGCGTAATTCAGTGTTTCAGCTTCAGCTTCCTGAATAATAATAATAATAATAATAATAATAATAATAATAATAATAATCCAGATGAAAGTAATAACAATACAATATGGGTAAATGAACAATACACACTAACTACATAGAACAAGAGCAGCATCGAAATAAAAAGCTTGGGATTGTTCTGCAAATCTGAGTAAACTGACTGTTTATATTAAATCTTAAACATTATAATGAGTAACATATTAATGTAGCAATATTTTCCATACAGAAGTAACACACGTACCTGCTTCATTCCTGGAGAATCTTCTATACAAGCTTTCACTATTAATACAGAAACACACCTATTAGTCTTTTTGATAAAAACTAAAGTTAACTGTACTTATAAAGTTTTTAATTATTGTGATTACAAAAACACTTACTTTTATCACATTTTCTTCTCCTCAGTATGAAATAAATGAGACAGAAAATCAGAAGTGCGCACAAACCCAAAGCCGTTCCCAAACCGAGCACTGTCGAATGTAGAGATCTGATCATTTCTGGTTCTGTTATTGATAACATTACATTTACATTAGTCCAAATTATTTTCTGGGCATATTATACTGTACTAATTAAGAATAATTAATTAATGATGAATTATAAGACATATCACCTGTTTTCTCGTGTGTGTTCATGTTAGTGCTGTTTCCATGCAGTGTTGGTTCATACACCACTGAATTATCACACAGAGCTGGTTTAGATGTTTCTGATGCAATAGTAACATGATCACCTATAAACATTTATCATAATTCAATAAAACTCTGTAACTCAGTGTTGTTGAAGAAAACACAGTTAGCATTTCACTACTTCATTATTATTTGTCTTCCAGGTTGAACATGTTAATGGTAATAAGGAAAAATATCACTACATTAAACCTGTAGCTTAATCAATTTTAGTGGAAATCCTACCTTTAATTTTTAAATAAGTTCCATCTCCAAACGTAAGGTTGGGTCTCGTCACTGCACAGTAGTACATGGCTTCATCAGACTGAATGATGTTTAAAATTGTCAAATTGTGGCAGTTTGAAGATCTTTCTATTTGGAAATGAGAGTCTTGGAATCCATTGAAAAATGTTTCTCCACCACTTTTATATACCCTGACTATAATCTGAGGTTTTTTTCTGTTTGGTTGCTTAACCCAGGCAATCATCCTGACTTCTTTTTCAGAAATACAACACTGTAGAGTAGCCGAGTCCCCGGTATTCACACTGAGCTCTTTATCAGGCTGAAAAAATGGTGACTCTGTGAGGGATTGTGCAGTAACCCAGCGTCTACCAGGTTGGACTGTACCTAGAAAAGTAAATGCATTAATAAGGTAATGAATGTATTTCAGATATTATTACACATAATTAAAGATAATTAAAGATTATTATAAGATAATTAAAGATCATATCAAAGGAATAATAGAAAGGACTTCTACATACAGCTTGCACAAAGTGTCTTTAGAGTAATAATACTAGACATACATCAAACTAGATGGGAATAATTTGCTCATATTACTTACACATGGTGCTGAAGATCAAAATTAAAATCCAGAAATCAGTCATTTTTCATTTCTCAGAAATTCTACAGTGTTTGTATCTCATTTATCAACAGAATATGAATGATCTTGAAGCTTGGTTTGAATTTATATTTATACTATAGGCGGTCTGTACTGACCACGCCCCAGAATATGATGTGATTGGTTGTATTAAAAAAAAAAGTCATGATAAGCAAGCACATGGTATTCTGATCTGCCTACATCTACACCACATATTATTTTCCATATTAGTGTTTTGATGTTGCACAGATATACAGTATCATGAGAAAGGTGTTAAGACAGAATGGAAAATGTGGTTTAATTTTACACTCACGTGTGCCCACACTAATGTCTTACTGTTTCTTATTTAATTGCTCTCTTAATTCAACATGTTTGTGCAAAATGCCAAAAAAGTTGCTTGGTTTAGTGAGTCTGCCAAATGATGTAAATATATAAATGAACCAGTTACACACAGACTTGGCCCTATACACACTATAGTCACCATCCTGGAACGTGCGAGTGCCAGTGTTGTGTTCTGCTTAGACATGAACATGGACAAATTGGCTTTTATGAGTGATGTACAGTATCAGGAATATTAATATGTTATTAATGCATGTTGGAAAATGACCATGAAGTCCATTATAAACCGCTGAACTGTGAATTGTATTGAAATGTATACTATATAACTGAACTTCTTCATATATATTTGTATATAATGATCGACAAGTATCCGGTAAAGTCAAGGCCTGCTCTGTGACCTGAAACAGATCAGTTTTACTAACAGAGCTTTAAGGGTGAGGATTTACTGCCACCTAGTGGGAGATAGTGTTATTAGTTCTTAATGCTAAAATGTTCAAATCTACACACTAATACTCATTGGTAGATAGTGTTTGTAGTGAAGTTGGAGAAAAACATACACAGTGTGTGATGATGACCGTGTGAGAAAGAGACTGAGAGTGGGAATGTGAGAGTTTGAGATCGGAGAGAAGCGCAATGAGGCGTGAAAGTCCGTCGCTGTCCGTGGTGTTGAAACTCTTGTGACGAAACGGTGCACATCGGTTACCATAGCAAGATGAATAAAGTGTTAATGCACCTCAATGACCATGAGAAATATTTGTACATATATTATTATTATAGCAGATAATAAAATCCCAGATGTACTGACTTGTCGCTGTGAGAAACCAGCTTTTCTTTTCACGTTTCTTAATTTTCATTAGTGTTTAAAGAGGGAACCTCTACAGTTAAGGAACAAGTTTAATGTTGTTCAGGGGAGGGTGAAAAGGTAGCACACAGGAAGTGATGTAATAACTGTAAAGCTGAGTCTACATGGTTATAGGAGAGGCTCCTCCAAAACTGTTTATCAGGTGATCCAGTTCTGTTTTGTATGTATGGTCGTAGTTTTATATTACAGACGACATCTTACAGAATGATCATTAATAAAATATACTAATAAAATTAAATAAAATATGGATTTTATAAAGTCTAGAGCAGTGACGTAAACCAACGTAGTGATGAAGATCAGGGCAGTGACCGGACTGTAAAGGGTATGACAGATGTATGTTTATAACAAAATGATACCAGATAATGAATTCGTAGAGTAAACTGCGTATAATATGAACAATAAATAATATAATTAACACCACTTAATGCACAGTGATTACTTGGAGAAAGGATCTTAGACGTTATATCTGACCCTGAGCCTAGAAAATCTAACAGTAAATTTTATGTTAATAGTTTCTAACTTGTTTAAATCAATAGATATGACATTTTGAAAGAAATTCTGTGTGTGTGAAAGACAGCATGAGACTGGAGATGCTGAACACACTTCACAGTTGGTCAGAGCTGTTGTTGAGTGTCAGTTGTGGTCAGACTTTACTCATGAGCTACAGTTAGTCTTCCTGTATAAGCGCAGCAACGTGCCAACAGACACTTGTGCAAAACGCTGTGACTGCAACGAACAGGATGTAATAATACACATCAAAGTGAGCATGAGTGTCTTTCGTTAAATAGATCAAGTGATTCTCACACGGCTGTCTGGTTGATGCTCAACATCTCAACAACTGCACGTTCCTGTAGGTTTATTCTGTACAACATCAAGAGAATCAGACCCTATCTCACCGAACACGCTACACAGATACAAGTCCAGGCACTTGTTATCTCAAAACTAGACTACTGTAACGCACTACTCTCGGGCCTCGCAGCCAGCTCCATCAAACTCATTCAGATGATTCAGAATGCAGCAGCAGGCCTCGTCTTCAACCAGCCCAAATGAACCCATGTCAAACCCCTCTTCATCTCCCACCACTGGCTTCCTGTATCCGCCCGTATCAAATTCAAGGCCTTGATGCTCACGTACAAGACCTTGTCTGGAACAGCACCCTCCTATCTCAACTCTCTCCTGAAGGCTCACGTTCCCTCACGCAATCTGCGATCGGTTAACGACCAACGCTTAGTAGTGCCTACTCAGTGTGGCTCAAGGTCTCTTTCCAGAATCTTCAAACTGACTGTCTTTCAGTAGTGGAATGAACTTCCAACCTCAATCCGGACCACAGAATCTGTCACTATCTTCAAAAAACAGCGAAAGATCTTCTGTAAGCACTTAACTAACCCCTAAAAATAAATAAATAAATAAATAAATAAACACGTACTCTGGCACTTACATCTCTACTCTGCACACTTTGCTTCTTCTGGAACTCAGTTAATGGATCTTGTACGGTAGCACTACTTGTATTGTTCTCCGCTTGATATATCACTTTGCTTGTATTTTCTCATTTGTAAGTCGCTTTGGATAAAAGCGTCTGCTAAATGAATCAATGTAAATGTAAATGATGCTGAAGTCTCCAGCATTAGTTCTCTCAGAGCCGAGATCTACTGTAAAACAATCTGGATTATCTGTTCGATGATCAAGAGATTCAAGATTTTATTTGTCACATACACAATTATATACAGTATATAACTTGCTGTGCAATGAAAACGATCAACATCTTCCATGAAACTCAGAGAGTTCAGGTTAAACATATGACTTTTTATTATAAAGAAGTGTTTGGGATAGGTGTACTGTAGAACACAGAGCAATGACTTGTTAAATATACAACATCAGCAGATATGATATACACTCAGATGTATTACACATATTTTACATGTTTATTTATACATTAGATTATATAATAACAATAATAATAATAATAATAGAAGAAAAAAAACATTGACTAAGCCCTGCCCTATATATATATATATATATATATATATATATATATATATATATATATAAATATATATCTATATATATATATATATAGATAGATAGATAGATAGATAGATATAGATATATACATATATAGATAGATATATACATATATAGATAGATATATATATATATATAGATATATATATATATAGATATATATAGATATATATATACACACACACACATATGATATTTGTTAAAAACCTTTAGTATAGCAGAAGTTCAGCTAATATTAACGTGTGTTCTGGGTCGTTTATGTTATATATTACAGTGTCACATACATCACATCAGAGTACACCAAATCATCCCTTCCTCCAGGTTTGACTTTATTCATGAAGAATTGCAAAGTTTCATAATTCAAGGTGTTGAAATGAGATTCCTGAAAAAAAGAATTAAAAGATTGATTTATGAAATGAGTTTATAGTGTAAATGTATATAGGATCGCTTTAGGACCAACACTGAGCAGATATATTATATATTATATTATAAGTAATCAAATGTAATAGTGAACTGGTGAGATTTCTCCATGACTAAAGGAGACAGAGTAACATATCTTTTTCTTCTATAAGCTACAATTTAAAAACAAAGTGTTTACGTATCTGCACACGTACCTGTCTCATTCCGTGAGAGTCGTCTATAGAGGCGTTCACTATTAATACAGAAATACACTTATTTATTCACGCAGATAGAACTGAACTGACATAATTATTATCTGATGACAAAAGCACTTACTTTTATCACATTTTCTTCTCCTCAGTATGAAATAAATGAGACAGAAAATCAGAAGTGCGCACAAACCCAAAGCCGTTCCCAAACCGAGCACTGTCGAATGTAGAGATCTGATCATTTCTGGTTCTGTTATTGATAACATTACATTCATATCAGTACAAATTATTTTCTGGCCAAATTATACTGTACTAATTAAGAATAATTAATTAATGATGAATTATAAGACATATCACCTGTTTTCTCGTGTGTGTTCATGTTAGTGTTGTTTCCATGCAGTGTTGGTTCATACACCACTGAATTATCACACAGAGCTGGTTTAGATGTTTCTGATGCAATAGTAACATGATCACCTATAAACATTTATCATAATTCAATAAAACTCTGTAACTCAGTGTTGTTGAAGAAAACACAGTTAGCATTTCACTACTTCATTATTATTTGTCTTCCAGGTTGAACATGTTAATGGTAATAAGGAAAAATATCACTACATTAAACCTGTAGCTTAATCAATTTTAGTGGAAATCCTACCTTTAATTTTTAAATAAGTTCCATCTCCAAACGTAAGGTTGGGTCTCGTCACTGCACAGTAGTACATGGCTTCATCAGACTGAATGATGTTTAAAATTGTCAAATTGTGGCAGTTTGAAGATCTTTCTATTTGGAAATGAGAGTCTTGGAATCCATTGAAAAATGTTTCTCCACCACTTTTATATACCCTGACTATAATCTGAGGTTTTTTTCTGTTTGGTTGCTTAACCCAGGCAATCATCCTGACTTCTTTTTCAGAAATACAACACTGTAGAGTAGCCGAGTCCCCGATATTCACACTGAGCTCTTTATCAGGCTGAAAAAATGGTGACTCTGTGAGGGATTGTGCAGTAACCCAGCGTCTACCAGGTTGGACTGTATCTAGAAAAGTAAATGCATTAATAAGGTAATGAATGTGTTTCAGATATTATTCCACATAATTAAAGATAATTAAAGATTATTATAAGATAATTAAAGATCATATCAAAGGAATAATAGAAAGGACTTCTACATACAGCTTGCACAAAGTGTCTTTAGAGTAATAATACTAGACATACATCAAACTAGATGGGAATAATTTGCTCATATTACTTACACATGGTGCTGAAGATCAAAATTAAAATCCAGAAATCAGTCATTTTTCATTTCTCAGAGATTCTACAGTGTTTGTATCTCATTTATCAACAGAATATGAATGATCTTGAAGCTTGGTTTGAATTTATATTTATACTATAGGCGGTCTGTACTGACCACGCCCCAGAATATGATGTGATTGGGTGTATTAAAAAAAAAGTCATGATAAGCAAGCACATGGTATTCTGATCTGCCTACATCTACACCACGTATTATTTTCCATATTAGTGTTTTGATGTTGCACAGATATACAGTATCATGAGAAAGGTGTTATGACAGAATGGAAAATGTGGTTTAATTTTACACTCGCGTGTGCCCACACTAATGTCTTACTGTTGCTTATTTTAATTGCTCTCTTAATTCAACATGTTTGTGCAAAATGCCAAAAAAGTTGCTTGGTTTAGTGAGTCTGCCAAATGATGTAAATATATAAATGAACCAGTTACACACAGACTTGGCCCTATACACACTATAGTCACCATCCTGGAACGTGCGAGTGTCAGTGTTGTGTTCTGCTTAGACATGAACATGGACAAATTGGCTTTTATGAGTGATATACAGTATCAGGAATATTAATTTGTTATTAATACATGTTGGAAAATGACCATGAAGTCCATTATAAACCGCTGAACTGTGAATTGTATTGAAGTGTATACTATATCTTCATATATATTTTTATATAATGATCGACAAGTAGCCGGTAAAGTCAAGGCCTGCTCTGTGACCTGAAACAGATCAGTTTTACTAACAGAGCTTTAAGGGTGAGGATTTACTGCCACCTAGTGGGAGATAGTGTTATTGGTTCTTAATGCTAAAATGTTCAAATCTACACACTAATACTCATTGGTAGATAGTGTTTGTAGTGAAGTTGGAGAAAAACATACACAGTGTGTGATGATGACCGTGTGAGAAAGAGACTGAGAGTGGGAATGTGAGAGTTTGAGATCGGAGAGAAGCGCAATGAGGCGTGAAAGTCCGTCGCTGTCCGTGGTGTTGAAACTCTTGTGACGAAACAGTGCACATCGGTTACCATAGCAAGATGAATAAAGTGTTAATGCACCTCAATGACCATGAGAAATATTTGTACATATATTATTATTATAGCAGATAATAAAATCCCAGATGTACTGACTTGTCGCTGTGAGAAACCAGCTTTTCATTTCACGTTTCTTAATTTTCATTAGTGTTTAAAGAGGGAACCTCTACAGTTAAGGAACAAGTTTAATGTTGTTCAGGGGAGGGTGAAAAGGTAGCACACAGGAAGTGATGTAATAACTGTAAAGCTGAGTCTACATGGTTATAGGAGAGGCTCCTCCAAAACTGTTTATCAGGTGATCCAGTTCTGTTTTGTATGTATGGTTGTAGTTTTATATTACAGACGACATCTTACAGAATGATCATTAATAAAAGATACTAATAAAATTAATTAAAATATGGATTTTATGAAGACCAGAGCAGTGACGTAAACCAACGTAGTGATGAATATCAGGGCAGTGACCCGACTGTAAAGGGTATGACAGATGTATGTTTATAACAAAATGATACCAGATAATGAATTCGTAGAGTAAACTGCGTATAATATGAAAAATAAATAATATAATTAACACCACTTAATGCGCAGTGATTACTTGGAGAAACGATCTTAGACGTTATATCTGACCCTGAGCCTAAAAAATCTAACAGTAAATTTTATGTTAATAGTTTCTAACTTGTTTAAATCAATAGATATGACATTTTGAAAGAAATTCTGTGTGTGAAAGACAGCATGAGACTGGAGATGCTGAACACACTTCAGAGTCGGTCAGAGCTGTTGTTGAGTGTCAGTTGTGGTCAGACTTTACTCATGAGCTATAGTTAGTCTTCCTGTATAAGCGCAGCAATGTGCCAACAGACACTTGTGCAAAACGCTGTGACTGCAGCCAACAGGATGTAATAATACACATCAAAGTGAGCATGAGTGTCTTTCGTTAAATAGATCAAGTGATCCTCACACGACTGTCTGGTTGATGCTCAACATCTCAACAACTGCATGTTCCTGTAGGTTTATTCTGTACAACATCAAGAGAATCAGACCCTATCTCACCGAACACGCTACACAGATACTAGTCCAGGTTCTTGTTATCTCAAAACTGGACTACTGCAACGCACTACTCTCGGGCCTCGCAGCCAGCTCCATCAAACCCCTTCAGATGATTCAGAATGCAGCAGCAGGCCTCGTCTTCAACCAGCCCAAATGAACCCATGTCACACCCCTCTTCATCTCCCTCCACTGGCTTCCTGTATCCGCCCGTATCAAATTCAAGGCCTTGATGCTCACGTACAAGACCTTGTCTGGAAGAGCACCCTCCTACCTCAACTCTCTCCTGAAGGCTCACGTTCCCTCACGCAATCTGCGATCGGTTAACGACCGACACTTAGTAGTGCCTACTCAGTGTGGCTCAAGGTCCCTTTCCAGAATCTTCAAACTGACTGTTTTTCAGTAGTGGAATGAACTTCCAACCTCAATCCGGACCACAGAATCTGTCACTATCTTCAAAAAACAGCGAAAGATCTTCTGTGAGCACTTAACTAACCCCTAAAAATAAATAAATAAATAAATAAATAAACACGTACTCTGGCACTTACATCTCTACTCTGCACACTTTGCTTCTTCTGGAACTCAGTTAATGGATCTTGTATGGTAGCACTACTTGTATTGTTCTCCGCTTGATATATCACTTTGCTCGTATTTTCTCATTTGTAAGTCGCTTTGGATAAAAGCGTCTGCTAAATGAATAAATGTAAATGTAAATGATGCTGAAGTCTCCAGCGTTAGTTCTCTCAGAGCCGAGATCTACTGTAAAACAATCTGGATTATCTGTTCGATGATCAAGAGATTCAAGATTTTATTTGTCACATATACAATTATATACAGTATATAACTTGCTGTGGAATGAAAACGATCAACATCTTCCATGAAACTCAAAGAGTTCAGGTTAAACATATGACTTGTTTTTATAAAGAAGTGTTTGGGATAGGTGTACTGTAGAACACAGAGCAATGACTTGTTAAATATACGACATCAACAGATATGATATACACTCAGATGTATTACACATATTTTACATGTTTATTTATACATTAGATTATATAATAATAATAATAATAATAATAATAATAATAATAATAATAATAATAATAATAATAATAATAGAAGAAACAGAACATTGACCAAGCCCTGCCCTATATATATATATATATATATATATATATATATATATATATATATATATATATATATATATATATATATATGATATTTAAAAAAAAAAAAAAAAAAACTTTAGTATAGCAGAAGTTCAGCTAATATTAACGGGTGTTCTGGGTCGTTTATGTTATATATTACAGTGTCACATACATCACATCAGAGTACACCAAATCATCCCTTCCTCCAGGTTTGACTTTATTCATGAAGAATTGCAAAGTTTCATAATTCAAGGTGTTGAAATGAGATTCCTGAAAAAAAGAATTAAAAGATTGATTTATGAAATGAGTTTATAGTGTAAATGTATATAGGATCGCTTTAGGACCAACACTGAGCAGATATATTATATATTATATTATAAGTAATCAAATGTAATAGTGAACTGGTGAGATTTCTCCATGACTAAAGGAGACAGAGTAACATATCTTTTTCTTCTATAAACTACCATTTAAAAACAAAGTGTTTACGTATCTGCACACGTACCTGTCTCGTTCCGTGAGAGTCGTCTATAGAGGCGTTCACTATTAATACAGAAATACACTTATTTAGTCACGCAGATAGAACTGAACTGACATAATTATTATCTGATGACAAAAACACTTACTTTTATCACATTTTCTTCTCCTCAGTGTGAAATAAATGAGACAGAAAATCAGAAGTGCGCACAAACCCAAAGCCGTTCCCAAACCGAGCACTGTCGAATGTAGAGATCTGATCATTTCTGGTTCTGTTATTGTAAAACATTACATTCATATCAGTACAAATTATTTTCTGGCCAAATTATACTGTACTAATTAAGAATAATTAATTAATGTTGAATTATGAAACATCTTACCTGTTTTTACGTGTGTTTTCACGTTAGTGTTGCTTCCATGCAGTGTTGGTTCACACACCACTGAATTATCACACAGAGCTGGTTTAGATGTTTCTGATGCAATAGTAACATGATCACCTATAAACATTTATCATAATTCACTAAAAGTCTGTAACTCAGTGTTGTTGAAGAAAACACAGTTAGTATTTCACTACTTCATCATTATTTGTCTTCCAGGTTGAACATGTTAATGGTAATAAGGAAAATATCACTACATTAAACCTGTAGCTTAATCAATTTTAGTGGAAATCCTACCTTTAATTTTTAAATAAGTTCCATCTCCAAACACAGGGTTGGGTCTTATCCGTGCACAGTAGTACATGGCTTCATCGGACTGAATGATGTTTAAAATGATCAAATTGAAGCAGTTTGAAGATCTCTCTATTTGAAAATGAGACTTTTGAGATTCACTGTAAAATGTTTCTCCACTACTTTTATATACTGTGACTATAATCTGAGGTTTTTTTCTGTTTGGTTGCTTAAACCAGGCCATCATCCCGACTTCATTTTCAGAAATACAACACTGTAGAGTAGCCGAGTCTCCGATATTCACACTGAGCTCTTTATCAGGCTGATAAACTGGTGACTCTGTGGGGGATTGTGCAGTAACCCAGCGTCTACCAGGTTGGACTGTATCTAGAAAAGTAAATGCATTAATAAGGTAATGAATGTATTTCAGATATTATTCCACATAATTAAAGATAATTAAAGATTATTATAAGATAATTAAAGATCATATCAAAGGAATAATAGAAAGGACTTCTCCATACAGCTTGCACAAAGTGTCTTTAGAGTAATAATACTAGACATACATCAAACTAGATGGGAATAATTTGCTCATATTACTTACACATGGTGCTGAAGATCAAAATTAAAATCCAGAAATCAGTCATTTTTCATTTCTCAGAAATTCTACAGTGTTTGTATCTCATTTATCAACAGAATATGAATGATCTTGAAGCTTGGTTTGAATTTATATTTATACTATAGGCGGTCTGTACTGACCACGCCCCAGAATATGATGTGATTGGGTGTATTAAAAAAAAAAAGTCATGATAAGCAAGCACATGGTATTCTGATCTGCCTACATCTACACCACATATTATTTTCCATATTAGTGTATTGATGTTGCACAGATATACAGTATCATGAGAAAGATGTTATGACAGAATGGAAAATGTGGTTTAATTTTACACTCGCGTGTGCCCACACTAATGTCTTACTGTTGCTTATTTTAATTGCTCTCTTAATTCAACATGTTTGTGCAAAATGCCAAATAAGTTGCTTGGTTTAGTGAGTCTGCCAAATGATGTAAATATATAAATGAACCAGTTACACACAGATTTGGCCCTATACACACTATAGTCACCATCCTGGAACGTGCGAATGTCAGTGTTGTGTTCTGCTTAGACATGAACATGGACAAATTGGCTTTTATGAGTGATATACAGTATCAGGAATATTAATTTGTTATTAATACATGTTGGAAAATGACCATGAAGTCCATTATAAACCGCTGAACTGTGAATTGTATTGAAGTGTATACTATATCTTCATATATATTTGTATATAATGATCAACAAGTATCCGGTAAAGTCAAGGCCTGCTCTGTGACCTGAAACAGATCAGTTTTACTAACAGAGCTTTAAGGGTGAGGATTTACTGCCACCTAGTGGGAGATAGTGTTATTAGTTCTTAATGCTAAAATGTTCAAATCTACACACTAATACTAATTGGTAGATAGTGTTAGTAGTGAAGTTGGAGAAAAACATACACAGTGTGTGATGATGACCGTGTGAGAAAGAGACTGAGAGTGGGAATGTGAGAGTTTGAGATCGGAGAGAAGCGCAATGAGGCGTGAAAGTCCGTCGCTGTCCGTGGTGTTGAAACTCTTGTGACGAAACAGTGCACATCGGTTACCATAGCAAGATGAATAAAGTGTTAATGCACCTCAATGACCATGAGAAATATTTGTACATATATTATTATTATAGCAGATAATAAAATCCCAGATGTACTGACTTGTCGCTGTGAGAAACCAGCTTTTCATTTCACGTTTCTTAATTTTCATTAGTGTTTAAAGAGGGAACCTCTACAGTTAAGGAACAAGTTTAATGTTGTTCAGGGGAGGGTGAAAAGGTAGCACACAGGAAGTGATGTAATAACTGTAAAGCTGAGTCTACATGGTTATAGGAGAGGCTCCTCCAAAACTGTTTATCAGGTGATCCAATTCTGTTTTGTATGTATGGTTGTAGTTTTATATTACAGACGACATCTTACAGAATGATCATTAATAAAAGATACTAATAAAATTAATTAAAATATGGATTTTATGAAGACCAGAGCAGTGACGTAAACCAACGTAGTGATGAATATCAGGGCAGTGACCCGACTGTAAAGGGTATGACAGATGTATGTTTATAACAAAATGATACCAGATAATGAATTCGTAGAGTAAACTGCGTATAATATGAAAAATAAATAATATAATTAACACCACTTAATGCGCAGTGATTACTTGGAGAAACGATATTAGACGTGATATCTGACCCTGAGCCTAGAAAATATAACAGTAAATTTTATGTTAATAGTTTCTAACTTGTTTAAATCAATAGATATGACATTTTGAAAGAAATTCTGTGTGTGAAAGACAGCATGAGACTGGAGATGCTGAACACACTTCACAGTTGGTCAGAGCTGTTGTTGAGTGTCAGTTGTGGTCAGACTTTACTCATGAGCTACAGTTGGCAATGTGCCAACAGCCACTTGTGCAAAACGCTGTGCAGCCAACAGGATGTAATAATACACATCAAAGTGAGCATGAGTGTCTTTCGTTAAATAGATCAAGTGATTCTCACACGACTGTCTGGTTGATGCTCAACATCTCAACAACTGCACGTTCCCGTAGGTTTATTCTGTACAACATCAAGAGAATCAGACCCTATCTCACCGAACACGCTACACAGATACAAGTCCAGGTTCTTGTTATCTCAAAATTGGACTATTGCAATGCACTACTCTCGGGCCTCGCAGCCAGCTCCATCAAACCCTTTCAGATGATTCAGAATGCAGCAGCAGGCCTCATCTTCAACCAGCCCAAATGGACCCATGTCACACCCCTCTTCATCTCCCTCCACTGGCTTCCTGTAGCCGCCCGTATCAAATTCAAGGCCTTGATGCTCACGTACAAGACCTTGTCTGGAACTGCACCCTCCTATCTCAACTCTCTCCTGAAGGCTCACGTTCCCTCACGCAATCTGCAATCGGTTAACGATCGACGCTTAGTAGTGCCTACTCAGTGTGGCTCAAGGTCCCTTTCCAGAATCTTCAAACTGACTGTCTTTCAGTAGTGGAATGAACTTCCAACCTCAATCCGGACCACAGAATCTGTCACTATTTTCAAAAAACAGCGAAAGATCTTCTGTGAGCACTTAACTAACCCCTAAAAATAAATAATTAAATAAATAATTTTTAAAAACGTACTCTGGCACTTACATCTCTACTCTGCACATCTTGCTTCTTCTGGAACTCAGTTAATGGATCTTGTATGGTAGCACTACTTGTATTGTTCTCAGCTTGATATATCACTTTGCTTGTATTTTCTCATTTGTAAGTCGCTTTGGATAAAAGCGTCTGCTAAATGAATCAATGTAAATGTAAATGATGCTGAAGTCTCCAGTGTTAGTTCCCACAGAGCCGAGATCTACTGTAAAACAATCTGGATTATCTGTTCAATGATCAAGAGATTCAAGATTTTATTTGTCACATACACAATTATATACAGTATATAACTTGCTGTGGAATGAAAACGATCAACATCTTCCATGAAACTCAGAGAGTTCAGGTTAAACATATGACTTTTTTTTTTTATAAAGAAGAGTTTGGGATAGGTGTACTGTAGAACACAGAGCAATGACTTGTTAAATATACAACATCGACAGATATGATATACACTCAGATGTATTACACATATTTTACATGTTTATTTATACATTAGATTATATAATAATAATAATAATAATAATAATAATAATAATAATAATAATAGAAGAAAAAAAACATTGACTAAGCCCTGCCCTATATATATATATATATATATATATATATATATATATAGATAGATAGATAGATAGATATATATATATATATATATATATATATATATATATATATATATATATATATATATATACACACACACACACACATATATGATATTTTTTAAAAACCTTTAGTATAGCAGAAGTTCAGCTAATATTAACGTGTGTTCTGGGTCGTTTATGTTATATATTACAGTGTCACATACATCACATCAGAGTACACCAAATCATCCCTTCCTCCAGGTTTGACTTTATTCATGAAGAATTGCAAAGTTTCATAATTCAAGGTGTTGAAATGAGATTCCTGAAAAAAAGAATTAAAAGATTGATTTATGAAATGAGTTTATAGTGTAAATGTATATAGGATCGCTTTAGGACCAACACTGAGCAGATATATTATATATTATATTATAAGTAATCAAATGTAATAGTGAACTGGTGAGATTTCTCCATGACTAAAGGAGACAGAGTAACATATCTTTTTCTTCTATAAATTACAATTTAAAAACAAAGTGTTTACGTATCTGCACACGTACCTGTCTCATTCCGTGAGAGTCGTCTATAGAGGCGTTCACTATTAATACAGAAATACACTTATTTAGTCACGCAGATAGAACTGAACTGACATAATTATTATCTGATGACAAAAGCACTTACTTTTATCACATTTTCTTCTCCTCAGTGTGAAATAAATGAGACAGAAAATCAGAAGTGCGCACAAACCCAAAGCCGTTCCCAAACCGAGCACTGTCAGATATATAGTTAATATAAATAACATTTCTGAAACTGTCATTTTATTTTTCATCACTCAATTTACACTGAACAAATTTAAAGTTGGATTAGAGCAGATTATTTTCCAGACAAATTAAAAATAATGAATTAAAGGTGAATGAACAAATTAATTAAATGGCATCTTACCTGTTTTCTCATGTGTGTTCATGTTAGTGTTGTTTCCATGCAGTGTTGGTTCACACACCACTGAATTATCACACAGAGCTGGTTTAGATGTTTCTGATGAAATAGTAACATCATCACCTATAAACATTTATCATAATTCACTAAAACTCTGTAACTCAGTGTTGTTGAAGAAAACACAGTTAGCATTTCACTGCTTCATTATTATTTGTCTTCCAGGTTGAACTTGTTAATGGTAATAAGGGAAAAAAATCACTACATTAAACCAGTAGATTAATCAATTTTCGTGGAAATCCTACCTTTAATTTTTAAATAAGTTCCATCTGCAAACACAGTGTTTGGGTATTCGAGTGCACAGTAGTACATGGCTTCATCAGACTGAATGATGTTTAAAATTATCATATTGAAGCAGTATGAAGATCTTTCTATTTGGAAATGAGACTTTTGAAATCCATTGAAAAATGTTTCTCCAGTAGTTTTGTGTACCCTGACTACAATCTGAGGTTTTTTTCTGTTTGGTTGCTTAAACCAGGAAATTATCCTGAATTCATTTCCTAAAATACAACACTGTAGAGTAGCCGAGTCTCCGATATTCACACTGAGCTCTTTATCAGGCTGATAAACTTGTGACTCTGTGAGGGATTGTGCAGTAACCCAGCGTCTACCAGGTTGGACTGTGTCTAGAAAAGTAAATGCATTAATAAGATAATGAATGTACTTCAGATATTATTATAAATAAGACATAATTAAAGATCATCTTAAAGGAATAATAGTAAGGACTTCTACATACAGCTTGCACAAAGTGAGTAATAGTACTAGACATACATCAAACTAGATGGGAATAATTTGCTCATATTACTTACACATGGTGCTGAAGATCAAAATTAAAATCCAGAAACCAGTCATTTTTAATTTCTCAGAAATTCTACAGTGTTTGTATCTCATTTATCATCAGAATATGAATGATCTTAAAACATGGTTTGAATTTATACTATAGGCGGTCTGTACTGACCACACCCCAGAATATGACGTGATTGGTTGTAATTTTAAAAAAGTCATGATAAGCAAGCACACAGTATTCTGATCTACCTACATCTTACACCACATATTTCCGTATTTGTGTTTTGATGTGGCGCAGAGATATCATGACAAAGGTGTTATGACAGAATGGAAAATGTGGTTTACTTGTACATTTATGTGTGCCTACACAACCATCTCATTGTTTGTTTTCATTTCAATCTGGAGTCAAAATCTTGCCTATATAATAATGCTCATTTGGGCCAGAGTTAATGCATTTGACTTTTATTATTGAAGAACCCAACAGCAGTGTTGAAATTACAGTGGGGCCAGATGGAGCTTAGCTCCCCAAAAGATACATGAATTCCTTTTTGTCACGTAATCCACATAATGGAGGTTAAGACAGATGCAAGTGCAGTTAAAGCCTTTTATTTGAGAGAGACAGGCAGACAAATCCAAAACATGAGACAGTAGTGAGGTCAAGAAACAAGCAAAGGGTCAGGCGATTGGAAAACAGGCATAAACAGGGCAAGGCTAGAATCGAGAAGGAGAAACAAGAACAAGATCAAGAACCATGAAACGAAACGAGGAATAGGGTATAATTGCTTGGCACAGTGATAACACTAATACTTCGCAAAGACAATTTTAGAAAACAGTCTCTTTATACTATGGAGTGAGTGCGTGAAATTGGATGCAGGTGTGTGTGATTAGAATGAACGAGTGTTCTGGGAATTGCAGTCATTAGCGGCCATGTTTGTAGGCCGCAGTCCAGGATGGGAAATCCTCCCTCGGCGGTCCTGGACCTCTGGCTAAAATGTCTTCACATGACCCAGGAGACTGAGCGGTATCCTCAGCTGAGCAGGTAGGCAGAGCAACGTCCTTAGCGAAGCAGGAAAGCGGAGCGTCATCCTCCTTCAACTCTGCCAGCTGAACTTGGTTGGCTGTGTAAACAGACTTGAGCGTGAGCAGACCTTGATTATTCGTGTCAGCAGACTCGGGCGTGAGCAGAATTTAGTTGTCCGTGTCAGCAGACTCTGTCATGAGCATAATTTGGTTGGTCATGATGTCGGTTTCAGACATAAGGAGAACTTGGTTGGTAGTATCAACAGACTCTGGCGTGAGCATAACTTAGTTGGTCGCGAGGTCGACTTCTAGCATGAGCAGAACCTGGTTGGTCATGATGTTGGTTTCAGGCGTGAGCAGAACCTGGTTGGTCGTGACATTGGTTTCAGGTATGAGGAGAACGTGGTTGGTCGTGTCAACAGACTCTGCCGTGAGCATAACTTGGTTGGTCATGACGTCGGTTTCAGGCATGAGCAGAAACTGGTTGTCCGTATCATCAGACTCGGGTGTGATGAGAATGTGGTTGTTCGTGAGCAGGAAACGGTTTTTCGTGACATCGGTTTCAGGCATGAACAGGACCTGGTTGGTCATGACATCGGTTTCAGGCGTGAGCAGAACCTGGTTGGTCGTGAAGTCGACTTCGACCTGGGACAGGAACTTGGCATGAGCAGAGCTTGGGTTGGCCATCTCTTCAACCTGGGACAGGAACTTGTTGTGAGCAGAGCTTGAGTTGGCCGTCTCTTCAACCTGGGACAGGAACTTAGTGTGAGCAGAGCTTGGGTTGGCCGTCTCTTTGACCTGGACAGGAACATGGTGTGAGCAGAGCTTGGGTTGGCCGTCTCTTCGACCTCGAACAAGAACTTGACTTGTGAGGCCGTCTCTTTGACCTCGGAATGGAAATTGGTTTGAGAGGTCTTCTCTTTGACCTCGGACAGGAACTTGGCTTGAGCAGAGCTTCAGTTGGCCGTCTCTTTGACCTCGAACAGGAACTTGGCTTGAAAGGTCACCTCTTTGAACTCGGACAGGAACTTGGCTTGAGAGGCCATCTATTTGACCTCGGAATGGAACTTGGTTTGAGAGGTCGTCTCATCGACCTCAGAATGGAAATTGGCTTGAGAGGTCGTCTCTTCAACCTCGGACAGGAACTTGACTTGAAAGGTCGTCTCTTCGACCTCGGACAGGAACTTGGTTTGAGAGGTCGTCTCTTTGACCTGGGACAGGAACTTGGCATGAGCAGAGCTTGGGTTGGCCGTCTCTTCGACCTGGGACAGGAACTTGGCGTGAGCAGAGCTTGGGTTGGTCGTCTCTTCGTCCTCAAACAGGAACTTGGCTTGAAAGGTCGCCTCTTCAAACTCAGACAGGAACTTGGCTTGAGAGGCCGTCTCTTCGAACTCGGACAGGAACTTGGCTTTGGAGGCTGTCTCTTCGAAACTCGGACAGGAACTTGGCTTGTGAGGTCGTCTGTTTGACCTCGGAATGGAAATTAGTTTGAGAGGTCTTCTCTTCGACCTCGGACAGGAACTTGGCTTGAGAGATCGTCTCTTTGACCTCGGATAGAAACTTGGCTTGAGAGTTCATCTCTTCGACGTCAGACAGGAACTTGGCATGAGCAGGGCTTGGGGTGGCCGTCTCTTCGACCTGGAACAGGAACTTGACGTGAGGAGAGCTTGGGTTGGCCGTCTTTTTGACCTGGGACAGGAAATTGGCATGAGCAGAGCTTGTGTTTGACGTCTCCTCGACCTGGGACAGTAATTTGGTGTGAGCAGAGCTTGGGTTGGCCATCTCTTTGACCACGAACAGAAACTTGGCTTGAAAGGTCGCCTCTTCGAACTAGGACAGGAACTTGGCTTGAGGGCCGTCTATTTGACCTCGGAATGGAACTTGGTCTGAGAGGTCGTCTCCTCGACCTGGGACAGGAACTTGGCGTGAGAAGAGCTTGAGTTGGCCCTCTCTCTGACCTGGGACAGGAAATTGGCATGAGCAGAGCTTGGATTGGCCATCTCTTCGACGTGTGACAGAAACTTGGTGTGAGCAGAACTTGCGTTGGTCGTCTCTTTGACCTCGAACAGGAACTTGGCCTGAAAGGTCGCCTCTTCGAACTCGGACAGGAACTCGGCTTGAGAGGCCGTCTCTTCGACCTGTGACAGGAACTTGGCTTTGGAGCCTGTCTCTTCGACCTGTGACAGGAACTTGGCTTTGGAGCCTGTCTCTTCTACCTGTGACAGGAACTTGGCTTGTGAGGTCGTCTCTTCAACCTCGGACAGGAAATTGGCTTGAGAGGTCGTCTCTTCGACCTCAGACAGGAACTTGGCTTGAGAGGTCGTCTCTTCGACCTCAGACAAGAACATGGCTTGGGAGGTCACCTCATTGACCATGGACAGGAACTTGACTTTATGCTGGAGCTCTGGAGATGAAAGAAATGATGAAGATGATGAAGATGAGACATGGGTGGACCTTCCAACAGGACAACGATCCAAAGCATACAGCAAAGGAAACTCTCAATTGGTTTCAGAGAAAAAAAATCAAGGCATTAGAATGGACCAGTCAGTCACATGACTTGAATCCAATTGAACAAGATTTAAAGACAATATGTTTAGAAGAATGGGCCAAAATCACACCTGAATTCTGCGGCCCATTAATTTCTTCATACAGGAAGCGTCTTGAAGCTGTCATTACAAACAAAGGCTTCTCGATACTTTTTTCCTCAGTTATTCCGCTTTATTACACATTACTTTATTTAGGGACTTTAATGTTTGGATTTCTTTATATTTCCAGATTTCTTGAGTTAATACCAAAGTCTGGTGAAAATTTCATGTGAGTAGCCTCCTGGGAAATATATTTACTGAAAAAAAATGTTGACGCATTGGATACTTATTGCCCCCACTGTACATCAAGATGTCATCAATGTAAACCATGTGTGGAGCATGTCACTGAGTGCCATCTTAATTAAATACTGGAACAATTTGGGGCATTTGTCAAACCATCAGCATCACCAAGTATTCATAGTTCCCGGAGGCTGTCGAGAAGACTGTCTTCCACTTATGGCTGTACAGTTTTTTGATAGAGAGATGGATTGACCCCTAGCAAAAGGTCAAGAGCGCAATCCCAGGGTCTGTCGTGTGGGAGTTTGGTGGCACCTTGCTTGCTAATAACCTCTGCCCAGATGATAGATGTCTGTGGTCACAGTCTCTATTCCCATTGCTTTATAGCTTTCGATGGATTTGGACCCACATGTACACTGAGGAGAACATGTCTGAGCAGCTCAGTGACCAGCTATCTCCACCCTCTTCACCAGACTACCTTGGGATGGCACAATGTCTGGTTTAGATATTGACAAAAATTATAATGGGCTCTGACTGGATAGGTTCAATCGGTACTATCAGAGTCTGGGTTTAAAACAGAACTGATTTCTGAGCCCAGATATCTACCATCCACAGCCTAGTCTCACAGAGGACTGGAAACAGGCCTGTGCTATAAAGCTGCCCATGGCCCCAGAGTCAATCATGTAAGCAAAAATGAAATGAAATGAAACAATTTCATACTAACTCAATCACATTTTGATGTTAAATGAGTTAGCTGTATCATGTTTAGAGATGTTACTACCCAGTTGACTCAGAGGACCAGGTCTATCCAGGCAGCTAGGAAGCTAGCATGTGTCTAGACACTCTCCAAAAGACATAGACAAATTTTTGTATTTGTCTGGCATGTTCCCATGGTGACGGCTGGGTTTGATCCACTACCATGGACTCTGGGGTGGTGGAATTTCTTCAATTCTCAGTCGGTGAAGTGAGTTATTGTGACACACATAATCTTAGGAGACTGTCTCACGACAGTCATAAATATTACATCAGATACAAGGATACAAGGGATATTTAAATCATTAAAACAAACAAAAACACCCATAGTTTTATCGGTTCATCACTAAATGCCCTTGTCATGAATCTACCTCAAGCATTGTAAAACAAGAGCATGCAGAATAATCAAATTTTCTATTCACCCTAACCACAGTCTCTTCTGCCTACTAGCATCCGGTAAGAGGTCCTGCAGCATTTGAGCCACAAGCAAGTGACTCTTTAACAGCTTCTTTTTCCAGGATGTAAAGGTCATATATGCTCAGCTCTCTGGACTCAAAAGCAGATATAATAGCCGCTAAGGTTAAAAATGCGCTATATAAATGCAAGAAAAGAAAAAAATCCACACTCGGTAAGTGAATGATGGTTTGAAGTTGTGTGCAGTGTGAGGTGAAAATCCTGGACTTCATAATAAATGATTATGGCTCCATGTCTGGAAAGATTTATCTTTGTGCTTGATGCTTCAATTTGGTTAATGTAAAATGTATTTGAAAAAGTTTTACTCAACACTTAATGGTGAAGAAATCTACTTCCAGGTTCTGAGCACCACGATCAGGAAAACAAAGGCAGCTAAAGTAAACTCACAAATTCTCTAAAAGATAAAAAATAATCACAAAAAACTGCATTAAAACTGATTGGAAGCCAGTTCTACAACAAGGTCTGTATGAAGATCAATACATCAGTTACCTTTCTTGTATTTTTACTGCTGATTTAATCATCCTGACTGCATTCACTGGTTTCTAACTTATACTGGTAAACCTCCCACCATTCTCTGACCCACTAAAATAATCCATTTGTAAGTCATGATTTTCAGTGTCCTTTCGCTACTGCCAGAAAGTTGAGCACAGAGATTAGTGAACAAAACAAGCTCATATAAATCATGACAAGATCATGTTTTTTGTTACTTTTTTAATGGAATTGCTTCTTATATTTATTGTGAAAAAATTAATTACTATAATCATAAACAAACAAAAAACATACAAGTTGGATTTTTTTACAAGTTCAGTGTTACTGAAGTTAATACATCCGTAGTTACTTCACACGTGTGCACAGAAATAAAACCTGTAGCATAGGAGATTATCCACACTGCAAATAAAACAATATCTTAAAGACAGGCAACTTTAATATAATTATTATTATGAGATTAGTGTAAACAAATACAAAATTATTTCTAGGCTTTTCTGTTTTGTTTTGTATTGTTTTTTTTGTTAGCGCATCATATGTCATACCATTGTAATGAAAAATATGGATTACATTTGCCTAGTCAAGATATTTTCACTTGGTAAAATATTTTCACTGTTGTTGCAGTGTAATAGTATCATGTGTTATGAATTATTTCTGTTACATCTTACAGTTTTTTTCACATCGGAGTACACACACTCATCTGCTGAGCCAGTTTTCTTTTTTTCAGCTTTGGCTTTCCTCTTGGTAAATTGCACAGCTGCGTAATTCAGTGTTTCAGCTTCAGCTTCCTGAATAATAATAATAGTAATAATAATAATAATAATAATAATAATAATAATCCAGATGAAAGTAATAACAATACAATATGGGTAAATGAACAATACACACTAACTACACAGAACAAGAGCAGCATCAAAATAAAAAGCTTGGGATTGTTCTGCAAATCTGAGTAAACTGACTGTTTATATTAAATCTAAAACATTATAATGAGTAACATATTAATGCAGCAATATTTTACATACAGAAGTAACACACGTACCTGCTTCATTCCTGGAGAATCTTCTATACAAGCTTTCACTATTAATACAGAAACACACCTATTAGTCTTTTTGGTCAAACTAAAGTTAACTGTACTTATAAAGTTTTTAATTATTGTGATGACAAAAGCACTTACTTTTATCACATTTTCTTCTCCTCAGTATGAAATAAATGAGACAGAAAATCAGAAGTGCGCACAAACCCAAAGCCGTTCCCAAACCGAGCACTGTCGAATGTAGAGATCTGATCATTTCTGATTCTGTTATTGATAACATTACATTTACATTAGTGCAAATTATTTTCTGGGCATATTATACTGTACTAATTAAGAATAATTAATTAATGATGAATTATAAGACATATCACCTGTTTTCTCGTGTGTGTTCATGTTAGTGCTGTTTCCATGCAGTGTTGGTTCATACACCACTGAATTATCACACAGAGCTGGTTTAGATGTTTCTGATGCAATAGTAACATGATCACCTATAAACATTTATCATAATTCAATAAAACTCTGTAACTCAGTGTTGTTGAAGAAAACACAGTTAGTATTTCACTACTTCATTATTATTTGTCTTCCAGGTTGAACATGTTAATGGTAATAAGGAAAAAAATCACTACATTAAACCAGAAGCTTAATCAATTTTAGTGGAAATCCTACCTTTAATTTTTAAATAAGTTCCATCTTCAAACGTAAGGTTGGGTCTCGTCAGTGCACAGTAGTACATGGCTTCATCAGACTGAATGATGTTTAAAATTGTCAAATTGCGGCAGTTTGAAGATCTTTCTATTTGGAAATGAGAGTCTTGGAATCCATTGTAAAATGTTTCTCCACCACTTTTATATACCCTGACTATAATCTGAGGTTTTTTTCTGTTTGGTTGCTTAACCCAGGCAATCATCCCGACTTCTTTTTCAGAAATACAACACTGCAGAGTAACCGAGTCCCCGATATTCACACTGAGCTCTTTATCAGGCTGATAAACTGGTGACTCTGTGAGGGATTGTGCAGTAACCCAGCGTCTACCAGGTTGGACTGTATCTAGAAAAGTAAATGCATTAATAAGGTAATGAATGTATTTCAGATATTATTACACATAATTAAAGATAATTAAAGATTATTATAAGATAATTAAAGATCATACCAAAGGAATAATAGAAAGGACTTCTACATACAGCTTGCACAAAGTGTCTTTAGAGTAATAATACTAGACATACATCAAACTAGATGGGAATAATTTGCTCATATTACTTACACATGGTGCTGAAGATCAAAATTAAAATCCAGAATCCAGTCATTTTTCATTTCTCAGAAATTCTACAGTGTTTGTATCTCATTTATCAACAGAATATGAATGCACTTGAAGCTTGGTTTGAATTTATATTTATACTATAGGCAGTCTGTACTGACCACGCCCCAGAATATGATGTGATTGGGTGTATTAAAAAAAAAGTCATGATAAGCAAGCACATGGTATTCTGATCTGCCTACATCTACACCACATATTATTTTCCATATTAGTGTATTGATGTTGCACAGATATACAGTATCATGAGAAAGATGTTATGACAGAATGGAAAATGTGGTTTACTTTTACACTCGCGTGTGCCCACACTAATGTCTTACTGTTGCTTATTTTAATTGCTCTCTTAATTCAACATGTTTGTGCAAAATGCCAAATAAGTTGCTTGGTTTAGTGAGTCTACCAAATGATGTAAATATATAAATGAACCAGTTACACACAGACTTGGCCCTATACACACTATAGTCACCATCCTGGAACGTGCGAGTGTCAGTGTTGTGTTCTGCTTAGACATGAACATGGACAAATTGGCTTTTATGAGTGATATACAGTATCAGGAATATTAATTTGTTATTAATGCATGTTGGAAAATGACCATGAAGTCCATTATAAACCGCTGAACTGTGAATTGTATTGAAGTGTATACTATATCTTCATATATATTTGTATATAATGATCAACAAGTAGCCGGTAAAGTCAAGGCCTGCTCTGTGACCTGAAACAGATCAGTTTTACTAACAGAGCTTTAAGGGTGAGGATTTACTGCCACCTAGTGGGAGATAGTGTTATTGGTTCTTAATGCTAAAATGTTCAAATCTACACACTAATACTGATTGGTAGATAGTGTTTGTAGTGAAGTTGGAGAAAAACATACACAGTGTGTGATGATGACCGTGTGAGAAAGAGACTGAGAGTGGGAATGTGAGAGTTTGAGATCGGAGAGAAGCGCAATGAGGCGTGAAAGTCCGTCGCTGTCCGTGGTGTTGAAACTCTTGTGACGAAACAGTGCACATCGGTTACCATAGCAAGATGAATAAAGTGTTAATGCACCTCAATGACCATGAGAAATATTTGTACATATATTATTATTATAGCAGATAATAAAATCCCAGATGTACTGACTTGTCGCTGTGAGAAACCAGCTTTTCATTTCACGTTTCTTAATTTTCATTAGTGTTTAAAGAGGGAACCTCTACAGTTAAGGAACAAGTTTAATGTTGTTCAGGGGAGGGTGAAAAGGTAGCACACAGGAAGTGATGTAATAACTGTAAAGCTGAGTCTACATGGTTATAGGAGAGGCTCCTCCAAAACTGTTTATCAGGTGATCCAGTTCTGTTTTGTATGTATGGTTGTAGTTTTATATTACAGACGACATCTTACAGAATGATCATTAATAAAAGATACTAATAAAATTAATTAAAATATGGATTTTATGAAGACCAGAGCAGTGACGTAAACCAACGTAGTGATGAATATCAGGGCAGTGACCGGACTGTAAAGGGTATGACAGATGTATGTTTATAACAAAATGATACCAGATAATGAATTCGTAGAGTAAACTGCGTATAATATGAAAAATAAATAATATAATTAACACCACTTAATGCACAGTGATTACTTGGAGAAACGATATTAGACGTGATATCTGACCCTGAGCCTAGAAAATCTAACAGTAAATTTTATGTTAATAGTTTTTAACTTGTTTAAATCAATAGATATGACATTTTGAAAGAAATTCTGTGTGTGAAAGACAGCATGAGACTGGAGATGCTGAACACACTTCACAGTTGGTCAGAGCTGTTGTCGGGTGGCAGTTGTGGTCAGACTTTACTCATGAGCTATAGTTAGTCTTCCTGTATAAGCGCAGCAATGTGCCAACAGACACTTGTGCAAAACGCTGTGACTGCAGCCAACAGGATGTAATAATACACATCAAAGTGAGCATGAGTGTCTTTCGTTAAATAGATCAAGTGATTCTCACACGACTGTCTGTTTGATGCTCAACATCTCAACAACTGCACGTTCCTGTAGGTTTATTCTGTACAACATCAAGAGAATCAGACCCTATCTATCCGAACAGGCTATACAGATACTAGTCCAGGCTCTTGTTATCTCAAAACTAGACTACTGTAACGCACTACTCTCGGGCCTCGCAGCCAGCTCCATCAAACCCCTTCAGATGATTCAGAATGCAGCAGCAGGCCTCGTCTTCAACCAGCCCAAATGAACCCATGTCAAACCCCTCTTCATCTCCCTTCACTGGCTTCCTGTAGCTGCCCGTATCAAATTCAAGGCCTTGATGCTCACGTACAAGACCTTGTCTGGAACAGCACCCTCCTATCTCAACTCTCTCCTGAAGGCTCACGTTCCCTCACGCAATCTGCGATCGGTTAACGACCGACGCTTAGTAGCACCTACTCAGTGTGGCTCAAGGTCTCTTTCCAGAATCTTCAAACTGACTGTCTTTCAGTAGTGGAATGAACTTCCAACCTCAATCCGGACCACAGAATCTGTCACTATCTTCAAAAAACAGCGAAAGATCTTCTGTAAGCACTTAACTAACCCCTAAAAATAAATAAATAAATAAATAATAAATAAACACGTACTCTGGCACTTACAACCTCTACTCTGCACACTTGCTTCTTCTGGAACTCAGTTAATGGATCTTGTATGGGAAGCACTACTTGTATTGTTCCTGACGAAACAGTGCACATCGGTTACCATAGCAAGATGAATAAAGTGTTAATGCACCTCAATGACCATGAGAAATATTTGTACATATATTATTATTATAGCAGATAATAAAATCCCAGATGTACTGACTTGTCGCTGTGAGAAACCAGCTTTTCATTTCACGTTTCTTAATTTTCATTAGTGTTTAAAGAGGGAACCTCTACAGTTAAGGAACAAGTTTAATGTTGTTCAGGGGAGGGTGAAAAGGTAGCACACAGGAAGTGATGTAATAACTGTAAAGCTGAGTCTACATGGTTATAGGAGAGGCTCCTCCAAAACTGTTTATCAGGTGATCCAGTTCTGTTTTGTATGTATGGTTGTAGTTTTATATTACAGACGACATCTTACAGAATGATCATTAATAAAAGATACTAATAAAATTAATTAAAATATGGATTTTATGAAGACCAGAGCAGTGACGTAAACCAACGTAGTGATGAATATCAGGGCAGTGACCGGACTGTAAAGGGTATGACAGATGTATGTTTATAACAAAATGATACCAGATAATGAATTCGTAGAGTAAACTGCGTATAATATGAAAAATAAATAATATAATTAACACCACTTAATGCACAGTGATTACTTGGAGAAACGATATTAGACGTGATATCTGACCCTGAGCCTAGAAAATCTAACAGTAAATTTTATGTTAATAGTTTTTAACTTGTTTAAATCAATAGATATGACATTTTGAAAGAAATTCTGTGTGTGAAAGACAGCATGAGACTGGAGATGCTGAACACACTTCACAGTTGGTCAGAGCTGTTGTCGGGTGGCAGTTGTGGTCAGACTTTACTCATGAGCTATAGTTAGTCTTCCTGTATAAGCGCAGCAATGTGCCAACAGACACTTGTGCAAAACGCTGTGACTGCAGCCAACAGGATGTAATAATACACATCAAAGTGAGCATGAGTGTCTTTCGTTAAATAGATCAAGTGATTCTCACACGACTGTCTGTTTGATGCTCAACATCTCAACAACTGCACGTTCCTGTAGGTTTATTCTGTACAACATCAAGAGAATCAGACCCTATCTATCCGAACAGGCTATACAGATACTAGTCCAGGCTCTTGTTATCTCAAAACTAGACTACTGTAACGCACTACTCTCGGGCCTCGCAGCCAGCTCCATCAAACCCCTTCAGATGATTCAGAATGCAGCAGCAGGCCTCGTCTTCAACCAGCCCAAATGAACCCATGTCAAACCCCTCTTCATCTCCCTTCACTGGCTTCCTGTAGCTGCCCGTATCAAATTCAAGGCCTTGATGCTCACGTACAAGACCTTGTCTGGAACAGCACCCTCCTATCTCAACTCTCTCCTGAAGGCTCACGTTCCCTCACGCAATCTGCGATCGGTTAACGACCGACGCTTAGTAGCACCTACTCAGTGTGGCTCAAGGTCTCTTTCCAGAATCTTCAAACTGACTGTCTTTCAGTAGTGGAATGAACTTCCAACCTCAATCCGGACCACAGAATCTGTCACTATCTTCAAAAAACAGCGAAAGATCTTCTGTAAGCACTTAACTAACCCCTAAAAATAAATAAATAAATAAATAAATAAATAAACACGTACTCTGGCACTTACACCTCTACTCTGCACACTTTGCTTCTTCTGGAACTCAGTTAATGGATCTTGTATGGAAGCACTACTTGTATTGTTCTCCGCTTGATATATCACTTTGCTCGTATTTTCTCATTTGTAAGTCGCTTTGGATAAAAGCGTCTGCTAAATGAATAAATGTAAATGTAAATGATGCTGAAGTCTCCAGCGTTAGTTCTCTCAGAGCCGAGATCTACTGTAAAACAATCTGGATTATCTGTTCAATGATCAAGAGATTCAAGATTTTATTTGTCACATACACAATTATATACAGTATATAACTTGCTGTGGAATGAAAACGATCAACATCTTCCATGAAACTCAGAGAGTTCAGGTTAAACATATGACTTTTTTTTTTTATAAAGAAGTGTTTGGGATAGGTGTACTGTAGAACACAGAGCACTGACTTGTTAAATATACAACATCGACAGATATGATATACACTCAGATGTATTACACATATTTTACATGTTTATTTATACATTAGATTATATAATAATAATAATAATAATAATAATAATAATAATAATAATAATAATAATAGAAGAAAAAGAACATTGACCAAGCCCTGCCCTATATATATATATATATATATATATATATGATATTTTTTAAAAAAAAACCTTTAGTATAGCAGAAGTTCAGCCAATATTAACGTGTGTTCTGGGTTGTTTATGTTATATATTACAGTGTCACGTACATCACATCAGAGTACACCAAATCATCCCTTCCTGCAGGTTTGACTTTATTCATGAAGAATTGCAAAGTTTCATAATTCAAGGTGTTGAAATGAGATTCCTGAAAAAAAGAATTAAAAGATTGATTTATGAAATGAGTTTATAGTGTAAATGTATATAGGATCGCTTTAGGACCAACACTGAGCAGATATATTATATATTATATTATAAGTAATCAAATGTAATAGTGAACTGGTGAGATTTCTCCATGACTAAAGGAGACAGAGTAACATATCTTTTTCTTCTATAAATTACAATTTAAAAACAAAGTGTTTACGTATCTGCACACATACCTGTCTCATTCCGTGAGAGTCGTCTATAGAGGCGTTCACTATTAATACAGAAATACACTTATTTAGTCACGCAGATAGAACTGAACTGACATAATTATTATCTGATGACAAAAGCACTTACTTTTATCACATTTTCTTCTCCTCAGTGTGAAATAAATGAGACAGAAAATCAGAAGTGCGCACAAACCCAAAGCCGTTCCCAAACCGAGCACTGTCAGATATATAGATAAATATAAATAACATTTCTGAAACTGTCATTTTATATCATGTACTCGGTTATAATGAACACATTAAAAGATGGATTAGAGCAGATCATTTTCCAGGCAAATTAAAAACGATGAATTAACGATGAATGAATTAAATGATTACAAAAAAAGACTTACCTGTTTTCTCGTGTGTGTTCATGTTAGTGTTGTTTCCATGCAGTGTTGGTTCACACACCACTGAATTATCACACAGAGCTGGTTTAGATGTTTCTGATGCAATAGTAACATGATCACCTATAAACATTTATCATAATTCACTAAAAGTCTGTAACTCAATGTTTCACTACTTCATTATTATTTGTCTTTCAGGTTGAACATGTTAATGGTAATAAGGAAAATTATCACTACATTAAACCAGATGATAAATACCTCAATTGCCCATTATGTATTTTTACTGCTGATTTAATAATCTTAATAATCCTCACTGCATTCACTGGTTTCTCACTTATACAGGTAAACCTCACCACTATCCGAGCCTCAGAAATAACCCATTTATAAGGCGGCATGATTTTCGGTGTCCTTCCACTAGTGAATGAAACAAGCCCCGTCCCCAGTTAACGTGGACGTCACATTCCTTGACTTAGATTTAAAACCAACCTTTTTGAACATACACGAGTAATGGATCATTATTATTTTTTGAACTGAGAAATTTTCAGAATAATGTTAAAGATCCCGTTTTTGTTACATTTTTTAATGAAATTGCTCTTTATGTTTATTGCGTCATTTCATCAGTCACAGAAATGAGGCCACAAAATCTGTACAAAGTGAAACACTAAAATCATACAACAGAAAAAAAAAGTTTGTGAAATTGAATAACAGGACAGAAATAATGGTGGGGAAAAAAACTTTAAACATGTACATGAATAAAACCTATGACATGGAAGTTTAGCTACAATGCAAAAAAACAAAAACAAAACAATATATATATTTTTAATTGTTACATAATTTTTATTGTGACATTATCATTAGCAAACATAAGATTATTTCTAGATTACTCTGTTTTGTTCTACCGGTATATAATTTTATTTCTAGAAATAAATTAACCTGTCAATCGAATAAGACAATTTCAAGCTTGAAATTAATGAAGAAGAAACGTTGTTTTAATAATCATCATTGTATCTCATAATGATAAATATTTCATTAACATTTCACTATAGTCAAGATATTTTCACTTGCTAAAACATTTTCACTGTGTAATAGTACCGTGTGTTAAGAGCCATTTATATTATCTAAAAGCTTTCTTTACATCGGAGTACACACACTCGTCTGATGAGCCAGTTTTCCTTTTTTCAGCTTTGGATTTCCTCTTAGAGAACTGTAAAGCTGCATAATGCAGCGGGTCAGCTTCAGATTCCTGTATAATAATAATAATAATAATAATAATAATAATAATAATAATAATAATAATAATGAAGCAAAATTTAAAGTTCACATGTAAGTAAATTAATAATAAGTCTTTAGACTATCTACATAAAAAAAAACTATTATCTTCACATACCTGCCTCATTCCGGGAGAATTTTCTATAGAGGCATTAACTATTAATACAGAAAGAACTTATTAGTCCTTTTAGTAGCACTAAAGTTAACTGTATTTATAAACTTGAAATTGTTGTGATGAGAAAAGCACTTACTTCTAGAGATTTCACATTTTCTTCTCCTCAGTATGAAATAAATGAGGCAGAAAATCAGAAGTGCGGACAAACCCAAAGCCGTTCCCAAACCGAGCACTGTCGAACGTAGAGATCTGGTTATTTCTGGTTCTGTTATTTCACTACATTACATTCATGTCAGTACAAATCATTTTCTGGGCAAATGATGCTGTACGAATTAAGAATAATTCATTAACGCTGAATTATGAGACATATCACCTGTTTTCTCGTGTGTGTTCATGTTAATGTTGTTTCCATGCAGTGTTGGTTCACACACCAATGAATTATCACACAGAGCTGGTTTAGATGTTTCTGATGCAGTAGTAACATGATCACCTATAAACATTTATCATAATTCACTAAAAGTCTGTAACTCAGTGTTGTTGAAGAAAACACAGTTAGTATTTCACTACTTCATCATTATTTGTCTTCCAGGTTGAACATGTTAATGGTAATATGGAAAATATCACTACATTAAACCTGTAGCTTAATCAATTTTAGTGGAAATCCTACCTTTAATTTTTAAATAAGTTCCATCTCCAAACACAGGGTTGGGTCTTATCCGTGCACAGTAGTACATGGCTTCATCGGACTGAATGATGTTTAAAATGATCAAATTGAAGCAGTTTGAAGATCTCTCTATTTGAAAATGAGACTTTTGGGATTCATTGTAAAATGTTTCTCCAATACTTTTATATAACTGGACTATACTCTGAGGTTTTTTTCTGTTTGGTTGCTTAAACCAGGCCATCATCCCGACTTCATTTTCAGAAATACAACACTGTAGAGTAGCCGAGTCTCCGATATTCACACTGAGCTCTTTATCAGGCTGATAAACTGGTGACTCTGTGAGGGATTGTGCAGTAACCCAGCGTCTACCAATTTTGAATGTATCTAGAAAAGTAAATGCATTAATTAAGTAAATAATGTATTTCAGATATTATTACACATAAGGAGTTATTAATGATCACCTTAAAGGAATAATACTGGAGTTCCTTTTATATACAAAAAGTAATAGGCTCCATAGATTTTTTATTTTTTTTTCAAAATACATTAAGATGGGAATAATTTGCTCATATTACTTACACATGGTGCTCAAGATCAAAATTAATATCCAGAAAGCAGTCATCTTTTTCAAGTTTTTGTATCTTATTTAACAACAGAATATGAATGTGCTTGAAGCATGGTTTGAATTTATATTTATACTATAGGCGGTCTGTACTGACCACGCCCCAGAATATGACGTGATTGGCTGTAAAAAAAATTTTTTTTAAAGATTTATAAGGAAGCACATGGTATTCTGATCTGCTTACATCTACACCACATTTTTCCATATTAGTGTTTTGGTGTTGCACATCATGACCTCATGACATCATGACAAAGATGTTAAGACAGAATGGAAAATGTGGTTTACTTTTACACTCACGTGTGCCCACACTAATGTCTCATTGTTACAGTGTATGTCAGTAAATTTAAGTACATAAATTACCATAAATACATGAAAATTTCTTTAATTGAGAATTTACTGCCACCTCGTGGGAGATATATAGTGGTATATAATGGTATTTTTAACTCATGATTCATTTGAGATGTTCCCTATAATAAATGAAACCTCAGCAGTTACAGTGACACTGAGTTACAGCACATGTGAGCTTAAATCCCAGAACTGCTCCTGGTAGAGCCTTAAACGAGACCCTGAACTCTAAACTGTTCAGTTTTATATTTGAATTAAGACTCGGCTTCTATTACACACAGAGTTCCGCAGTTACTCTCCATCACTTTGGTAATATATTCATATTGTACAATGTTTAGTTTCAGTTACTTGGCATGTATGAGATGAACATAAACACGTAAAATGTTACTTTTATTACAGGCTGAAAATTTCACTTCTATATTTTAGTGTATTTTTATGTGATAAGATCGAGTTTCAACACCACGGACAGCGACAAAATCCTGACCAGGAGCTAAAATAGAGGCATGTAGTCTTACCAAGTAGTGTACTAAATACAAAAGTATGCCCTCTGTGGAAGCAGGCATTTTGAAATACTGCTTCCAGGTCCAGAGGATGTAGAAACACAGCCATCTTTTGAGACCTTTCCCTGGATCCAGCCTCTCAAAGGGGGAGAATATACAGCTATCAGCTTTTCACTGGTTGTGGAGAACATATTTGGCATTCTCGCTGCACAGTGGTGTATGTACAGTACAGATGTCATCGATATAATCCAAACATGTGTTCTTCATAGCCTCCTGTGGAGAACTACAAGGGATCCCATCAAGAGTTGGTCAGTTTGAGGAAGAGGAAACATATGCCCTGCAACAATGCGGCTCGGGAAGCAGTTCAAGTCAGGGAGACATTTGAACCTATATTTCCGCTGAGGGTGCCGTTCCTTAGCAGGACTATGAGCCATAAAATAAAATGCATTAAAAAGGCACACTTTTTAAGAGCCAATAACAACAAAGAGAGCTAACTTTAAGTGCACAAATGTTAAATATCTCTATCCCCCTCCTATATTTAATCAATATACCACATAGTCATTAAGAAATAGGTAAGTATTAGCAGTAATATAAAGCAAACAAATGGATTTTTACTACAATCCAATTAAATTTGTGAGCGGGGAGCTATTCACTTGTTGCTCAGCACTATTCACAAGTACTTTGTCTCTGCAGTCAATGTTGGCGGTGTCAAGGCCGGCTAGCTTCTACCTCTGCGTTGTGTTGTGTGAATAAAAGTTCTGGACACGGGAAATCAACCTTCGACTGTATGTTTATTTGTTTTGAATTGTTTGA
Source organism: Ictalurus furcatus (assembly GCF_023375685.1). Taxonomy (NCBI): domain Eukaryota; kingdom Metazoa; phylum Chordata; class Actinopteri; order Siluriformes; family Ictaluridae; genus Ictalurus; species Ictalurus furcatus. The sequence continues at coordinate 27,519,491 of NC_071262.1, read as the reverse complement.
GTAAAGAGCAAAGCAGAAAGGATGGAGTCAGCAGCTTCGCCAAAAAACACCTCTCTCAGCGAAGTACAACTGCAGACTGATTACAGAAAATGCCTAGTGTCAAAACACATTTATTTTACATGTCTATAAATTGATACATATGCATTTTAAATTACATTACATACATACATACCAATAAAGTGTTCACATTAAAAGTGTTATAATTCCTTATGAAATAAATAAATATATATATATTAAAAAATACAATAATCAATTCTTATTCCACATATAGAAATATCACTACTATTAATCACTATATCATTTATTTATTATGTTACACTTTTGAACATTTAGCCAGCTGAGGACTCCACTCCTGACAGAAAGAAGGAGGAAAATGACGTCCGCCATTTTGAATACCTACTCTAGTCCGCCATCTTAAATACTTCCTGCTGCGCCATTTTAAACACATACAGTTTACAAAAACTTTACAGTAGAAGAATGTAGGCCTACATGGGTCATTCCACGGAATGGGTGTCATTTGCTTGTTGTAAATCTTCCACTGAATCTAATAACACACATATTTAACTATTCAAAATGTGTATTGGTCAGTCTCAGGTAACTTTATTTTTATTTTTTACCAGGATTCTAAGCGGAAGGTGGTTGCATTTTTCTCAGTCCTGTTACCACATATCGTGCCGTTTAAAAAGCATATTTAAAAACTTCTCAACTAATTCCTTTATTTTCTCCTCAAGAAAGTGTTCAAATAATTGATATTTGTGACTACACAATCAGTAAATATGTGTGTGTGTGTGTGTGAGAGAGAGAGAGAGAGAGGCGCTTCTAAATAGCTAGCATATATTAGAATATAGGCTAGGTAACGGCTTTTCTCTCAATTTATTTACAAAATATAATGCACAATTCTGTACTATTACACGTCATGATAATAACAACCACTAAAGATTTACTTGAAAAACATGCAAATATAAATTTCTCTCAGTCAAGTTCGACTGCAAACTGAGAGAAATTACGCGAAGACGGGTTTAAAAAAAATACTAAAAAGGTCTTATAATAACACAATCTGGCAACCTCGCCCAGGCAGCTGCCTGTTGTGAAGAGTGATGAGTTGATTATTAAACCCGCTGATAAACAGGTGAACGGTGTAGTGATTGTGTCACACACTCTCAATACAGACATGCACGAATCCCAGCACACACCCGCAGTTCCGCGGTGGCGAGCCGTGATCGTATAGTGGTCAGTACTCTGCGTTGTGGCCGCAGCAACCCCGGTTCGAATCCGGGTCACGGCAGGAGTTTTTAATCAGATCCAAGGTCAAAAGTTCTTCCCTAAACACCTACATCTCTAATCCAACAGCCTCCAGAGAGCACATTCACATGACACTAATAAAATACACCAGATAAATTCATGCAGTGCTGCATTTAATGTCTCTAACCTGCTGTACACGACATGTTTTAGAGAGAGAGAGAGAGAGACTGCTGATTTCACTCATTTGAACTTCTCAGTGTGATCTTGTACAGTTCTTCTGTTTTGCTCAGGGGTTAGTTTTCAGTGGGCATTGCACTGCAATGATTATTTCCTAATTATTTAATTATCTGGTAATTAATTAATTCCTTAGATATATATAGTGCTTTTCTAGAGACTCAAAACTCTTTACATAGTAGGGGTAGGGGGGCGGGGGATCTCCTCAGCCACCACCACTAGTGTGTAGCATCCACCTGGATGATGCGACGGCAGCCATAGTGTGCCAGAACACCCACCACACACCAGCTATTAGTGGAGAGGAAAGATTGATGTAGCAATTTCAGAGATGGGGATTATCAGGGGGCCATGATAGAGAAGGGCCAATGGGTGAATTTCACCAGGACACCGCAGTGGGCTATCCCCCTAGGCTTTATGATAAGTGTCCTGGGGTTTTAGAGTCGCTACCTCGGTTTACCGTCTCATCCGAAAGACGGTCCTGTTTTTATAGTATAGTGTCCCCATCACTATACTGGAACATTAGACCACACAGACCACAGGGTGAGCGCCCCCTGCTGGTCTCACTAATACCACTTCCAGCAGCAACTTTAGTTTTCCCCAGGAGGTCTCCGATCCACTAAGACACACCCTGCTGAAAAATAGAAACCTATCACACATTCTAATGGTTTCCACTATAAATACCATTACAAACCATCAGCTAACCATTAAAACCATTACCATTACCATTATTGGTCCTTAATGGTATCCACTAGACATAACATTCTACCAATAGACAGGAACAAATTACCATAAAAGACCCACAGGGACCATTACAGTTTCCATTAAAAACCAATACAATTCTCATTAGTACCATTACTACCATTACAAATTCTATGAGGGTTTTCTATTGTTTGTTTGTTTTTCTGCAGGGACACCCTTTTTGACCTAATAAGTTCCATTTAAAAACTTTTCTTTTACTTTTTACTCAAAAGAGGATTTTTTTTGTTTGTTTTTTGTTTAGATTTCCCGAAAAAAAAAAAATAAAATTTAGTCAATTTCAGCCAACTATATCATATGGGTTACATGCAACTTTTCTTCATATAAGCCATGGAAATTTTAAGCCATTCACACAAGTATTTTATATTGATTGCAATATACACTATATGTACAGTTACAGATATGTACATATAGGATTTAAACATATTTTTGGAAATTACATCAGAATTTGCTGCAGAAACAAAGTCACTAATTTGGGATTTTCAAAAACTAGAGTCCCAGAAACATTTCATATTTATTCTACAATGTCTTAAATAGGATAAATGTATTGTGTAAAACAAATGTTCATTCTTATTGTCTTAATATTTATACCATTCAAATCTAACCACAAGTCAGAGTTTATTCCAAGACAGAAGAAAAGCTCGCAGCAACTAGACAGGACAAAATCATTGGTTAAGCTACATTAACATGTATTATTCCTCATTAAATTATTGGTACAACCTATAACACCATTATAAATATTCATAAAATCATCACCTGTCCATTACATGTGAGCAAGAGGATAACCAGGATGACGAACAACAAAATTGGTTCCAACCAGTACTCTTGGTATCTGTATTTTAGGACTATTGTTTGGGTTCACTTGGGAAGATGTTATTGAAACAAGTAGCCATGTGATATGAAGGCCTTGAAGTACTCACCATCCTTATCATCCTGTCAGGCGTACAGTGGAACAACAAGAATAAGTTCAAAACAAGTTCAAAGCAAAAATGAGATAATTCATGCAAAAAATATGTGTTTGTCACAAGCTGATCCCAATTACAGATCCATCAGCTGTTGATGAATTTTCTAAAGCAGCAGTTCTGACAGTAGTGCCGTCTGCAAGGTAAATCACAGGATTATATTAATGTGCTCATTCTAATATGATATAGTTTCTATAGTAACAATTTACACAGGAACTCATATGTTGTATGATCTACATACAGTAATCTAAGGCTAAACGGACATGAGGATTAAACTACATTGTTATTGATATGGTGACGCTGTAATGATATGTTTTTTTTGTTTGTTTGTTTTATTTGTTTATTTGAGATGTTACATAACATTACGGGAAGGAGTCTCCAGTGTCAGCATTTTGTAATAGTCAGTAAGTGTTCTGCATCAGGAAAGTTTTCAGGACGGTGGAGTTTGGTGCTTTTCATGTAACATGACAAGCTGAATTTTTGTCTTATTAACTTTAAGACAGAGAGAGAAAAAAAGAGGTATTTGAGAAGGCACAACTGTTTATAGCTACTATAATGTAAGCGATAACAGGAACGAACTTGTCTCGATTGTGGATGTTCCACGACAGGTGACTATAGGTGGCTATAAAAAAAAAAAAAAACTGTAACGGTGGCTGTGTGGTTAGCATGTTTGCCTTGCACTTCTGGGGTTGAGGGTTTGAATCCAGCCTCTGCTTGGTGTATGTATGTTTTCTATGTGCTTCAGGGGTTCCCTCTGGGTATTCTGGTTTCCTCCCCAGTCCAAAGACATGCGTTATAGACTGCTTGGTGTTCCATGTCGTCTGTAATGTGTGAATGTGTTGGCACCTGTGTCCAGGGTGTCCTGAGGTCCCTGGGATAGGCTCTGGGCTCCCTGAGAACCCAGTAACATTTATTCATTTAGCAGATGCTTTTATCCAAAGCGACTTACAAATGAGGAAATACAAACAAAGAGATATATCAAGCAGAGAACAATACAAGTAGTGCTACCATACAAGATTTATAATTGAGTTCTAGAGAAGCAGAGTAGAGGTGTAAGAGCCAGAGTAATTTTTTTGTGTTTGTTTGTTTTTTAAATAATGCGGTTGGGTATTTTAGGGGTTAGTTAAGTGCTCACAGAAGAGGTGGGTTTTTAGCTGTTTTTTTGAAAATAGTGACAGATTCTGTGGTCCGGATTGAGGTTGGAAGTTCATTCCACCACTGAAAGACAGTCAGTTTGAAGGTTCTGGAAAGGGACCTTGAGCCACACTGAGTAGGCCCTTTTAAGCGTCGGTCGTTAACCGATCGCAGATTGCGTGAGGGAACGTAAAACTCAAGGAGAGTGTTGAGGTAGAGCGGTGCTGTTGCAGACAAGGTCTTGTACATGAGCATCAAGGCCTTGAATTTGATATGGGCGGCTACAGGAAGCCAGTGGAGGGAGATGAAGAGGGGTGTGACGGGTTCATTTGGGCTGGTTGAAGACGGGGCGCGCTGCTGCATTCTGAATCATCTGAAGGGGTTTGATGGAGCTGGCTGTGAGGCCCGAGAGTAGTGAGTTGCAGTAGTCCAGTTTTGAGAGCACAAGAGCCTGGACTAGTATCTGTGTAGCCTGTTTGGTGAGATAAGATCTGATTCTCTTGATATTTTACAGAATGAACCTACAGGATCGTGCAGTTGTTGAAATGTGGTTTATGAAGGTCAAGCTGTCATCAAAAGTCACCCCAAGGTTCCTGGCTCTCCTGGTTGGCAAAATGGATGGATAAAAGGTGTGGAAAATGGATGAATGGATAAAAAGTGTGGAAAATGGATGGATGGATGGATGGTTAAAAAGTGTGGAAAATGGATGGATGGATGGATAAAAAATGTGTGGAAAATGGATGGATGGATGGATAAAAAGTGTGGAAAATGGATGAATGGATAAAAAGTGTGGAAAATGGATGGATGGATGGATGGATGGATGAATAAAAAGTGTGGAAAATGGATGGATGGATGGATAAAAAGTGGGGGAAAAGGATGGATAGATGGATGGATGGATAAAAAGTGTGGAAAATGGATGGATGGATAAAAAGTGTGGAAAATGGATGGATGGACAGATAAAAAGTGTTAAGACAGTTTAGAAATGTGAAAGAGAAATAAATCATTTCAGAACGGGGTGTTATTGGGAAATAATCCACTTCACTGTGGTATCATTAACTCCACTTCGCCTAGTCACTGATCCGCGAGCGACTATTTCAGCCTGACGTCACTCGTTTACTCCTGCCTAGCGTCACGTGGTTCGACTCAGTGAAAATGGCGGACGGAGATCCGGACAGAGAAGTTCAAAACAACGCCGTCAAAGACCAAAATGCAGACACGACAGCAGTTGAACACGACAGCCTGGCAAGCGAAACAGATGGAGAACGCAAGGATAAAGCTGCTGATAATTCGTGGTCGGCGCCCATTTTGTCGTTTGCTCGAAAAGCGTCCGAAACTATCAGCAGCGCGGGTTTGAGGAACCCCTTATCGGGGTCTGAGGCTCCAAATCCGGACAGCTCTGACTCCATAAAACCGGGTAGGACACCTGTTTAAACCGCACACATAATTATACAATTTCAGCAGGGAGAAAAAATATACAAAATACTAATAAGTTAGCTGAATAACAGAGTGCCATACCGAGTTAACAACCTGTCTAGTCTAGTGTGTTTACTTTCAGAACTTTGCAGGTTCCTGTAAAAACCCTGTACGTGATCTTCTCAGACTCCTCAAGTCACAACACTTCCTATAGGATTAGATCTGAACATGTTGACTGCCCTTCCCTTTAGTGCACAGGTTTTCACTATCAAAGTTGCATATGATACACAAAAACATGCAACAAAGAGAAGTAAATCCTCACATCCTACCCTTTCTACATACCTCCCATCTTCCCATACTGGAAAAGTTTATGGACACCTGACTGTCACATGCATATGAGAGTTACAACAAAGTCTGAAGCACACAGTTGTATCGAATGTCTTTGCATGCTGTAGGATTATAATTTCCCTTCACTGGAAAACTAAGAAGCGCAAACTTGTTCCAGCATGATGACGCACCTGTGCACAAAGCCAGCTCCGTGAAGACGGGTGTGTTAAGGTCGGACTGGATGAACTCGAGCATCCTGTACAGAGCCCTGACCTCAACGAACACTTTTTGGGATGAACTGGAACACCGACTGCAGCCCAGACCTCCTCAACATCCCAACATCAGCGCCTGATCTCACTAATGCTCTAATCCCCAAACAAATCCGCGCAGCCACGCTACAAAATCCCGTGGAAAGCTTTCATAGAAGAAGCAAAAGGGGAATAAATCTCATTTATTCCCCTTTCAACAAGCACATATGGGTTTGCTGGTCAGGTGTCTACATACTTTTTTTTTTTTTTGCACATAATAGTGTACATATTGCACATATATATGAGTTCTTGGACACTAATTATTGCATGCAATTTAATTATTGCCCAAGTTATTACTTATTGCATTTGGTCACAGCAGTAATTCATTAATCATTAATATCCGTGAGTGGTGCAATAGTAGAAGTTGATGGTGGAGGCTGCACCTTTTCAGGTGGTACAGATGCTGTTGAGCTTTCGCAGTGACTGATGATATGGAACTTGAAGCTGGACAACAATCTTAACATCCTGTCCATTTATGAGTCGTGTGTGTGGCTCGTGGATTTCCTAACGTCTACGATCATCTCCTCGGTTTGTTCACAAGATGGCCATCGCAAAACACTTCATTCGTTGTGTTTTGAAATATCCCGGTACTGAAAACATCCCTTTTAAACTGTATAGTGTGCAGTTCATTAGGTTATATTCTTTTGGTTTCAGTAGAACTGGTCTTGGAGCTACAGTTTGTAGGTTTCTCTCAGAAAGACGTTTTCTTGGTTTAAGCTTTCCCAGCGGCTTGTTATAGAGGTGGTATCTAATAGACGATATTGACCTTTGAACACCCTGAGGGTGAACTGAACAGCACTTCTGATCTTCTTGTTGGCAGATCTGCAGCTCTTTTAGACTTTTTTTTTTTTTTTTTGCATTATAAGCTCTGGTTTTCCTCCAAGGAGATTTTACGTGTGTGCAACACCTCACGTTTACATCCGGACATGATCAAAATCAACAATGGAGGGACTGAGAAGTTAAATTTCTCGTTAAAAAAAAAAAAATACAGGATATCAGTTTTTTTATCTTTAAGACTTCACTATTTTTGCCATATGTTTTTATTTGAATGTTTTTGTCACGGTAAAGTTCAGCGGTTTCTCCTATTGTTTTTGTGCGTGCAAAAATTCGAATTATTGCATGCAATGTTTATTTTCTTAACATTTATTTTTACCTAAGCAGCTCCGGAGAGAAATATCAGTGACCCTGTTTAAGCCACAACACTTAATCTTCAGGGTTTTTCTTTTCTTTTTTTTTTTATTGCTCGTGTTCTGTGTGTATCGGTGTGTTAGTAATACATATCTAAACATTTGTGTCTTTGCAGCTATGAAAGATCCAATGACCATTGAGAGGTCCAATCTGTTATCCATGATGAAGCTCAGTATAAAGGTTCTGATCCAGTCCTCTCTCAGCCTGGGTCGGACGCTCGACTCGGAGTTTCCGCCACTGCAGCAGTTTTTTATTGTTCTGGAACACTGCCTTAAACACGGCCTGAAAGGTGAAACTCGGTTAAAAATGATGGAGGAAATGATTTGTAGCATGGACTGTATGTAAAGTTTCTCTCTTTTCATCCATGAACACGGTGCAGTGAGGAAGTCCTTCATTGGGCAGAATAAATCAATCTGGGCTCCTCTGGAACTGGTGGAGAAGCTGTGCCCCGAGTCAGCCGACCTCGCCACGAGTGTACGAGACATGCCTGGACTCAAGTGAGTCTCCACCTGTGTGTATTGTATATCTACCTTAAGGCAAGACACTACAGGTGAATAGGGTCATTTTTTTAATAACAATCAGTATCATAGTCAATCTTCGCCAGTTGAGTTCTGATATTCTAACATGCTTTTTTTAATGTATGGGGATTAGTCTAATTAAATTAGCATACATTTGCATATTTAATATGACCAAAATATCTAGTCTTCTGATGTTGTTTGATTGAAAATATTAATCACAATGTGAAGATACTCTCAAGTAAAACGACTTTCACAGCAAACTGTGTTGTTGTTTATTGGATAATCCTGAAAATCCGTGCAAAACATTTTAAAGATTTTATTCGCATCCGGTGTTTCCATCCAGCGTTTTTTGTTGTTGTTGTTGTTGTTGTTTTTGTTTATTTTTTTTATGTGATATCCCAAAATTTGCATAAAAATACTTGGATGGAAACGTAGCTAATGATATATGAATGACGTGATGTGATTGAGTCAAGTGGGCGGAGCTAAAGCCCACATTTTCCAACGTTTCAGATAATGTGCTGGTCACGTGTGGACAAAAACACTGAAATAAACATTTTTCTGTTTGTTTATTACTGCTGTTTAAGAAGAGACACGATGAAGATGCAGTTTATCCAAAAGTCTGAAAAATGATTGACGTGACATTGACATTTCTGCTTGTAGCGTCTTGCCTGAAGTCTTCTGTGTTTTTCCTGATATTTTGTTCAAGAATGAAGACTTTAAACCCAGGTTGTTTGTCTTTGACAGGACGGGACTGGGCCGAGCTCGTGCCTGGCTGCATTTGGCTCTCATGCAGAAGAAAGTGGCGGATTACATGAAAGTCCTTATAAACAGGAAAGACCTTCTGGGGTGAGCCGATAATCACGAACACTGTTCGTACCTTTGTACCGTTTGTTCTGCGTTTCTCTTTGTTATAGCTCCGTGTTGTTGACGTTGAAGAGGTAAATAAGTTAAATTTCAGTCTAGACTGTAAGGAAATTTTAAAGTGAAAATGGTGTATAAATACAGACCTCCAGAATTATTGGCACCCTTGGTAAAGATATGTTTTTTAAAAAAGGTATACAATGGTTTTGTTGTTATTTAGATTAATTTCACAATAAAAAAAAATGTGGCCTGGGTGCCAATAATTGTGATCTGCTGTTATAGAAGATCTGCTGTTATAGAATTTATATTATATACGAGTGTGGGACTGTGGGATTTGTAAACATCTTTATCTTGTGATGAAACAGGGAGTTTTATGAGCCAGGAGCTTTGGTAATGGAGGAAGAAGGCTTGGTGATTGTGGGGATGTTGGTGGGGCTGAACATCATCGATGCCAACCTCTGTGTGAAAGGGGAAGACCTGGATTCTCAGGTGAGACACAGGATACACACACACACACACACACACACACGCACAGTTGCTGTTTCTGGGGCTATATTCTGTGCAGGTGTTTGATTCAGAGTGTATTATTTGGATGTTGCAGGTGGGTGTCATAGATTTCTCGCTGTACCTAAAGGACCCTCAGACAACCGAGAACCCACAAGAGTGAGTAACGCCTCCTTAAATAAAAAAATTACTTCTTTCAAATGTTACTAATTTGAATATATTATTACTAATTTGAATATATTATTAATATTAGCATAAGAACTAATGATAATGTGCAAGGAGAGTAATCCTGTATCAAATCCTCTATCTAATGAGACATTAGGTGATCTTATATTTACTTGTCCTCAATCGAATTGGTTTTTCCATGCAGTTGACTTAGAACGTGTTTATTTATAAAATGTTGTGATTTAGTTCATTTGCTATAATGCTAGTCTGTTAACTGCAACAAGGTACTATATGAACCTCGTATAGTATAGGTATAATACTAGAGTAATGGTACGAGCAGTGGTATGATGGTAGCTGAGGCTGTCCACTATCACTTCATTATTTCACAAAAGGCTTACAAAGCATTCTACGGGCTGCCAAAGACTCCCATGTGGAAATCAAAGAAGAACAAGAAGAAGAACCACCTTTGGTGCTTGGCCCCTTAATAATGCTCAGTTTTGGCTGATGCAGGTCTGATGTTAGTATCACTTAAATTTTAAAACGTGATATTGCTGTTTTGCTTGTCAGTGACTCTAAAATGACTGCGATTCTGGACCAGAAGCATTACATCGAAGAACTGAACCGCAACCTGAGCGGCACAGTGACGGACCTTCAGTCCAAGATGGACTCGCTGGAGAAAACCAACTGTAAACTCATAGAGGAGGTCAGAGCACCTGTGTGAAAAGTGTAACGCATGATCAAATGGATGAGGAGTGCTCTTTTAATTATGTATACTGTGTACAGTACAGTAAACACATGTGTGTGTGTGTGTGTGATGTGCAGCTCTCAGCAGCTACGGACCGGATCAATTCCCTGAGGGAGGAGCAGGAGCAGCTCCGGCAGGAGAACGCCACCATCCTCGAGACCAGCCAGAGGAAAGAAGAGGTACGATTAAGAAACAGAACAATGATTCCAGCAGTGCACTGTGGGTATTATATTGCTGCGTGTGCTTCCTGTTCCTCCAGGTGACGCTGCAGGACAGCCAGGTGGAGCTGGAGACCTACAAGCAGACGAGGCAAGGTCTGGATGAAATGTACCACATGGTGTGGAAGCAGTACAAGGAGGAGAAGCGCATTCGACAGGTCAGACACACACGTATCGTAGTGATATACCGGCACGCCTCCAATTAGAAAGTATTAAACAAGTCGCCCCGACTCAGCTGAAGTGTGATGGTCGTGCAGGAGCTGCAGAAGGAGCTGGATCTGCAGGTGGGTCTGAAGCAGGAGATGGAAGTGGCCATGAAGCTGCTCGAGAAGGACATTCATGAGAAACACGACACGCTGGCGGCTCTGCGCCAACAACTGGACCAAGTCAAAACTCTCAACCTGCAGATGTTCAACAAGACACAGGTGTGTGGGAACATCTGTGTTTGTGTTTATATCTAAAAATTAAACTTCTTCGGTTCTCTGGGATAAAAATTATTATTATTATTATTCGGTTTTCAGCAGGTAGGAACCGCCCAACTTCAATTCAATTCAGTTTTGTTTGTATAGTGCTTTTAACAATGGACATTGTCCCAAAGCAGCTTTACAGAAATATATGTATATATACACACACACACACATTCCAAATATTAAGTTTTAATTAATGAATTTGCCCCTAATGAGCAAGCCAGAGGCAACAGTGGTGAGGAAAAACTCCCTGAGACGCTATGAGGAAGAAACCTTGAGAGGAATCAGACTCAAAAGGGAACCCGTCCTCACCTGGGTGACACCAGATAATAAAATTATAAATAAGTCCCTACCATAAATGTGCTAATACTACATCTTGGTATCGGTAAACTCTACTATCGCTGGACCTCTAATGCTGAATATATTCAAATTCACTTACTGTTTCTCTTTATTTGTTTGTTTTTAAACAAATACAATATTAAATCCATTTTTAGATATTTCTACTCATTTCAAGCTTGAAAATGTCTTACTCCGTTGGCAGATATTTTTATTATTTCATTTTTGAAATGGGCTTAATGGTCTTTTAGATAATCGTCTCATAACGAAATATCATATCGCGTGTCGTTTATTCAGGATATCTTCACTTGCTAAGATCTAATTTTGTGCATTCGTTTGAAGTGATTTATATGAAAATATAGGCATAGATTTATTAGATAAGGTATGAGACAGGCTTGGTTTACTTGGTAACTGTGTTAGCTTTGTAGGGAAGCAAATTCCAGAAACTGTTTCATACATTATTTACTCGGGCAAAGCTCATTACGTAGCTCAAAATAATGTAATAACTCATGACTACATTTGTGTTCATGCTGCTGTTCCGCGTCTCTCTCTATCTCCCCCTGCTGGTTACTGAAGGACGCTGACGGCGTGGTGCAGAGGAAAGAAGAGGAAGCTGTGAGACTGGAGGAGAAGATGAAAGAGATGGAAAGAACGATGAAAGAGCTGGAACTGAGGTACGGTTCCGAGTCCGTGTCGCTTCCGCCCTCCGAACCGATTCATTAGAATGTGTAAATTAGCATGGATTTGAGTGTGATCCAGGGAGCCAGTGTTATATTACGGTACGCATGGTGTTTTGCGTGAAACGTCTGTCCTGACGCTGCAGGTTACAGAACTCTGAGAACGGAAGGAAGAGCACGGAGGAGAGTCAGAAAGAGATGTGCTCAGAAATGAAAGGGAGAGTGGACGCGCTGCAGAAACGCCTCAGCGACCTCGACACGCTGAGGTAACACAAGCTTTTTTATGTTCAAAAGGATCCTGTTTCTCCAAGACGTGATTAATGTCCAGAGTGTTGTTCTTTATTTGTTAACAAGTTACAAACAGTCACGAGTTTAGCTTTGGTGTTTGTGTGTGTGTGTGTGTGTGTGTGCGTGTTCCTCAGGGTGGGGCTGGAGGCGGAGCTAAGCAGGGAGAAGGAGCAGAGGCAGAGTTTGCAGAGAGATCTGCAGCGCGAGCAGGACAACAGTGCAGAACTACGTACACAGCTGCAACAGCTGCAAGGCCTTCAGACGGTCAGTATCTCTCTCTCACACACACACTCACCACACACTGTGCTGTCTCTCTGACTCAAGTTTAACATCTCCTTATCCACAGTCTTACAAAACTCATTGTGCAATGCAAACCGTTACATTGTAACTGTAATGACTGTTCATAAGTGCGAACAGGAACTAACTTCCACAACATTAAACATGATTATAAATGGATAAAAATCATGATGTCATTCATTTATAAACGAATCATTGTAATCATATTGTCAAACCACTGTAGTATAATAGGAATAAACGACGTCAGGACATGCCGTTACTGGAAAATAATCCACTTTGGGGTGATATCGCACCGGATCGTGTCGTACCATTGCTGAATATTTTCCTGCAACAGCACGTCCTTAAAGTGCACCTGTTATGGTTTTTCAAATTTTACCTTTCGTGTAGTGTGTTATAGAGCAAACACGAAGTTTCAAAAATCAACGCACAGGACAAACGGAGTTATTGACTCCCAAAAGAAGGAATCGATTTTGAACAGCTGAATCGAGTCGTTAGTGATTCCAGACTCACTTCCTGTACTAACCTATGCAGGTTTGTAACAAAAAACCCCGCCTCTGGTATTCATCAGCTGCTCGCTGACAGACGGAGCTGAAACTCCTTACGGTAGTGGGCATTTCCTTTTCGAAACACGCTGACAGCGGTAGACCAATCAGAGCAGGGTATGCTCTCTGAAAGGAGGAGTTTAGAAGGAATCCTTTAGAACGGATCATTTAACGAGTCGTTTGTGACACGTGCTCATTAAATTATGAGCACATTAAAGTGTTTTTTGACCTCGGATGCATGTAAACCTATTATGAGACCTTTCAAAACCATAATAGATGCGCTTTAATTGAATTTAAGCACAGCAACTTTGTAACCAGTGCTAAATAAAAGCAGAGCAGCAGCTTGTAATGTGAAACGTATTCGCTGTGTCACTGTCGTCATCGAGCTCTAAATGAAATGGCTCGTAACAGGAAATGCTGGACTTGCGGAATGAGAAGAAACAGCTGCAGCAGCTGTGTGAGGAGCAGGAGCAGGCGCTGCAGGAGATGGGCCTTCACCTCAGCCAGTAAGACAAGACAGACAAGACCGTCATTACAGTTCAGATAAAGCTATTCATCTTGCGTCATGTACACTGTTCTTGCCTTCAGGTCCAAACTGAAAATGGAGGACTTTAAAGAAGTCAATAAAGCATTAAAGGTAAGCAGCTGGTTTAAAGGTCAACGCTGGGGCGTGATTGGAGTTTCAAAACACACACGTTTTGGCTTTTTATTTGCTTTTACGACAATGGAACTATCGTACCTATTTCAGGTAATAAATAATCGTTTGGATTATTATGTTTAATGATGGTATTTTGTGCTTTGCAGAAACAGCGGTGTCGTTTAGTAGAGCAGATAAAGGTCACGTGACCAACGATGTCCGTTTCGTCCACTAAGTAGCCGTATTTGTATTTAGAGTTAAGCCTGAAGTGGGCGTGGCCTAAATCACAACAGGTTTTCTTTTTTTTCTTCTTCTTCTTGTTAGTGATCGAATTGGTTGAAGGTAGAAATGCCGAAGTCTTGAGGATTATATTTTAGTCTCGTTTGCGTTAAACCAAACCTTGCAGCCAGAACTACTTTCAAAGCTGCTGGACGTTTTGGACGAAGCATTGAGATGTTCTTCGTGTTTAGGGTCAAGCCTGGCTGAAAGACGATGAAGCCACGCAGTGTAAGCAGTGCCAGAAGGAATTCTCCATCTCTCGCAGAAAAGTGAGCGTCCATGTTTTCTGTATTTTCCTCTGGATCTGATGTTTTGCTTTCTCCCCCTCTGTTACACATCTAACGCCACTCTTGCGTCGTCCTTTCAGCACCACTGTAGGAACTGTGGAGACATTTACTGCAACAGCTGTTCCAGTAACGAGCTGGCGCTGCCGTCGTACCCCAGGCCTGTGCGCGTCTGCGACATCTGTCACTCCCTCCTGCTTCAGAGAAGCTCCAGCGGCTCCTGACGCTCCTCGTCGTCCCCGAAACTAACAGCCTTGACCAACCACAGGCTGACATCTCCACATTAATTACATTAATAAATACACGTTGCTGTTTTTAAGGGGCTTCTGTTTGTCTGAAACCTTTTTAACCAGCATGTGATAGTCATTGAAGAATTATATGCAAAGTCATTTTTGTAATTTCTTCTACAGGGAGAACGTGATCATTTTTTTTAAGAGGACTAATACAGTAATGCATAATGATACTAATAGTAATGAACGATTTGTATTTTTCTCTCTTGCTGATAATCTCCATTTTAGGGAGAACAACGAACAGATTTATTCGTCGATAACTCGTACGAGCGTTAATAGAAATTCGCTATTCGTGAAAATCCTGTAAATTCAGTACAACGTTCGTATTGTCGCTACTCGTACTCCTGAGCACGTGTAAATTTACACACATGACGATTTACTAAACCTCGTCCTGATCGGCTTCACGTCACATCATCTGCATGGATTACTGCACTTTTATATCTGGAGTTTAAAATGCTCATTTTTATAGACGCCCGTATCCAGAGCGACTTACAGAAGAGCTTTGGAGTCTCGATCGAAAACACGTCGTCCTGCTAGTTCACCACGCTAGTTCAGGGACTAAGAGCGTCATCGAGTACATTTCGTGAACTACTTTACGTTTAATATTATTGGCGTTATTAAAGAATGTTAAAAAAGAAAGAAAGCGAGCCAACACACACGCCTACATTAAGACGGATAAAACGAATCGTTCGATTACGTGAAACGGTGGTGTGTAAACCGAGGACGTGCCGGTCTGTAAACAAAATAAACAAACGCCTCGAACCGACAGAAGATTTATCACTCGCTTAATAGTAAATATTCTTAGATATTTGTATCGGCGTAGAAGCGAATCAAAATAACTTCCTCTTCTGTCTTTCAGCCTTTACCCTGATTGTTTGTTTCCTGCTCAGAGCTGTCTGTAGACTTTACCGTATATGGAGTCATGTGGGCGTCGCTATATGCAAATGAGCCGGGTCGGGAACACACGTTGCACTTTACAGGTGATTGACATCAGTACACGAGTGCAACGGAAATCTGCGTTTCTGAACGTTTCCTGCGTTTTACACACAGCTTTATTAAAAAGATTGATCAATGAGGTCAATACCATATTTTCTGGATCACAAGAGCCAATTTATACCTTTTAGAAAGTGCTGCAGTCATGTGCATGTTATCTTTGCTCTGATCAGACTAAATCTAATCTCAGACTTTTCTGTGCACTACGCAATGCCTTGCTTTTTAGTCAGGGTGGATTACACATACTGAGCATTACGAGTTACTTCATTGTCTAGTCAGACCAAGTGTGTTTTAGGTCGCAAATGCAATGCCAAGACTACTACACAACACCATGAATTGTTTCTGCCATTTTAATGGCAATACTTTTTGAAACTTTTTGTAAAATAAAATGCCACTTGTATGAAACCACCATGCATAACGTTTTTCTTTACTTTCTTTTCTTTCCTTTCCCTTTTACTCTGACCAGTCAAGGTTTTATTTGTGGCATCAGCTCAAAGCGTTCATCTTTTAATTTGACACAAGAGCTTTCAAGCTGATGTGATATCGAAGTAATTAAGGAAGAACAGTGTGCGCTATAGCGATGATTATAACGGTTTTCACCTATCCGACGAATAAAACTGTTTAAACGCTGACCAAACTTTTTAAACAGACGCTCCAAAAAGAGAAGTCGCAGTCTCACGGGTTCATATAACGATACAGATTTTAATAAACACTGCCCCAGCACAAAAATATCAGCTCGTCTGTGCAAAAATGAAAACCGGACGTCCGTTTCTCGCATCACGCTACAAAAAAATTACAGTTAAGAGAGAAAGAGAGAGAGAGAGAAGAGCAACACGATCAAAACACTATCGTCGCATGCAAGCATTTAACGTTACAGTTACAGCTCCCTCTGCACTCCTGCAAACATGCTTTACAATAGTACAACATACTCAGCTTCTCACTAGAAACCAGAAATACCCCCCCACCCAAACCCCCAGCCCAATCAGGAGAGAAACATCATCATCATCATTGTGCATATAAATACATTTCAACTAATTGGCAGGCAACTTTTCCACAGCTGAAGTAACGTCCAGAACTTTAATACAAAAAAAATAAAACTGTAATAATCCAGTTGGGACAAGGGTTTCACTTTTTTAAAGTAAAAAGTTTGAGAGCAATTAAAAAAAAAGAAGAAGAAGAAGAAGAAGAAGGAGGATGTCGCACTAAGAAAGCAAATGAAATCACGGAGAAACATTAAATCCGAGTTGAAGTGGAGGTCGAAGCCAGGTGTAGGTAGCTACATGCCCCAGCCTCCACCCATGCTGCTGTTCAGGCCGTTCATCCCCATCGAGCCGCGGCTTCCCCCGCCGTAGTAACTACTCCCCATTCCGCCCTGATTACCTGACAGGAGGGACAAATACACACTTCAGGACCTGCGAGCTCTCACACCCACACACGTTAACGGGACTCAAAACAGCATAAAAACATTTCTTTTTTTTAAATGAGGATTCTGACACAAATACTAAATAACTTATGCATTGTGTTGCTGCCACGTGATTGGCTGATTAGATAACTGCATGAATGTGCAGGTGTTCCTAATATAGTGGATGGTGAGTGTACTTGCTTTAAATAGCAATAGATTGTCAATCCATATTGACAAATTTATCTACCATGTGCGAATTCGTTATCTGCATCGCTTCCAGTTTTCTCAACTTAAAGAAAATAACGAGTCCAAAATGGCCGCCGCCACCGTAAACCTTACAGATTGTGAAGGTTTGCTCATGTTTATAGATGATACTGTTGTAATGAACTACGGTTTGAACCGAACTGTTGAATGTGTGTGAAGCGGAGCTGACACTCACTGTAATCACCGTATCCTCCCATGCTGCTCTGGCTGCTGTAGCCGCCGCTGTACCCGGAGCTCATCTGCTGACCTCCGTGCCCGTAAGACGACTGGTTTCCTGAGATAAAAGGGACACACACACACACACACACACACACACACACACACACACACACAGCCAGTGTGAGTTAAAGCAACCTCATGACTCATTGGTCGAAAAAATAAAACCCATGTTAGAGATTAACTCATTTCTCCCATTATCTGACCTCCATATCCGCCGCTGCCGCCCCCTGCTGTCGAGTTCAGGAACAGCTCAACGTAACGATGCTCTGCAAGACAAAACACAAAAGGTTTTTATATAAAATATATTATATATATAAAAATGACACATACAGCCATTTAGCCTGATTGATTTGGCCTGATTGCTGAAAATACCATTTCCTGCTCAAGAAATGTTAAATCTAGCTACAAATATCAGTGCCAAGATGACACTCTATAAAATGGATCGATTACAGTATCGGCTTCTTATGATTTTCTTTCCTTTTTATTAAGTGACTGTGCAATTCAGAAATATTTAAAAACGTCATAAAAAAAAATAAATAAAAAAAAGACTCCTATACTTACGCATATTGGCTTTGTCCTTTGACATGGCGGCCACGGCGTCTTCGTGCGTAGCGAACTCTACGTCGGCTTCGCCGGTTACTCTCCCGTCGGGCCCGATCTCCACGTGCACACGCACCGGGTTCAGGGGAGAGAAAAACTGCATGTGGAATAAAGATAAATAGCGCTTAAAATGGCTTAATAAGCCCTCAACCTATACTATATTCATATTTTTATTGATATTAATTAGTAGGCATTCAATTCATTACTAGGAACATGTCAAACTACAGATCAAAGTGTAACGCAGGGACTCACGTTGTAGATGTCGGTCTCTGTGGCTCTGTATGGAAGGCCTCTCATATGCACACAGTGGCCAGTCGTGCTCTGAAAAGAGGAACCGCCGTCCCCGTAACGGCCGTCTGAGGCGAGAGATAAGAGTACGGTCACGCTGAGCGGAAACCGCGTAAAGAGGCATGATCCATGAAGTCACAGTATCTTGAAAACCCTAGACTAGTTAATGATCGAGTTAGTGTTACGAAATCGATAGCTTAACAATATTCTGATTAAGGCACCATGAAGGTTATATATTAAGTATCAATAAGAATTATAATAATGTTTGCTTTGTTTTAAAGATGGCAAAATTATGCCTTAATAATAATAATAATAATAATAATAATAATAATTACAATAATAATAATAATAATAATAATAATTATTATTATTACAATAATAATAATTACAGGTGCATCTCAAAAAAATTACAGCATCATGGAAAAGTTCTTTTTTTTCCCCGCAATTTTTAATTTTAAAAAAGTGTAACTTTCATACATTATAGATTCATTACACATGAAGTGAAATATTTCAAGCGTTTTTTTTGTCTTTATCCAGATGATTACGGCTTACGACTCATGGAAATTAAAAATCCAGTGTCTCAAATATTCTAATAAAGAATTTATAATACAGACATGTCGACCTTCTGAAAAGTATGTTAATTTACGCACTGATAATCAGTCTGGGATTTAATCCTTTTGCAGGAATTACTGCGTCAGTGCGGCGTGGCATGGAGGCGATCAGCCTGTGGCACTGCTGAGGTGTTCTGGTTGCTTTGATAGCGGTCTTCAGCTCGTCTGTATTGTTGGGTCTGGTGTCTCTCATAGATTCTCTATGGGGTTCGGGTCAGGCGAGTCGGCTGGACGATCAAGCACAGTATTACCACGGTCAGAAACCAGTTACTAGTAGTTTTGGCACTGTGGACAGGTACAGAGTCCTGCTGGAAAAGGAAATCAGCATCTCCATGAAGCATGAAGTTCTCTAAAATCTCCTGGTAGACGCTGCATCGACTCTCGACTTGTGAAAACACACTGGACCAACACCAGCAGATGACATGGCAACCCAAATCATCATTGACTGTGGGAACTTCACACTGGACTTCAAGCAGCTTGGATTCTGTTCCTCTCCACTCTTCCTCCAGACTCTGGGACCTTGATTTCCAAATGAAATGCAGCATTTACTTTCATCTTCCCCGTGATTGTGGTTGTGTACTGAACCAGACCGAGAGATTAAAGACTCAGGAAGCCTTTGCAGGTGTTTTGAGTTAATTTCCTGATTAGAGTCTTCTCAGGTCGACATTTCTGTATTATAAATTCTTTATTCTAATATTTTGAGATACTGGATTTTTGATTTCCGTGAGCTGTAATCATCGAGATTAAAATAAAAAAAAAGGCTTGAAATGTTTCACTTCATGTGTAATGAATCTAAAATATATGAAAGTTCAAATTTTTGAATTAAACTATGGGGAAAAATGAAAATTTCCACAATATTCTCATTTTTTGAGACGCGCCAGTAGCTGTAAAGGCAGTAGCCTAGGCACTTATGGATAGCCTGGATACCTCCTCCGTATCCTCCACGGCGCACACGTTCGAACGAGACCCCGCGGCTCATGCTGTTGTAGCCGCGGCCGCCCGGCCGGTCGTAGGGTCCCGGCCTCTGCATTCCCATCACCTTCCTCTGCGGCTCATAATGCGTACGCACCTCTGCACGGCTGCTCTTGAAAATCTCTATGTACCTACAAAGGCCAAAGCACACCGTTGGAACCCGAGGATACGGAGCATTGCTCCGTGCACAGGAAATAATAAACCCTAAGAACTGCAGCATTGAATAACTGGCAATGACTCCGCTTAGTGATTTTGAAAATTAAATGGAAACTTCTCAGTCAAACCCTCATTCAGCTTTTCTTATGGCCACTTTTTGTTTTTGTTTTTCATTAGTGTTCTGATTATTATTACCATTACTATACATTATCTATTATCATTACTTAAGTATGTGGAGGTCATGCTGTCAGAGTACAGAGCACTTGGTATAAAGGAGACTTCAGTCCGTCATGTCTGACTCAGTATTACCTGTGTTACCGGGTCCTCATGATCTGAAGTCTTCATTGTAGTGTAAATAAATAAATAAACAAACAAATAAATAAATAAAAAGGGTGTGAGGAAAAACCCTAAAGCAATACACGTAGTGCTGAGTGAACATCCTAGCCAGCAGAATCTTTAAGGTTTGTAGCGTTTTCTTTAAAAACCAATGATTCATTCATTTAATTCAGACATCTAGTAACCTTAAATATCTGTTTAACACTAACAAAAAAGTACAGAACGTTTTGTTTCAGGGTGCTTTCACACACATTCGTCCGTTTGCAGAATCCCAATCAGAGCGACTTTGATACTTCTTTGCGAATTGGTAATGTAATGAAACAAATCAAAAAGCAAAAAATAAACACAAAAAATGTTGCCTATGAGGTGTATAGAGCTGAAGTGTCCTTGTAAAACTCTTTCACAGAGAACACCGAGCTATTGCTCAAGCCATGATTTGATAATTATACAGTACACACCTAGTTTAAAACATTTTGTGTGTCACATCTACTGTGTCGCGTTTTTCCCCCACCAATCAGTCCGAATCCACAAAACGCACACAATTTCTGTAGCGCTACAGGTCTATCTTTTGGCTCAGTTTGTGCCTCAAGACTCAATAAGGCAGCTCGCACGTTTGGGTCACTTCCTCACAGCATGGACGCTCTCAGACCAGGTGCTTAGTTCTACACAACTGTGTGCGATTGCTGCGTTCTCATCTTTCTGAAGAGTCCAACCCGGACCGCGTATGTGAAAACACCCATAAAGTGATTAACAAATGATTCATGAGTTCGATTCGATGACTCACTCAGCACTAATGCTGGGAAACAGCATGAGCACAGTGTGGTTTCATAAGAACTGGGCCTCGTCTTTTAAAAAGCTATGTGTGGTTGTGAATGCTAGCAGTTTGAGAGAAGGTCTTGCCATTTCTGCAGTGCATATAATTGTTGAGGTGTACACCATAAGAAAAGCAACTTATCCAGCCAACCAACCAACCATCCCCACCTGTGCCCTATTCTTTCCTTGTGTTTCTTTAGAGCCTTTTCAGCTATATCCTGTGAAGCAAACTGCACGAAGGCCTCCCCCGTACTCCTCCCCTGGAAGTCCACCGGCAATGTTATCCCATTTGGCACGATTTCCAACCCTTCAACCCAAGGACAGATAACCCCAGTGGGGGACATATTAAATCACAAGCCCATTGACAAAGATTTATAGTTTGCTAAGGGAACTTTTGTACACAAGAAATGAGGTTACATGGAAATTCTATATGTGTGTGATAACGTTATACAAATTATATTATTATGGTATGAGAAAGTATCATCATCAGGTACCCAAAGATATCTATAGGCTGTTTTCCACTGCACAGATTACAGAAACCCTTGAGGTTTTTTTTTCCCCCAAGAAACTGAGCCTTGTTGGTTTTTTTTTTTTTTTTCCTTTTTCCATTGCCCACTGGTCTAGTAGCGAAAGTTCCTGCTAAAGTCTGATACCAACAAGAACTGACAGGACTTTAGGGAGGAGCTAGTAGCACTGTTCATTGCTGATTGGTTACGCATGCAACAGTGATATTTTTCTTATCATACAAGGGAGTCAACCGTACAGAACTTTTTAGATACGACGGGTCTTATTTATCAATCTTTGAATAAAGTGGTGTGTGAAAGTTTCAGAAAACTCTGATTTTCTTCGTACTCTCGTGCGTGCGTGCGTGCGTACGTACGTATGTACGACGTTCACCTGTCAAGTGCAAAGCACAACCCCCGATACACGTGATTTGCGTATAGTGACGCCCACAAAACTCTATAAAAGGTCAAGTGTACAGACAGCTGGGAGCACAAAATGAACGATCAGGGTGAAGGCTGAAAGACAGAAGTGGAGGTTATTTTGACTCACTTCTATGCCAGTCGTACTTTTTCAATACTTTTTTTTTTTTTTTACTTTATATGGTGGCATTTTTTTTTGTCATAACTGAATGATTCGTTTTATTTGTCTTAATTTAGAGGTGTGTGCTCGTTCGTTTTCTCTCTCTTTTTTTAATATTCTTCAATTAATGCCGATAACAAACAATCGGTTTTCAAAACGTTCACGATGGTGCTCTTAGTCTTCCGTCGCTAGTGAACTAGGTGACGAGGACGTGTTTTCGATCAAGAAGCTCTTCTGTAAGTCGCTCTGGATACGGCCGTCTGCTAAACGCAGTAATAAACAAATAAGCATTTTAAACTCCACAGTATATTCCAGATATAAACACGCAGCAATGCAAGCAAATCACGTGACTTGAAATCGATTAGGTCGAGGTTTACGTTAGTTCGTTGTATTATGAGTAAATATCCATCTTTATAAATGAGACCCAGTGTTCTTTTCGTTCCATCATATTTTATCGACGGAAAGCAGCAATGTTACATTTAGAAAGTTTACACCTGGTCGTTTCATGTGTCTTTAGTATCAGGGTTATATCTGAATGGAAACTGAATAATGATGATAATGCAGATTAACCCCAGGCACCTTTGTGGGCCAGATCTTGTTTATGAGTGTGCAGTGGAAAAACACCCTATGACTCCTTATCATGCAAAGGTCTTAATATGAGGCATATAGGCAACCATTCAGTTATGAGATAAGAACATAAAAGTGACATTTTGGTCTTTATGGCTTTCTGTATATTGCTATATATATATATATTACAACTGACCTAATGGCACATAAATCATATAGCCTAGAAGTATTCTGAAACATTGACTTATATACTGAGAGTTTGTGATTGATGAGGGGTGGGATAAAAACCCTAAATGCTGGGTGACATACCTGCAAAAAACTGAACAATCTCCTCTTTGCTGCAGCCAAACGGCAGACCTCGTAGCCTGACCAGGCCGTCCCCTGCTGTGTCCGGACAGTTAGGCCCGGTGTGCTTTAAGACCCAGTCCATCTCCACGTTATTGGATTTGAAGACTGACACAATACAACGGTCACTCAGTACCTGGTCACGTCACTCTCACATGTTTTCACCCTCCTTTCCCTTAAGTCTCACCTTCTACATAACGGTGTCCCATGGTTTCTCGATCCTTCTTCACGGCAATCTTCAGATCTTCCTCACTTTCGAACTCCACAAACGCCTCTCCGCTCGGCCGCCCTTCCCTCGTGTAGGTGAAGTGTATGCTCGTGCCGTTGTTTGCGATCTTGCATTCTGCAATACGGGTAAAGCCCGACGTTTACGTTTTCATCAGAACGAGATCGTACGAAGCAAAGTGAGGTTTTGATTTTACCTGAGAAGAATCTCTGGACTTCATCTGATGAACAGGACCAAGGCAATCCTCTCACTCGCACCACGAAACCCTCTCCATCTGCCATGCTTAACGAAGAACGAGGAAATAAGGCAGATTTATGAGAAGTACAGGCTACAACAAACTGAATACAGCTTTCTAACAAATTTGTAAAAGCCTTAGAGTCTGAATAATTATAATTATCCGACAGCATATGAGATTTATGGAGAAAGAACTCTATTCAATTAATTCTATAACATTCTATTAAACAGAACTCTAAACTAGCCTTTTTCAACATTAGGTCTAATAGTTAAGTGGGTTCCTCATTTGAATGATCCCCGCCCATATTCACGAAACCCCGCCCTCAAAATATTCGGTGACCCACAGTATCTTTAAAAAAAGCAAAACACAAAAACAAGTATTCCGGACCGGACTTCAGTTTTCCATAGGCGTTTTCTCAGCGACTTAATACACTTTTTTTAAGGCCACGGCTAAAGCTATTGTTTTTTTTTATCATGCTATACATATCTTCCAGGTTATTTATACAATTAAGGAATTTAGAACATCGAATATTGCACTTTTAAAGCAAACCGTTAGGCCAAATTCCATTAAAATGAATGCTTGCACTACACAGGGTTTACTACACCCGGTTTTATAGCACTGTACATCCAAAGGGAAATGGTTTGGGATGCAAAATGAGTACGGAAAAACAACTACAAACCCCAATAAAGCGGCTTAATAGGTTTAAGAAGAAAAAAGCCGGTTAGCTAGCGATGCTAACTACAACCAGCACCTTTTATTTGACTTAACATATTATATCAAACATCTATTAAACAAAATTACTCTTTAGCCTTTTTATAAATATACAGAAAATATCATTAGACACATATTATTTGGTCAAAATAATCGAACTACCTTTACTAGCCGATATGCTGTCCACCGGCCAATGGATGTATAAAAAATGGTGAATTCCTAGCGGAACAAATAGTGCGCATGCGCGATCTAACCGGAGTCGACTCCGTGCATTGGCAATCGATTGAGTCGATTCTGAGAATCGATTCTCCACAATATATTTCTCGATGGCACGAACGCGCTGAATCAGCATCAACGTATAGAATCAGTTTCAAAAATTCTGGAGTCGATTCTGACCATGTTTTTGGTATTTAATTAAGTCGAATCAGGGAATGGATTCAACACAATACATTTCTCAATGACGGATAGTATAAACGAGCTGAATCAGTATCAACGCAAAGAATCGGCTCCTGAAATTTTGCTTCGGCATTTGACTGAATCGATACCACACAATACATTTCTAGCATAAACGGGCTGAATCAGTATCATCGTAAAGAATCACCTCCTGAAACTTTGCTTTGGCATTTGACTGAGTCGATTCCGAGAATCGATTCCGTACAATAAATTTCTAGTATAAACGAGCTAAATCAGTATCAACGTAAAGAATATGTTACTCAGAATTTGCTTTAGCATTTGACTGAGTCGATTCCGCACAATAAATGTCTAGTATAAACGAGCTGAATCAGTATCAAGGTATGGAATTGGCTCCAATGATTCAGAGTCGGATTTTTATATGATTCCATCCATTTCACAATGCATGGAATCAAAGAATCGATTCGATTTTTAGATCATAGCTCTGTTAACTAGTTATTATATCACCCACCTGGCCCGAAAAGTTTTTTTCCTTAATGTATTGTAGTAATGAAAGGTAATATGAGCAGCAGTGTGTTTAAAATGTGTCTATCATTAATAACTATATATACTCTGCAATAGCAAATTCCCAGCAAACTGATTATATTGTGACTTCAAAAAAAATTAGACACCTTAAAACCGCACACTGCTGTATGATGTTTGTATCAGATAAACCTATAGTAAAGTAGTCATGGTTACTGTTTTGTTTACCCGAGTAACGGTTATGGAATTCTGGGAAGGGAAATTCTACCTAAACGATACGCGCGCATTGTTGACAGCCATTCAAGCACGTGAAACATGTTACGTTTAAATCCTATCGCGCGCGTGCTTTATGCCACACTAACCACCGCAGCAATGGCGGACAGGCTTCTGAGCACGTGCTCAGTTCCTATTTCAGAGCACGTGGTGTTTGTACTGTTTTTACTTTTGCCCGAGTGCACCAGCCCCCATAGCGCCCCCCCCATCACATGATCCCGGTCACGTATTCAGGGTTGCCAGGTTGCATCCAGTGTTTACAGAAAAACCACCCTTACAACTTATATATATATATATATATATATATATATATATATATATATATATATATATATATATATATATATATAAATCTCCTCATGCATTACTGAATTAAATAATCTTTTTTCTTCTTCATTGTCCATCATGCAAAGGAAGGAGGTTGTGAGAAGATTGTTGTTTTTTTCTGGAAAAATTTTTCACAAGTGAAAAATAAATGTTGTACACCACAGCTAACGTTAGATAAATCTGCTAATAGCAATCTGGTATATGTTCTTGACATCACATGTGTTTTTAAGATTTCCCTTTCATTCAAAATGCCTCTGCGTTCATTAGCATGAGGTGAATCCATCCATCCATCTTCTATACAGCGTCTCCTTCAGGGTCGTGGGGAACCTGGAGCCTATCCCAGGGAGCATCGGGCACTAGGCGGGGTACACCCTGGATGGGGTGCCAATCCATCACAGGGCACAATCACATACACATTCATACTTTACGGACAATTTGGAAACGCCAATCAGCCTACCATGCATGTCTTTGGTCTGGGGAGGAAACCGGAGAACCTGGAGGAAACCCCAGCAGTACGGGGAGAACGTGCAAACTCCGCACACACAGGGCTGTGAGGCGAACGTGCTAACCACGCATGACGTAAATACTGAGTATTAGGTCATACTATGTCATTTGAGACACATCTTATGTTTCGCCTGTAGCTACTCTGTATACTTGTAGAGCAAGTAGTGTGTTTACACGAGAAACTTAGCAAGACGTAGCTACACACCTAATAATCTATATAACCACTAAAGCCCACGCTATGTAGCGGAAGGGTCAGAGCTATCAACGGCCAAAATGGCTAATGCCGATTAGCAAATGTTTGGTATAAAAATTACAGATTTAAAATGGTCAGCTGTGAGATACGATGTGGTGATTTACTTGACTAATAAGAGATGTGTTACCTGGATCTATGTGCTTACGACTAGTTAACGATCTACAAGCCAATGAGCGTGATGGAGTTCACCGCGGTATTAGCATGGATCTGTTGGAACACAGTGTACAGATCAGAAAGTGAGAGAGCTGGACGGACTAAAGTACTAAAGCGCCACTGCATCGCTTTCTTTCCGTTTCTAACGGAAACGGTTAACCTTAGTGAAAAGAGATCAACAATGCAACGATAAAGAAATCAACTCGCCATTTCATTACAAAAATAATTATTGGACACCACTGAAGCTCACGTGTTATTTATTCATTAAAAGATTAATATGCAAGTAGTGTAGGATGGAGTAGGATGGAGTTTTCTTTTTTTTATTTTGTTCAAGAACCACCCAATCTGGCAACCCTGATCCTCACGTCCTATCTGTTGGTGTTAAATATCCACACACACCCTGCACCCACTACTGTAGTCCTGTAGTGCTTTGGAAAAACACAGCTGCTCTTGTAACTTGTATGCTTCTGCAACAATGCACTTTTAGAAAGCTTGTTAGTTTAGCCAAAGTCAAACCAGACAGAAAGAACAGAACAGAAAAGAAAAGTGAAGAAGTGAGATATAAGTAGAATAATAAGCAGCAGTGGGACAGCTTTATCAATCTGCACCTTCTACTGAACTTTCAAGCTTATAAATCCACAATGTCAACTAACACACAGAAGACCAGGAGCTGTCCTATCCCGACCCGTGTGATCCAGCTGAAGGACTGGTCCCAGCTCCCAGACTGTTACAGCCAGACTCCTGGAGGAACCCTGTTCTCCACCACACCAGGAGGTGAGCACATGCTTCTTCCTAAAAAGGGGTACAGTGTGAGGAGTTTTCACTGAGCAGGATTGAAGTGTGCATGGTGTAAAGAAGCTACACACACACACACACACACACACACACACACACACACTTTATACACTGTATCTATCCACTGACCAACTTGCAGCAAGACCTTCAAGTCCTTGTTTAATCATTTAAACCCCTTATAGATTCTTTCTAAGTTTTTTTTTTTTTTTAGAAATGATTCTGTAATCAATATTTCACTATATGCATTTAAAAAAATCTGAATTATCTTCATAACATGCTGACAGTCTGTTCTCGCTGTTTAGTAGCTGTAATAGTGATCCAGCTCAGCTTTAAACCAACCAGAAACACAAATGGTGGCCATCTGTAAACCAGAATGTGGTGTTTTTCTGTCTCAGCTCTACAGAAGCTCTTTCACTTTTGCAACCCTTGTGTGAGAGAAAAGAAGAAGAAAAAAAAAATGACATTAATCTGTTCATAGCTAGTTCCTAAATACATCCTGGATTAATTCATCAGGCGAGGGCTGGACAACTGGAGACTGAACGACTGCTTGTTTATGTAACAATATGATAGATATGCTATCTATTCATAGCTTGTTTGTTCCAGAGATACCGCACTCCTGAGCTGCTAGAAAAACAAAAACAGTTGATGAGCCCTCCACCCAGTACTCTCATTGTTCGTCTTTTTATCAGATGGCCCTCATGGCCAACCCAGCATTCGCTATGCCAAGTAGGAGGGATTTTTCTTGGAAAGCCACCCTTCCCCACTTCCACAGCTGTTGCATTTCAGGAATAACCCAGAACTTTCTGTCCCGGCCAAAAAACGTTTGCCTGGGGAGGTTTACGAAGGCCTGAACGTGGCAAAGTTTACATCGAGAAATGTTTTAGAGTAATTAATTTATCGTTTGGGTCAAATTTGTGTTTTGCGGTGACAGAAATGTGAGGAATGTGTGAAATGCGAGGATTAAATCTAAAATCTAACAGTGGCTTGAGAACGAAACTATTACAGTTGAGTTACGCATTATATCACAAGGTCTTATCGATGGCGTAAAAATAAGAAGGATGTGACACGAAGTATGATTCACACGTATGCACTCGAAGGAAGATAGAAATTGTGTTTCCTCTAAATACGAAATAAATACCCAGAAAAAAAACACTAAACATACAGTTCTGTTATCTGTCCTCTTTTTTTTTTTTTTTTTTGGTACTTTGATCGGACAATGTTTGTTTAGAGTTTTAGTTTCATATGATTAACTGTATTTCTCAGTGTCTGAAAAATCTCAGCCCACTCTGTGTAATCGCCACGAAAGCCTACGACTTTCAGCTGCATGAATATACAGTCTGGGCTAGAAAGAAATCAGCCCCAGCCCGACTTCATCCAGAGTCTTAGCAACATTCTGTGTTTTTTTTTCTTAGTGCTGGTGCTGTTGCACTCCACAGGGGGAAAAAATAAAAGTCAGTTTGACATTCCTTAACAGCAAATAAAAGCATGTGATGTATATTATATCGGTGAAAGAAAGCACGTGTTTACACCAGCCGTCTGTGATTTATAAGTGACCTGAGCTGCACATGATGATGTACAAAAATAGAATATTGTAGCATAGCATATTGTGTGATAATGTTATGAAAACAAACCGATGATGATCGGATGGGGTGATGGGGTTCAAGCCCCAGCACTGCCAAGCTGCCACTGTTGGGCCCTTGAGCAAGGCCTTTAACCCTCTCTGCTCCAGGGGCGCTGTATCATGTCCGACCCTGCACTCTGACACCAACTTCCTACCATGTTCTGGTATGCGGAGAAAAGAATTTCCGCTGTGACCAATAAAGACTCATTCTGTTAAAGATATACAAACGATATATCATGCAGTTGTAAAATATTGTTCTGATATAGCTGAATAGATGCAGTATTAGTTTCATCAACTCAGCAGGCTTAACGACAGGACATGCAGTACTCGCACTATCCGGTGTCACCCAGAAGAGGACGTGTTCCCTTTCGAGGTTTCTTCCTCGTGTCGTCTCAGGGAGATTTTCCTCTCCACCGTCGCCTCTGGCTGAATCGTTAAGGATCAGTCTAAATTTATATCCGGATTTCTGTATATCGTTAACGGCGCTATATACAGTAAATAAAACTGAATTTATTTGAATTATACGCAAGAAAAGTACCCATGCAGTTTGTGTAGAAGCAAAGCAGAACCTTGGTGATTATGAAACATTGCTCACGGTGTCTCCATTTTCTCCCCCTACTTGCTCCTTCACCTCTTTTTGTCAAAAACACGGTGCACAAACTAGACACGGTTGCATAACATGTTTTTCTTAATCTTGATGGAGAGCGTGGTTACAGTAAGGCTCCACCCCTTGTACCGGTCAAACTTCAACCGACTCCAGATCTGCTCGCCGCTCCTTACAGCTGTGTGTTAAAGTCTGTGCTCTGCCTAGTAACTCTACCATAAAGATAAAAATCAAAGAGCCTGCTGTGTGGGCCTCGTTTGTGCAGTTTGTACACATTCAGACCTTACGTAAGCTCGATGTGGTCTGGCTTGCCTCAAAATGGCTCCCTCCAACTCGAATGTGTGCTCAGATTTCCTAGAATTTCAACACGGATGCCAAGTCTGGCCTCGTCGGCTCCTCTCATTCAGATTCGTACGAGCGCTTCTCTCTTAACGGTCGAGACAAAAAGCCTAGTGTGAGTCACTTTCAAGGCTCTTGGCTTTGTTCACACTGAGAGCTCGGCCATGTCGAGTAGATATGTTAAACAGGCGAAATGTATGGAAATCCTCGGTGCTGATTTGAACAGTTTAAACCGAATCCTGGGTGAAATTATTATGATGATGTCAATTACATTTCAAAACTTTAAGACTGTAAATATAAAATAGTCCTGTTTTATGATGTTTAAATAGTAAACGGTGAAAATACACATTTTCTTAATAAACAAACATTGAGTCTGAGGTCATCGAGTCTGATCTGGGCCATAAAATTAATTTCAGGCTCATAAACACATGCCGAGAGTCAGCGTGCTCTGTGGTGTGTATGATTTAAGTCCGTTTTTATTTATTATTAATCTTAGAGATGCCCTCATTTTCTATAGATGAAGTAAAAACTTCAAATGAAAATAAAACACACGATGAAATGCACAAAACAGTATGTCATGCATTCACAATTGTACTCAGGATTCAATCACGGCTGATTTTATTGAATATTATTTTTAGTTTAAAAAAAAAAAATCCTTAAAGCGAAGCCAAAAATCGAATCATTAAATGCTTAAATGTTAATGTAAAGTGAAACAGAATGATATAATTTTATGTAATGCATTCACGATCCCTCTCACAAACACATCTGATTAGATAGAATTGTTTTTTAAATAAATTTTTTTTTAAAAACCTAAAAAAAAATTTTTAAAAAAGCACTAATTTATCATCTGTGAGAACATTATTGGATATGAAATAAAACTATACTATATAAATAATATATAATATAATAAAAAATAATATAACTATATAATAAAACTAAACTGTAAAAATGTAAGTGAATAAATAAAACTAGATTAGATCAGATACTTCATGTAGGTTCTTCATAATTTGATTATATTCAATACAGAGGTCATGAAAGTTACTTAGACTTACTGTTTCTTACTGTTGAGTGCAAAAGTTTGCACCCCCGTGGTTTTTGAATGGGGGGGAGGGGACCGTGTGTTCATTTTTTATTATTTTTTTTTTTACAATAAAAAATGAAATGTTGGGTTTATCCTGGAACAAAACCATCCAAAACTGAAAGCTGTATCATTAATGTGCTCACATACTATTTGACCGGTAAAACCTAACACACATTATTTTGTTTGTGTAAATTAAATCTGTTTTCTTTATTCTGGCCTAAAGGGATGCAAACTTTAGCACTCAGCTGTATTAGTGAACGGTTTTCCTCCCTCTAGGTGTGACCTAGATGTGAATATTCATGGTCTTGAATCTTTTGTATCTACAGGCACACGTATCATTTACGACAGAAAGTTCCTGCTCGAGTGTAGGAACTCGCCGATCGCTCGGACCCCACCCTGCTGCCTGCCTCAGATTCCCGGGGTGACGGTTCCTTCCAATCATCCTCTGGGCAAACTGGAAGAACTGAAAGAAGAGCTGGAGGAGGAAAAGGATGCAGCAGGTAAAGCAAATCAGAATAAATTGCCAGAAGAGTAGCACAAATGAAGCCTTATTCAGGCTAAAAAAAGTTCTTCAAGGGTTCTTTAGAGAGATAAGACCTGCCTGGGCATGTGCCAAGTAAGGAATAAAATATAGCTGGCAGGCTGTTATAGTAATATAATAAACAACAAAGTTGTGTGATGCAGTCTGATTTGAAGTAGAGTTACAGTTAAGTAGAGCCCCAGAAGTTCATTATTTTCCTACACCAGCTTGTCCTAAAGTGTGTTATTCCTTTTATTTCTAGCTTTAAAATATTTGAACTGGATAAAGCATTAACTAAAGAAGACTGAATTTCCCCATGGTGGAAAAAATGCCTCGAAAGTGATCTCTAGGGTTGCCACGAGATTGCCCTATTATAGATAAAATGTGATGACGTGCCCTGTAATTTGTAAGACTAAACGTGAGAAAATGCCCTATAGGGTGCCCTTACAGTGATCATTATGACATGCCATAATAGCTGATTTTCAAATGAGTAAACGTGATGACATGCCCTCTAGGGTGCCCCATACATATGAGTAAACGTGATGACATGCCCTCTAGGGTGCCCCTATGTGTGAGAAGAAATGTCCACTAGGGTGCCCCTACGTGTGAGAAGAAATGTCCACTAGGTGCCCCTGTGTGTGAGGAAACATCATGAAGGGCCCTAATGGGTGCCTTTCAAATGGAAAACATCATGAAATGCCCTCTAGGGTGCCCCTATATGTGAGGAAAACTTGATGACATGCCCTTTAGGGTTCCCCTACGTGTGAGTAAACACGATGCCATGCCTTCTAAGGTGCCCTTACATGTGAGAAAATGTGATGAAACACCCTCTAAGGTGCTCCTGTGTGTGAGGAAACATGATGAAGGGCCCTAATGGGTGCCTTTCAAATGCAAAAAAATCATGAAATGCCCTCTAGGATGCCCCTACGTGTGAGTAATCATGATGACATGCCCTCTAGGGTGCTCCTGTATGTGGGTAAACGCGATACACATCTTTTCCAGTAGAGAGTACGAGAGACAGTACTTTATAGGCTTCCCTACATGCAAGAAAATGACATGCCCTCTAGGTGCCACTGCCCCTCAGACAGCCCTTGTCTGCTACCCATGCTAACACGTGTGTGTATAACCTCTGTTTCCTCCTGTAGCTGATGACAGCCAGTTCGAGATGGACATTTGAGCCTGTGACATGCCTCCTGTGGAGAACCCATTTCTGCTGGGACGCTGCTACATTTCGCATCGACGAGCTCTCACTGGATCCACTCGGTTCCGTTTGAAGGTTTTTTTCAGAAACAAACACTCAGAGGGTGTTTTTCATGTGTTTACAGCTTTACTTCAGGAATTACAGTATGTCATCAGCGGTATACAAAGAAAAGAGACTGTGGACGTCTGTGCATCTTTTAAATGATTCTTATTGTACATATGGTACTTTGTATTTTTTTTTTTTAAGGGAAATGATTAGATTTATTTAGAAGGGTGGGGGGTAATATGGTAAATGAATATACATAGATATTTCAGAAGAAAGTAATACGACAAATGTGCCAAACTCAATCTGTAAGCGACAGAATTCATCATATTTGAAAATATGTTTACCCCAACGTATTTTTCTTGCCTGTGAGGTTTTCTCCAGGTTGAGTTTTTATTACTTTTATTAAACTGTGACATAAACAAATATCATTTGAGCTGAGTAGTTTTTAACCGATGTTTCATAAACGTACACGTAAACACTGGGGTGAAATTTTTGTTAAACATAAAAAGTTATATATAAAAAAAAATTTAAAAAAAGAATAAACACAAAAACGTACACAGCTGAGTGCAGGACATGTACACGGGAGCTAGACAGAGGACAGGACGGGATTACGGTCGAGTGCAGACGTTTGCACACCTTCAGGAGATGTTTAGAGTGTTTTTCACAAATCACTTCCTCACAGGTAATAATAATAATAATAATAATAATAATAATAATATACACATTTAAAAAATTATCTTGTAAATTGACACTAACTGCCAGTAAAGTTGACAGGTCTTCACTGTTATGACATGGAGTGCATATTAATACCTGTAAAAAAAAAAAAAAAAGAAAGTTTTTTTTAAAGTTCCAAAACTATTGGAACAGCAAGGCCAATTCCTTTGTTTGTGCTATACACCAAAGACATTTGGGTTTGAGATCAAAAAACGAATATGAGACATATCAGGATTTCAGCTTTACGTCTAGACGTTTTAAACAACTCTAGAACATGGCTCCTTTTGTTTGAACCAACGCATTTGTTCACGTGATCAAATGAAAAATCAGCTTTTATTTCCTGGTGTTTACACCTAGAGGTTAATCTTGGTTCCAGAACTGTTGTGGATCATTTCTGTATTTCTTTAAGAATTCCAATCTGGCTTTCTGATTCTTACTGCTGATGAGTGGTTTGCGTCTTGTAGTACTCAACTCGTAGCATCTATATTTCTAGACCCAAAGTCTTCTTCGAACGGTGGATTGTGATACCTTCAGCCCTGCCCTGTGGAGGTTGTTGTTGATGTCACTGACTGTTGCTTTGGGTTTTTCATCACAGCTCTCACAATGTTTCTGTCATCAGCTGTTGTTGTTTTCCTTGGCCGACCCGTTCGGTGTCTGTTGCTCAGTACAACAATGGTTTCTTTCTTTTACAGGACGTTCCAAATTGTTGTATTGGTTATACCCCATGTTTCTGCGAAGCCTCCGATTGATTTTCAGTCTTTTCTCAGCTTCAGCTTCAAAACGGCTTGCTTTCCTCCCATAGACAGCTCTCTGATCTTCATGTTGGTTTATCCCTTTTAACAACAAATACAGTCTTCACTGAAGCCTAAAACCAAGACTAGATGTTCAGAGGTATTTATTGTCTAAACAGTCAATCTAACAGGACACACCTGGGTAACGAGAAACACCTGTCAGTCACATGTTCCAATATTTTTGCGTGGTCTGATACAAAATGTGCTATGTTCCATGTCGTTTAACACGTCTACGTATAAACACCAGGAAATAAAAGATGGAATTCTAAACTCTCTTCTCCTATCCGTCTTTTGATCTCAAACCCAAGTGTCTTCACTCTACAGCAAAAACAAATCAACCGGCCTTGCTGTTCCAATACTTTCGGAGGGGACTGTATACCGGTCATGACGTCCGTATTATAAGGCTGGTATTTTGGTCTAAAATAAAACCATGTTAACCATCTTAACGGAGGATACTCCATTATGTGAATATATAGTCACACTGAACACATCTCAACTCCACTGAAGACCTCTGAGATTTTGGCACGAGGTGTTAAGACGGCGTTCTTTTGGAGGTTTTCAGCTCCAGAGACGTGTACAATCTGTCAGCAGGCGCGTTGGATCTGTCCTGTAGATATTTTCAGACAAAAAATGTTATGAATGAATTCAGGCTATCAGGGATTACTTGCAAAACCAGAAGCAAGTGTAAAAGTCAAAGTCTACAGAAGAACTGTGGCATGTTCTCCAAGATGCGCAGCTAAACTTAGCGGTTAATTTCCTTATCAAACAAAGCCACGAATTGTACCTGAGACTACGGATGTGCTTTAAAAAAGGAAAGGGTTATCACACCATGTTGGATCTCTTTAGTTCATTACTGTGTACTGCTCTTTATAGTAGACCTTTCTAGGTTGAAAATGTTTCATTGTATTGTTTTTGAAGGCTTTACAGCATTTCCACACACACACACACACACACACACACTCAGTTCCAAACTAATTCATGATCCGAAGAGAACTCAAGTAGTAGTAGAGCAAAACTTTACAATATGTTGGTCATTTCAGATGAAAATCACTGGCCCACATTTCCTGAAGAAGCAGCACCACATATAAAAACCGTTTCTGTGTAAGAGGAAGTGAAACTACGAGACTTTCTTCCTCGTTTAATATGAAGGAAGCTCTCAGAAGGTTATTTTCTAAAATCTGCATTTTGTGAACAAAAAATAAACAAACTTTAATCGATATATAGTATTTACTGCATGTATGGTAATTGATTCAACTTTCTTTGTCACCACTTGAGGGTGTGCTGTTCCATGAAAATAACCAATAGCCATGTTTCCATGCAAGTTGCGAATTTAACTTCATTCTGTTAAAAAATTTGAATTTTGCATAAAACATATGCAAATAAAGCCGTTTCCATCCCATGTGTTCAAGAGCACAAAATCACTTCCTGGTGCTCTCCGCGATGTTAACTTCCCCGAGCCAATTATCCATTCACATGATTTGTTGAAGCAAAGTCACATGACATGACACATATGTGTTTCCAGGGGCTTAGTGGTTAGCACGTTCGCCTCACACCTCCAGGGTCGGGGGTTCGATTCCCATCGTGGCCCTGTGTGTGCGGAGTTTGCATGTTCTCCCCGTGCTCTGGGTACTCCGGTTTCCTCCCCCAGAGACATGCATGGTAGGCTGATTGGCATATCCAAAGTGTCCGTAGTGTATGAATGGGTGTGTGAGTGTATATGTGATTGTGCCCTGTGATGGACTGGCACCCTGTCCAGGGTGTACGCCGCCTTGTGCCCGATGCTCCCTGGGATAGGCTCCAGGTTCCTGTGACCCTGAAAAGGATAAGGGGTATAGAAGATGGATGAATGTGTTTCTAACCATAGTTCATGCACAGGGCTTCTTATCAAGTAAACAATTTTTTGCCTCAGTTGATTGCATTTTATTCGCTATTTTGTGTGCGAGATATCCCAAAATACACATTAAAAAAAATACTTGGATGGAAATATACCAAATGACAGGGAGGTGATGCAGTCTGTTTACCACCCAGACACCAGCTGCGTTTACATAGACAACAATAATCAACTCCTAATCCGATTAAGACCATACTCTAATTAAGAAACTACCATGTAAACAGCCATTTTTACTTACCTTAATCTAATTACGGTCATAATCGAAGTAAGCAATAATCTAATTAAGACAGGTGGAGTACTCCTGTTTTAAGCGCATTATGGACGTGTATTACAGACACGTAAATACCTTAATCACATTATGAACGTCGTGTGAGAGTTTTCACCGCATTTTGCGACAGGACACGATCACACACGGCAGTTTTACGTTTTACGGCGAAGAAGAGAGTTCGGCCGCGTCCCAAATCGCTTACTTGCCTACTATAGGCCTGTAGTGGGGAAAAATACATGTAGCTCGGCTACTATATAAACGATAAGTACGCGATTTGGGACACACCCACGGCTTCAAGCAGTTGTGTATTAGCACATACAGCATGACAAATAATTAACTGCACTTAAAGCGTTCGTAAAAAAAATTAATAAAAACACCCAAAACTGTATACGGTACCATAATGAAGACGAATTGTATGTTGATACGTGAAATTCTGGAGGGACGTCAGACGGCGTGGCGCGGTGACGTAATGACGTGTGCCGTTAATCTAATTATGTTCTATAACATGTAAAACATGAACGTGAAAGGAATATTCTATAAGCGACTCATGTATACACCTTAATCACATTATTATCTTACTCAAATTAAGGTCAATAATTAGATTAATGCTGTCCATGTAAACATGGTCACTGATTTATTATTTTTTAAATAACAGGGCAGCAATAAAGCGTTGTACTTCTCTACCACAGCAGTTTGTGAAGTTAAATTTTTTTTTTTAACTTACTAACAAATGTCAGATTTTATCCATTTATTGTTACATTTAATGTTGTGGAATGTCCTGGAAACAAGTTAGTTCTCGTGATGGCTCGTGTCAGAGCAGCCATAAACATTCCCTGAGCGGCCTAATTTCTTGCTCTCCAGGTTAATAAGACAAACCTGTAAAGATCAAACTTCTGTCCTGAAGACTTCCTTTCCTGTGTGTTGGAAAACTTACTATTACAACTACAGTGCTGAAACTGGAGACTCCTTCCATAACGGAAAATTTCACTGTATTTTCCTTATAGTGTACACACACAAAATTAGCCTTACCTCATCCGTGAGACAAATCCACACATGAACAGCAGCACACTACCGTCAGAGCCGCCATTATAGAAAATTAGTCAACACCTGACCAATCAGATTTGAGAATTCAACATAAATCTGTAGTCCCAATCCTCAACATGCTGAAAGTGGCCCAATAAAACTTGATTGAGTTTAGATGTAGATTTATATGTTTAGTTACAATTACTCAACAGTATTAGACATGCCAGAGATATCTTAAAAACCAAGTTTATTTCCACCAAATTGTCCAAGACACTGCAGGAATGAGTTTCCAGTGAATCTTACAGATAAAGGTGTATGTGCTGAGGTATAATTTTACCACTACTAAAGCCACTTTTTTTTCTTCTTTTCTTTTTTAAATGAACCAACAAGACGGAAAGGGATCTCTCAAAAACTAAATATGGGTTCCAAAAAAAAAAAAAAGAAAAGAAAAGAAAAAAAGGCTGTAAACAAAACAAAACAAAAAACCCTTACAATCCCTTTTCAGATTACTGCAGACTTTGAGCCATGCATCTTTGCAGAGCACACGAGGAAAACAGAAAATAATAACTACATACAGGAACACTGACAAAATTAAACAAAAATCAATTTATTATGAAAAGGATTTTTTTTTTCTTTTCCCAGAGCTCCAGGTGTGTGGTAAATGCAGCCGAGACGTAAAATACAACCATACAATACAATAGATTCAAAAAGGTACCAAAAAGTACAGTAAAAATAACACTTCCATCTCTGGAAATGTAAAATGGACAAAAAACAAAATGAAGAAAAAAAAAAAAGAAAAAAAAAAAGGTATAAAATGAAAACGTGAAAAGTGACATTTGCTTTCCCCGGTTCCTCACTTGTGGTCTGTACAAAAATGGAGCAGAAGTCCAGATTCTGCCTACATCCAGTAAAAGTAAAAGACTGAAGCCCAGGGGTCGGCTGGGATCAGGTCACAGGTTCCTCTGCGGCACCACCTTAAAATGAAATAAAATAAAAAGACATAGCGGAAGAGGTTTTAAGAAATTTCCTACAAAATCAGAATGATTTGGTTTAATGTTCAGGGTCACATGACCAGGATTAGAGATCCGATATCAGCAAAGTGCTGCATGTTCATTTATGCACCATTTCAATCACTTTCTAAATCACGATTTTAGACATCTGCCTTTTCTTCTTAAGTTTCTATTTAACCAACGATGGACAAACAGTCAGTTGATTATGTTTATTAGTGAGAAGAGTAAGAAAATACACTTCAGTGGCGCTACTAATCAATATATATAGTTACCCGATGTTAAATATATACACTCATCTAATCACGCATACGTTTATAAATTCAAAAATCAATAGGGTTAAGGGGCAGGGCTTATCTACTATCAAATCATTCCAGATTCATAGAAGTAACCACTGACTACTGCGAATATTCATGCCCTATCTAGTTAACAGCTTCCTGCTTCTCCTGTTTGACCTTGGGTCGTGCTTGCGCTGGCCAGATTGTCTGTTATTAACACACACGTCAGGTAGCAGGCTTTGGTTATGTGATCACAAAATAGAGAGAAGTCAGTCACGTTACATGACACACCTGCACAACATGATCAGTATGGTTTGTAGTTATTCTGGTGGCCGCCGCGTCTCGGAGCTTTTCCGTAGTTTGTGCTGCCCTGGTCAGCTTTAAAAAATAAGCAAAATATTTTAAATAAAGATCAGAGGAAATCAAGTTATTAAAAAAATCGCTCACTCGTGGTTTAACTGAACCTGAAGCAGACAAGGAGAAAAAGCGCTCTTACTGTAGTCGTAACCGCCGCCATAACCATAGTAGCCTGCCGAGTAGTCGTAGTTTCCATAGCCTCCATATCCTCCGTAGCCTTGCTGCCCGCCGTAGCCGTAGCCCTGGTTCCCGTAGCCCTGATTCCAGTAGTTACTCTGGCCTTGGTTCCAGTTTTGACCCTGGCCTGCAATCACGAATATTCAGGTATTTAACATTCCATCCATCTAAAATATTCCAGGCGTCTCTGCTGGGATGAGTGTAATATATAGATATAGGGCGATCACTTACCGCCACGTCCCCTGCCTCTGCCCCCGCCCCCGAAGCGCCCGCCGCCATATTGCTGCTGCTGATACACTTCCTTCGGCTGGGCGATCTTGATCTCGCACTGACCGGAGGACAAAAAAAATACATTACAGTCAAATCGACCGATCCTAGTCGTAATTTAGCACCAGATCGGTGTTTTAGTGCTGCAAACTCACCAGGCTCTCTTTCCCGTTCGCGTCCTTGGTTCCGCTGACGTTGTGGAATTTCTTCTCCATGATCTTCTTGACTGAGTCTTCTTCCTTAAAAGTTATGAAGACAAACCCTCTCCTTTTGTTCGTCTTCGGATCCATCGGAAGCTCGATGGTCTCGATCTGCAACAAAATGCAAAGCGTTTCACGTCGATACACACACACATACACATATATAAAAACCTAGAATCTTTTGTTAGAGGTTAGAGCTGTATAGATGCAGAGGCACTACCTCTCCAAAAGCACCAAAGTACTCGCGGATCCTTTCTTCCGTCGTTTCCGGGTTCAGCCCGCCGACGAAGATCTTCTTGACCGGTTCCTTCTTCATGGCCATGGCCTTCTTGGGGTCGATCTGCCGCCCGTCTAGCCTGTGTTCCTTCTGTGCTAGCACCTGGCGAGAAGATAAGAAACCAGACGATTGGTGATCGGCTTTTAGGCAGAAAATTCGGAGTTAAGACTTGGAGTGCTTTGACGGTCGCTCGAAAAACAAACTTACTTTTTCTACACTTGCTGATTCTTTGAACAGAATGAACCCAAATCCTCTTGATCGTCCAGTGTTTGGATCCATTTTAATGGTGCAGTCTGTCACCTCACCATATTTAGAGAAGTAATCTTTGAGATCCTTTTTACTAGTATCCCAGCTGAGTCCCCCAACAAACATTTTCCTAGAGGAATAAAGTATCGGTACTTCAACATAAAGATAAAAACAATAAGGGGGAGGGAGAGTAGCCTAAAAGATGCATTAATCTTAAGTAGAGGTGGCATTTTGGCACTACACGTGGTGGGATGTAGGACAATCAATGAAAGATGGTAAACAAACAGGACTAGGGTGACACGAAATGGACAAAAAACACTGAGTGTGCTGCACTAAGCCCCAGTGTGTGTTAGAAACACTTTCAGACATTGTTAAAGCACCCCTGAAATCAAACGTCATTGGATGGACACCTCTCCTTTATTACTTGACCAGCAAATGTATCTAATGCAAATTTGGACGTTTTTTTTTTCTTCTTTTATTATTGTTTACAATGTTCATATACTTTTTTAAAAAGACCTGAACTTTGATTATATTTGATAATTATTCAGTGATTGCTCAAAGCGATATTAAAGAGTTGTCACCATCTTTAACAGCATGTTGAACGATCGTCTTAAGTAACAGCTTTATCCTGGACGAGGTCAAGATGGATCTCGGGATCATTTGAGCACAAGGCGCACACACTCATTCACACATATGGGCAATTCAAGCATCAATCCACCTTCACGTATGGAGGGAAACTGGAACAAAATTTATATATATATATATATATATATATATATATATATATATATATATATATATATATATATATATATATATATATTGAAGTGATATATGCAAATTACAATTTACAGTGGTGGAAATCAAACCCATGGAGTCGGTCCCGCACATTATTATTATTATATACAAAAATAGAAAAAACAAATCATGAGACACTTCCAGTGTTTGCCATTTATAAGATGCTTCATCACTGGAGATGTTTAGTGCAGTGCTTCCTATTATGTTATGGATCAATTTGACCCATTTCCACATTTGAGATGTCTGAAATACTGGTTCATCCCTCATTTTCTCTTTGAAATCATTTAGGGTCACGAACTTGTATGCAAACAGTTCTTCTTATGGCTTGTCTCAGACACACCGTAATTAAAGGTTTACTGTTTTAAGCTGTTCTTTTGTGTATTTAAATTGTGGAAGTCATTTTGACATTGTTATATAACATATGTACCCCACCAAAAAAAAATTATAGTAGGGTTAAAGAACAGAAGTTAAATAGTTCACTGCCAAAAATCTTTACATCCCAGAGCTGCAATGGTACACATTGTGGCATGGTACACGTCACACCGCCCCCTAGTGCACACGTTCACGTGAAGTCTGCATTGTAGAAGACGAGACAAGACATGCATGCACTTTGTTGTTGCCGATTTGCAGCTCCTATTTCTGTGCAACCCGAATTAAATGCGCATAGCATCGACTCGGAATCGACTCTTCGTTCCAAACGCCTGGGAGAGAATAATCGACTCTCTGTCGCGTGCGAGCACCCATCCCCCTGTGAGAGCGCGACACACATTACATGGCGCCAACAAAAGACGGGGAGAAAAAAAAAAGGCTAATATGATATTACTAAAACATCACGACACTACTGTTTTAGCGTTACATACCCGGCATCTTCTTCACTTTTACTCGCTTCTATCCGGCCGCCGTCTCCGTCCTGAGTTCCGTCTCCGGCTCCATTGTTCTCTCCGACTCCCGCTTCGGCCTGCAGCTCTGCGCTCGCGCCGCCGTCGTCGTAGCCCTCCGCTCCGTTCTCTTCGCCTTCGTAACCGTTCTCCGCCGTCTCCATAAACTGCTGCTCTGCATCCGCCATAGCGTCTGTTTACGATCTGTAGAAGAAGAAAAAAAGAGATACCCGCTAAAATATTACAAAAAAAACGTCACTACATTATATAACAAAATGACCGCGCGCGTGCACGCTAGCTCGCGCTACTCTACTCTGACCACCATTTTGATTAGCCTAGCATAACCGTGATGACAAAATCAAAAGAAAAACACTTCACCGGCTCGCTACAGCACACGCTACGCTGAAACAGAAACTAGTAAAACGTCAAAATATACTCCATCGACCAGAATTATGTTTGAACCTTTCTTTAAAAA
Organism: Ictalurus furcatus; assembly: GCF_023375685.1. NCBI lineage: Eukaryota > Metazoa > Chordata > Actinopteri > Siluriformes > Ictaluridae > Ictalurus > Ictalurus furcatus. Next base: position 27,476,702 of record NC_071262.1, on the reverse strand, counting down.
TAATAAATAAATACAGAAATGTTTTCGACGCGGCGGCTAACCGCCATGCACCTCACTTTCAGTTATATAACCGCGCTCGAGCCGCACTTGCAATCGAATTTTCAATAAAAAAAAAAAAATACGGCGAATATACCAGCTATATAAACCGCCGTTTATCACTTAAAGGAACCGCAAGATAAAAACAGTACCTTAAAAGCGTTACGCTTTTCGGGGAGGGGAAAAGAAAATCCGTCGGGTATTGAGATCCTCCGTTAAAAAAAGGACTCTTCCTTATTGCGCCGACCTGTAGAGGGTGTTATATTACTGGACAGAAGAAAGGGCATCCGAATAAGAACGCGTTTCTTTGGTTGCTATGACCTGCCCGTCACAGCGGGCAGCCAATGAGAAGCGCGCGATTGACGTCACCTGGTAACGCCCCGAACGCGCTACAATCCGAACCTCTTCTGAGCCGAAAAGCGGAATGCTTGTTTTTATCAACCTAACGTGGGTTTAATTTTATATATATATATATATATATATATATATATATATATATATATATATATATAATTATACGTGTTTTTTAATGCACATAAATTGGATCATTTTCCAAATTAAATTATAGCTCGTTTATATTTCTGAAAAGAAGCACGTGCATGAGAAGACATGCTTTTTAAATGAAAAGCATTTCACTGAGCTTCTGAAATAAATAAAATGCTTCTCAGTCTTTGGACCCAAAGACTCTTTTACCTGTAAAACATTCTACACACCCTCCGCCATCAGCACAGATTAATCTGATGAGCATAATCCATAAATCCATTTTCTATACTGTTTATCCTTCAGGGTCGTGGGGAACCTGGAGCCTATCCCAGGGAGCATGGGGGACAAAGCGGGGTACACCCTGGACGGAGTTCCAATCCATCGCAGGGCATATTTACACACCCATTCATAACTACGGACACTTTGGACATGCCAATCCGCCTACCATGCATGTGTTTGGATTGGGGGAGGAAACCGAAGTACCCAGAGGAAACCCCCGCATCATGGAGAGAACATGCAAACTCCACACACACACACACACACACACACACAGGGCAGTAACGGGAAATGAACTCCCAACCCTGGAGGTGTGAGGCGAATGTAGTAACATGAACATAATCCAACTATTTAAATATTACGCCCATTATTAAAACATTCTTACATTCTTATTCTAGTACATTCTTATTCTGACTATTTATTGAAATCTTAGAGCTTTTTTTTTTTAAATTCTAAAACTTTCCAACTACAAAATACATTATCCCCAAATTATTTTTAATTATTTACATTATTTACACCAACTTGTTTTGAGATACTGAATCCTATTCAATTCAAATGCTCAGTCAAATAGGTCAAACAGGTTAATAAGTCTAAAAGTTGAATAATGATTAAAAAAAATAATAACTTTGATAATGAATGAATCGGATCATACATGTACTATCATGATATCATCTTATTCCGATTACAGGAGAAAAAAATGTCAATCTTATTAGTGTTATTACTAAAAATAAATTCACAATTCTATAGAATTTCATTCATTTCCAGTAAGCAATTAGTCCTGGTTCATAATGGTTCCCTGTCCTGGGAAAACTGTGCACAAGGCATGAATACATCCTGGTATAGGACGCCAGTCCATCAGAGGGCGTTCTGCATACACACATTCACACACTTATTCAAACCTAGGGGCAATTGAACGTCACCAGGCCATGTACAGGCATGTTTTTTGGGAGGTGGGTGAAAACTGTGAGAAAACCCACACAGATAGCTGCAGGGAGAAAATGCAAAATTCTGCACAGTCAGTAACCAAAGCATGGAATCAAAACAGAGAGCCTGGGGCTGTGAGGCAGCAAAGCAACCCTCCTGCACCTCCATGCCACTGATTAGATTTTCATAAGTACCACCAAGCGGTCACTGTTGGTCCTTGAGTTGTAAGTTTCGTCGGATAAAAGTGTGTGCCAAATGAGTAAACACAAATGACATATTCCCAGTCACTAAAAGTACAGATTAGCTTAATAATAAACACGAGCAGTAAAGTAATGTCTCAAAACAGTTCAACTTTAATGCAAATCATTTTCAGTACTACATAAAAAAAAAGAGATTTCTGTCAGAAAACCCATAGTCATTTTTTATTATGTTCAAAGCTGCATCTTCAACTACAATCCCCACTTATTTTTGGTTTATTTGGATTGTTTTGAATCAGCCAGTCAGCCATCCATGTCTAGGGGGGAAAAAACACACATAATAACAAGGCTACGAATTAGAGAAGTAAGAAGAAGAGTAAAAATAAGAATAATAAACTAAAATAAATATAATTTTCAGTGATATCAGTCATTTGTTAGGAACAACAATGACGTCTGTACTTACGAACGGATCAGCTGGTTTTGCCTTGCACAGCTCAGTAAGGCCGGTGATGAGTGTTGGATTTATATACCTGCTCAGGTAATCTGTGGCAGCTTGGCGCTTAGGAACAGGTTCAATTACACCTAGAACACAGATATGAAAATAAAGCAAAGAGCAGAAGAACGGGACTTCAGTAAAAAAAAAAAAAAAAAAAAATCAATAATACAGTTTATAGAAACCAGTAGACAGAACTTTTCTTGTTCGTGTTAACGTCCGTGTTTCTTGTTCAGAGTTCTCGAGAACACTAACAAGTCAGCACCAGAATTATTGGCACAATTCATGAGAATGTGTAAAATAAGAGTGTATAATAAAGAACGCTCATACGCAGCGAGCCTGGAGCTTATCCCAGGGAACTTGGGGCACGAGGCATCCTGGACGGTGGGGGCCAGCCCATCGCAGGGCACAATCACACACACATTCGCACAATATGGACAATTTGGAAACGCCAATCAGTCTACAATACATGTCTTTGGACCGGGGGAGGAAACCGGATAACCCGGAGGAAGCCCCTGAAGCACGAGGAGAACATGCAACCCTGGATGTTCGAGGCAAACGTGCTAACCACTGAGCCACTGAGCCACCGTGCCCCCCAATAAGAACTGGTATTTAATCAAATTAGAATTTAATTTGACATTGAACAATTACTGAATACAGAATGCAAACAAATTCCACACCAAATATGAGTTTGCACACATGTAAAACTTATATATATATAGATATATATCACAAACACTGGTCACTTTCATAGAAATACCTTTAATGTTGCCTGGTCTTTGTATAATTTTTCACTCTCTAGGTTCTGTGAATTCCACGAGACTTCTAAAACACTCAAATTAACGCACCAAAAGTAACCATGCCACTGTCAAATTCACTGGGATCACATTTTGTCCTTTATGCCTGATGTTTGATTTGAACGACGTCTTGACCTACTTCTACATGACTGGATAATCACATGAATGAGCAGGTGTTCCTATTAAAGTGGCCGGTGAGTTTGTGTTTGTGTGTGTGTGTGTGTGTGTGTGTGTGTATATATATATATATATATATATATATATATATATATATATATATATATATATATATATATATATATATATATATATACACATATATATACACACACACACACACTATATATATAAAATAGTTGATCATTACTTACAGTTGGGAAACATGAACTTGAGCTCCCTTACGGCTGCCGAAAACGTCTCGCTGCCGTGAACAGCGTTCCTCAAGTCAGACGTCCCAAATCTAGCTCTCAGGCTGAGGATTAGCAAACAATACTTATCATTCATGTAAATAAAGTGTCCGTCTTACGTATTAAGGCAATATATACTGTACATTTTTTGCCGTATTGCCAATGTTTTAAAAAAACAAAAACAAACATAAGGTTATGGCAAATCTACATAAAGGACTAGGATCATATTTGCTCATTATAGTTAGCACTCATCTGTCCATTTTGTTTCTGGAGCTGATAACAAGCATGCGTTTACACTGAGGTGAATCCAGTGGCAAACATTTCTTTCTTTTTTTCTTTTTTTTTTAACCATCTCTAATCATTTTCCTGTCAGATAATTTCCATAGTGAAGTAGAGGGAGAGATTTTTATTGCCTCCGTGTTTCTTTATGCCAAATGTTGCCAAAGAATTTCTGAAAATGCAACTTAGAGCATTTTTCCAAATAATTATATCTCAACTTACACACAAAACATATGCCCATAAATACTCTTAAATACAATGGGACATTTTTCAAATCTATGCTTCATATTTGTCTATTTATGGAGAGTTTTAGGACAAGAGTTTTAGTGTACACAGTTTTTCCCTCACTGCCTGAGCAAATCTTAAATGATCATTACATAACTAAAAAAAGAAGAAGAAGAAGAAGAAACAGAGACGGATGTTTCTGATAATCAGGAATGAATGACGGACGCTCAGCTCTATGCTGAATATTAAATATTAAAGGTGCGTCAGGTAAGATTAGTCAAGTTGGGTTTTTTTTCAAGATTAGGTCTGTAACAGTAAAGTAGGTGAGTTAGACATTTTAATTATTCGAAATATATATATTTTTATTGCTTGAGCCCATGTTCTGTTCCTTGCCTATGTTCAGGAAGCTCCGCCCCCAGGAACTACCGCATCTATAGACGATTCCTTCACATTTATATGTTAGGAATGAAAATCATTTGTTACCATTCAGGATATGTCTCTCTGGCCTGGGTGCTGTCGCTTGGTCCCATCAGACCTTTCCAGGTAGCGATGGCCCGATGCCTCGCCAATGCAAGAGCCATGACTGGGCCAGAGCTCATGAACGCCGTCAAACTCGGAAAAAACGGCTGTCCGTAATGTTCAGCATAGAAGTCACTGCACTGCTCTGGGCTCAGCTGAAGCTTACGTTTCTGTTGCAATGCGAGACAACAAATGAACAGAATTACCTCCATCCCTTTGTGATTGAATTAATTCAACATGATTTTCATGGGTGGAGAAGCTACACAACGTAGCAGTAAAATGTTTCAATATACAGACGTAAGGAAAGACTCGTATAAAATGTGGCGTCTCTTTTAGCCCGTAGAAGGCATGTTAACTGGTGACATTGAACTACGTCAGCCGGTTTTCTTCAGCAATGCCAGATTAGTTTTGATGACTTTATTATTATTATACTAAAATGTGGGGGGAATAGTGTGTCTTTATTTTTGACCGGTAGTGTAGTTGCGTAGAAATGAAAAGTTTCAGTTAAGTAATAAAAGTTACTTCTCACATTAAAACACATGAAACTTAATTTCGTCAATGAAAACATTTCCTTTTTATTTTTGGAATACTTGAAAACATACTGGATTAAAGTTAGTTTGATGTTGGACTTCGATATTCGCAGATATGTGGAAATTAAGGGACCGTCTCTAAAGTTACATACGACATTGTTATACACGATTCTAACTTCAATAGCATTTGAAGGGAATGACTTACAGTCATATAACCAACTGTAAAGTGTTCATGTAGGTGTCAGGTATGATGCACACCTTTTAGATTTTTGATATTTAACCCTACAGTGCATGAACCAAAAAAACCTTCACGAATGCATAAAGGGGGTCAAAATGACCCGTACTGGATTGAACAGTTTTCTTCAAAAAATAGATGTCCTATTAATGACATAATTTATATATATATATATATATATATATATATATATATATATATATATATATACACAAACACACACACACACACACACAAATATATATATAATTTACATACATATATGTGTGTGTGTGTGTGTGTGTGTATATATATATATATATATATATATTTATATATATATATATATATATATATATATATATTTATATATATATATATATATATATACACACACACACACACACACACATATATATATAATTTACATACATATACGTGTGTGTGTGTGTGTGTGTGTGTGTATATATATATATATATATAAATTATTTCATAGGACATCTATTTTTTGAAGAAAACCGTTTAATCCAGTACGGGTCATTTTGACCCCCTTTATGCATTTGTGAAGGTTTTTTTGGTTCATGCACTGTAGGGTTAAATATCAAAAATCTAAAAGGTGTGCGTCATACCAGACACCTAGTCGAACACTTTACAGTTGGTTGTGTGACTGTACATCATTCCCTTCAAATGCTATTGAGCTTTAAATTATGGCATATTTTGTGTATGAGCCCATGCAGTAATAAAATACATGGCAATATTTATATATGATTTAATAGTTTAGTTTGTTAACTATCAAAAATCTAAAAGGTGTGCATCATACCTGACACCTAGATGAACACTTTACAGTTGGTTATATGACTGTACATTATTCCCTTCAAATGCTATTGAAGTTAGAAACGTGTATACCAATGTCGTATGTAACTTTAGAGACGGTCCCTTAATTTCCACATATATGCGAATATCGAACGTCCAACATCAAACTAACTTTAATCCAGTTGAAAACATTTAAAATAGAGACTTTTTCCCCACTGGAGTATATTTTTGGCTGGATACTCTTTTACTTTTAATACTTTAATACTTTTAATCGAGTAAGATTTTGACACATTATCTATACTTCCACGTAAATTTCTCAGTATTTTTTCCCCTGTGCATTGTTGTTTTTAAATGTTCTGTATTTAATAAATCTGATTAGACAGGATCACCACAGAACCATTGCTGTTGTTGTTGTTGTTTTGTATCACAGGTGAAGCTATTTTATCACTATGATTTTATCCCTAACGCTAGGGTGTTCATTATTACCTGCAATATGGTGAATCCTGACCGAAGGATTATATCCTCGATTTCATCAGCTTTATCTATAGCGTCTGGTTTGATCAAAGCCAGAGTCCTCTCTACAAAAATATCGGGTAGGGGCGTGTCCTGCTGCTCTAGCGCGTCTCCTTCCATATTTCTTGCACGCAGAAAACACTAAAATGTCAAGAAATCAGATAACTAGCCAGATAGCTAGTAAATCCAATTACTATATTTAATAAAACTAAATTCTTGTTTGTCGCTAAACAGCACAGCTACTGTTTATTATGTGTAATCTCACCGAGTGCGTTCTGTTTCTATGTGGTTGCCTAGTTAATTCACAGCCCCTACGATATAGCCCCGCCTCCACTGTTTGCCGCGATGTGATTGGTCCGTGTTATTGTCGCGCGCACTCTCTTGTATAAAAACCTCGATAAAATGGCTGCCTAGAAGCGTACAACCTTGGTGACGCGATCGCTTTATCAAAAAACAAATTATATGGATAGTGTTAGCTTCCTGGCTAGCAAATAAACTACTAGTTTATTAAACGAACTTCTTATTTGCCAAGACATCTCAACGAGGTGGATAGCACTGTTATTTTCTTTTCTATTTTGGCTATGTGGTTGCCTAGTTACCACATACAAACTTCTACATAGACACGCCTCTATTAATTCCTCCAACGTGATTGGTCAATGTTTTGTTCACGCGCTATTTTTCCTATATAAATGCTCTCTCACTGAGAAGAAAATCATTAAATGGCTCCTGCTGTTTATTAAATATAGTTTTGTATACAAAAGGGTTCCTTTTGGGATTTAGTGAACAATTGCAATCAAAGTGAGCAAGAATAATCTTCTACTTGCACATATACACTGTTGTATTTTACCAATTAACTTCTCACCCAGCTCCCACACCTGGTTTAATACTGGTAAATAAGTTTTTTTTTTTTAAATAAATAAAAATACAGGTGACATTTTATTGAAAAATAAAATTTTGCCTTGAAAAAATGACTAGGTTATCCAGTGTTGGTAAATCTTTTCAGTGGAAAGTAACTTTAATACTCAAATATGCTAGACGTCACAAGCTAATTCGCATATTTGTTGAATAGTCAATTTTATTTGCATATCAAAATCTGTGACATGAAGAGCTTCTGAACCAGTTAGAACAGAATAGTGTTATTTCAAACTTAATTCATACAGAAATTAACATCTCGGGTCACGGCCCTACACTCTATTTAAGTATACTTTAAGAACACAGGTGAAATGAAATATTGGTAGGAAGGAGTCGGAGGAAAAAAAAAGGCATGAAGGAAGCTGTTATGGAAGAAATATCTTGCTTTTATTACTGTAAAGATTGCAAACAAGTGTGGATGATGGATGAAGTATGGGTGATCAGGTATCGGTCGTTGGAAACAACAGTTCAGCCAACAACTCACAACTCAGTCAGACTTTACACGCTAGCGGGGAACTGAGCAAAACACGCTCTCTCTGCTCGTATAACCAACCAGAACCTACACACTGATCTGGAGAGCTGTATTTAAAACAAGAAAAAAAGTCGCTGTATTTGTCGCTAGGCTAGTTTTTAAATAAAGTGGTCTAAAAAGTCACCAAATCTAGCGACAAAGTCGGCAACACGGAAATCGTTTATATTTCAAAGACACCCCACACAAATGTTTTTTAAATTTTTTAATTCAACATTCAAACATTAGAAAATCCTTATCGTGTTCCAATGGTAACCTGCCACACTCGGATCAGATTATCCGTGTAGCCAGCGAAGAGAGTCTGTAAAAAAAGAAAAGGAAAACAGAAGAAGTTAACGATAATGCCAGATGGACTTACAAGGAAACAAAAAGGCAACAATTCCATCTGGTCAGTGAAATCTTCCCCTCATAATTGCAGGACTCTCACCATGTGGGTTCAGAGTACATGTGATTTTTTTTAATCACTGGGGTCCTCCAGGGACCAGGAAAAAACAAATTGTACCTGTCCATCAGCAGACCAGGCCAGAGCAGTGCACTGTGGGGGCTCGGCTTTGCTGCTGGTGCTGATCACCTCCTGTCTCAGTTCATCGACAATGATCTTCCCCTCGAGGTCCTGATGAGATGATGAGACGGGGGAGAGAAAAAAAAAAGGCACACATTGAGTCAGAACTTTTTATTGAACAAACAGCCATCAGAAAAAGCAAGGATGTGTTGATCAGCGCTCTCAGAAACAGCCTCTTGTATCATCACAGGATTGCAGAAGGCATTAAGGTTTCATCACTGATAATCAATCTCTCACGCTGATTCGCTACCAAACCTGCCAATCACGTAACTAATAATCTCACGAGAAATATTTAAATCTATGCATATTTCAGGGTGGAGGTTCGCTTTAACAACCTAACATAAAGGTGTGCGAGGTTGCGCAAGGCCGAAGAGCTCACCCAGATCTTGATGCTGGGACCGGTGGCAGCACAGAGCCAGTAGCGGTTAGGGCTGAAGCACAAAGCGTTGATCGTGTCTCCTCCATCCAGAGTGTACAAATGCTTTCCCTCGTTCAGATCCCACAGCATGGCCTGGCCGTCCTGTACAACCAGACCGGAGACGAACACAAACACATCTGAGCAGTTCAACATCACTGTTTAACAAATACACCTCGAAAACCGGACACGTGTTCAGAAACAGCCTCTTTATCATCACGCTGACGCAGATGGCATTGATGTTTCATCACCACACTGGACCAAACAACCAGGGCGAGTAAATTCACTGGTAATACTGAACTCCTTGCTGCATCCTAGCCTCGCCAGAAAGCAACAGATTACAATATTTAACAAGAATATTATATTACAGCACATTACGTCTTTTTCATCATCGAGTTGAAAAGCTGATGCTGAAACATCAAGGTCTCTATAAAGTTTCGGTGTCAGTATTTATTGTTAATTATTAGGTTTGTTAAAAGGTTAATTCGGCATGTCAAAAAAATTAACAAAAACAAAAAACCCCAACAAAATACACCCACAAAGACATGAATTATTAACCCTTAATAAACCAATAAGGCTTTAAATTAGAAAAGGTGACAGCACCATCTTACTATATAATAATCTTATTAATTAAATAAATGTAATTTCATATCTAATAATTTCTATTAAACTATCAACAGATGCTTGCTGTTTATACGGTTTCCTTACAAATATCAGGTAATTATTTTATTTAATTAAATACATGTAGCGTCTCAATGTGTGTGTATTATATATATAAAATTTAAATAAATTTTCAGCACACACTTGCTGTTTATGCTCCTTACATAATCTAGAACAGGCTATTATTTCATTTAATTAAAGATGTAATATTTATTTAATTATTATTCGACGTTATTTAAATAATTTAATGGCAGTGCATGCTTTGTGTTTATGCTATAGCTCCTTAGAAGGAAAAAAAAATGAATAAATTAGGTAATTTTATTTAGTTAATTTTCCCCTATATTAAGTACGGATAATTATTATTTGATGGGAATGTTTTAATTATATAATTTAATATCAGCATGTTTACAGTTTTACTCTATAGATCCTTACAAAATATAAACTATCAGGTGATTCACGTTATACATCATTATTAATTAACAGAATTATTGTATATAAATAATAAAATAAGATAATTTTAATATCTTGGTAGCTCTGCTACCATTGGGGGGTGTGTGTGTGAGTGTGTGAGAATGGGTGAATGAGACGCATTGTAAAGTGCTTTGGAATCGCTAAGGTTAAAAAAGCGCTATATAAGTGCAGAGCATTTACCATTCACTCATTTGCTATAGCAACTTACAAAAACAACGACTTGAGGGTTTTTCCTCCCAGAAGTCGATGATCATAAATTTTATTATCTTTAACCAATAGACTAGAATTACATACGTATACATTTCTATGAAATAATCGTGACCGGTTCTTGACGCCGCTCGGCGCTGAAACAGAAAGCCGGCGTGATGAGGTCGTACCTTTCCTCCGGAGGCACAGAGCGAGCCGTCAGGAGACACGGTGACGGTGTTCAGGTAGCCCGTGTGGCCGATGTGGTTCGTCTTCAGCTTGCAGTTGGCGAGATTCCACACCTTCACACACACACGATTGAGAATACGTAACGGGTTACAACAAAACGATAAGGAAAAGTAGATTCCTTCAACCTTCAGGCTGCGTATTGGAAGTAATACAAACATATCCGTGATTTAACGGGTCTCCTCATTTAACAGGTCGAGATGGTTTAGTTGATTTATATTTTACGGCATTTTATAAAACAAGATTTTATAAGCATCTAACTAAAAGTGCATTACAATCGGTAGCAATACCCCGATAAAATTGTTCAATTCATTCAGACCAGCCCAAGTATAACTGCTTTTATATTGAGAGGTGGTTCCTCCCCCTTTTCTCTACTCCCGTGGTACGGTCCACGTAGCCCGTACCCATAGGAGAGAGTTTACACCACAGCGCTGCTGAATTCTTGATCCTGATTGGTCAAAGTGTTGTTGGTCAAAGAAGGTCTAGTACGTTTCTATAGGAACAACTCATTCACAAGGATCCACACGACAAAACTTTCACATAATCTAAAGCTCGTTGGTTGATGATTTTACTTGTATTTATATAATATTTGCCACGCAAGTGATTTTATTGTGAAAGACGCAGTTTTTAGCAATTTTTCCTTTTCAGTGTCAAGAGCAGGAAAGAAAGAAAAAAGAAAGTGTCCTATAAAGACGTTACCCATCATAATTGCAGGACTTGTCCTCAGAGCCCGAGAGCTCAGACAGAAAGTCAGAGTTTTTTTAGTCATTGGGTAAAACGGTTCCAAAGAGCTGTAGACTGCAGAACAAGGAGTGTTAAGACGTTCCTACCTTGACCATCTTGTCCCAGCCGCAGGACACGATGATGGGGTTGCTGCTGTTCGGGGAGAATCGCACGCAGGACACCCACTCCGTGTGGCTCTCGTCCTGTAGGAGCAAAATTCTCAGATTATTCCGGAATAAAACACTCGATCGTACAAGTAATCCACGGCTTCTGGATTATGGAACCTGACCTGGATGGTGTACTTGCACACTCCCAGGGTGTTCCACAGCTTGATGGTTTTATCCCTGGAGCCGGACACGATCTGACGGTTATCCGCAGAGAAAGCCACGCTCAGGACATCTTTGGTGTGGCCGACAAAGCGGCGAGTCGTCGTGCCACTGGAGGAACGAAACGTATGTCAAAACACGAACACGAACAAAAACAAAACTAACAAACAAAAAAACACAAAAAGACATAAAGGTAAAGTTCTAACTAAACTTCATGACAAAAGTTTACACTTTGTAGTTTCTCAGTAACACGACGAGCTGCGTTTGTCTTCGAGAGATTTATATAAAAGAAAAATAAACAAATAAGAAGGGGGGTGGGGGCGGGGAACGACTGCTTAATAAATAAAAGCTGCTATATTTTCAGTCCCTCAAGCAATATATTCGGGCGAGCTTACAATTTTTAAATCTAAAAAAAAAAATTCACGCAGATTTGGGCGTCACGTGACGTCATCACAACGCGCGTTCAGCCAAAGCGCTCTTCGATTCATCGATGAATCGAATGCAAGTACAGCTAAAAGAGTCTACATCAGCTAAAAAAAAAAAAAACCAAACAGCACTGCGAAAGACCGCGCAGAACAATGCGATCTCCAAAAAATAAAAATTAAATTCAGTTTAAAAAAAAAAAATCTGTGAAAACCTGTACGGACTGAATAACGTTAAGCGATAACAAGAACTAACGAGTACAACGTTCTTTAATAAACATTTGTTAGTGTTGGGAAAAGTTTGTTTGTTTTGTTGCATAAGAGTAGGGTTGTCAAAAGTACTGGTACTTCGGTACCAAATTTACATAGGTACCGGGTCAACCCGGTACTGACGCGCTGCCTGACAGGAACTTTTCACGGGTGCACCGTGCAACAAGACGACGTTGGAGCCAAAGCAGCAGCAGAAGCAGCTCCGTCGGTTATCACGGCTGCATCCGAAACCGCACACTTATCTATTATATAGCAAGCGCAATACGTACATTTCTCTCAGACGCTCGTTTTCTGCTTTCGCTGCTGATACCGCTAAGTCACGCTAAGCCACGCCCCTTGAATTTACGTGCGGGTAGCTTAACCGTGCTTCCAGGAAGAGCGGCTGCTTAACCGCAGTATTTAATCAAGCAGAGGAGTTTAAAATGATGGTTGCATTAATAATGTTGTAGCGTGGTTTAATTGGAGTGTATTACTGCAAGAAAACATTCTCGTTTTCGCTTACTTAATGTTGGCATACGTGCGTTTAATGCCAATACGGTCAGGGGTCCTTATTAACCATTCGATGCTTTAACTTTTATGGACTTTTAGGAAATTTTGGAACCATGACAACCCTACATAAGAGAAATAAAACACTACGGAACATGCTGCTGTATGAAAATATTCACCTTCTGTGCGGTAACACTACCTCTGCTTATTTTCCTATAACAGCACGTACTGCAGTGTTGTCCCCCCCCCCCGGCTTACTTAACAAACCGTGCTACAGGGTGGTTAGTGCGACACGAACGAAGACGTAGGAGCACAAATGTCTCCGCACCTGATCTGACCCTACACTCACGTTGTCAGGTCCCAGAGGCGCAGCGTGCCGTCCCACGAGCCGGACAGAGCAAACTGGCCATCGGAGGAGATCACCACGTCGCTCACGAAGTGCGAGTGTCCTCTCAGAGCACGCTGGGGGACGCCGTAGTTCGTCTCATCTCGGGTCAGCTTCCACATGATGACGGTCTTGTCTGCAAATCCAAGCAAATATTATACACGCTAATACGACCTTCAGCTACCACTATTACTTCTTCATCCGACCCGGCGGTCTGTTTTGAGCGGCAGCCTTGCGGATTTTCTAGCTTTGTAAATATTTATTTTAAACGTACAGTAAGAGATTTCATCTCGAGACGCAGATCATGACAACAATCACGACGACAGCAGGAGGTTTTACAGAGGAACCGAGCCATTCGCTGTGACTGTGCACAGTCTGTTTTGGAAACCGGACGGACAGATGTTTTGGCTGTGACACGCCGTGAAGCGGAAGCTCCTTTTAATCCCTCGCGGAGGTGTACAGTTGTGCAGAGAAGTTTGCACACCCCCTGAGGAATCTGCTAAATCTTGATACTATAAACTTTTGAACAAGATGATCAGTGTATATTATTTTGTTTAAAGCCCCCCACCACACTAAATAAGAGTTACATGTCTCCCAGAAGACAAAACACTAACAATTTACACCGATCGTCCTGTTCAAAAGTTTACACCCCCCAGCTCTTAATGTACCGTGTTGCCTTCTCGAGCATCAGTGAACGTTTGGACCTTTCGTAATAGTCGTGAACGAGTCCCTCAGTCGTCCTCGGTGTGAAAAGGAAAGGGGTCAAATATGCAGAAGATGCTGGAAAAGCAAAGAACGTGCAGGACCTGGAGGATTTTTCTGAAGAACAGTGGGAAGTTTAACTGCTCAGGACAAACAAGGGACTCGTGAACAACTCACAAAACGTCATGCCGTGGATCATCCGGGTAACGACACACAGCATTAAGAATCGAGCGTGTGTAAACTGTTGATTGGGGCAATTTTTTATAAATTCAGCTATCATCTTGTCTCTATATGTAAACATCTGTTATGTGAAATAGTTTATTCAGGACAGAACTAAATGAACAACTAAATGGGGTTTTTATGATCTGTTTTATTTTGTTAACAGTATTGAGATTTAGCAGATTCTGCAAGGGGTATGCAAACTTCTGGGCACAACTTCTCAAAGGAACAGAGAAAACACAAAAATACTAAAGCAGGAGCAGAATCAGTAAATGACACAAATGCTTCAATACAAATAAGTTTAATGTATCATATGGGTGGCGGTTTCTTTTAAGCGGGTTGCCAGAATGATGCTGATTACACACTCTAAGAAGCCAGCTATTATTCCTCACAATACGACTTGAGTTTTAAGCAGGATCTAACTAGGTCTAAATATGTTTTCTAGTCAGTGCGAAAGGATCGAAATGAATTTGCTAATCCATAATACGTGGAAGGATTTGTTTGAATCTGGCAACCCGCGGGCAGGGATGTGTGTGCTCTTACCCCGGGACGCAGACAGGATCATGTCGGGAAACTGCGGCGTGGTGGCGATCTGAGTGACCCATCCGCTGTGGCCCTTCAGTGTCCCTCTCACTGTCATCTGTTCCGTCATTTTGGCCAGTATTATAATAACCTTACAGGTAGATGGAGCCGGATTGTACCGGAGAGCTGAATCCTCTCCGCTCCTCTCAGCCTATGGCAACAGGAAAAGGACACATCACAGCGGAAGCAGAAACTTTGAGCGCGTTCTTCTTCGTGTGTTTCCGGGAGTCAAATGCAGCGCGTGTATCGCCATCTGCTGTCCGATTGTGGGAAAGACAGGTTTCAAGATCAACTTGAATCCATTCATTTTTGACCTGGTGAACATGGTGATTTATTTTGTTGGGTAAATATCACATTCGCACATGTAAATGGAAGACAGTTGTACATCCTTTTTGTGAATGTGTCTATGTTAAAGCTTTTTGGAAGGAGCTATGTACCTATCTCTCTCTCTAAATAACAAAAACAAATGTCAGAATATAAATTAACACCTTTAATATTATTTTTCTTTATCACAACTCTAACTTTAAGCCCACAGAGATCACACTATTTCTCCATGCTGATGTTTGATGTGAACATTAACTGATGCTCTTGACCTGTAATATATTTCATATATTTTATATGATTTTATGTGTTGTGCTCCTGCCACATGATTGGCTGATTGGGGTAACTGTATAAAAGAGTTGGTGTAGAGATGTTCAGGTATGTACTATATGGCAAAAAGTATGTGTACACCCCTCCTCAGGTGTTTCAGCCACACCCATTCCTAACAGGTGCATAAAATCAAGCACATAGCCATGCAGTCTCCAAAGACAAACATTGGCAGTAGAATGATTCATACTGAAGAGTTCAGTGACTAAGAATATATCATATCATTGGATGCCACAAGTCAGTTAGTGAAATTTCTGCCCTGCTAGATCTGCTCCAATCAACTGTAAGTTGTGAGATAGAAGCATCTAAACTCACAAAGCATGGCCACTGGGCCGCAGAGTGCTGAAGTATGTAGCGCATAAAAATCACCTATCCTCTGTTGAATCACTCACTACAGACTTCCAAACTGTCTCTGGAAGCAACACCAGCTCAAGAACTGTGTGTCAGAAGCTTCATGAAATGGGTTTCCATGACTGAGCAGCTGCACACAAGCCTAAGATCACTATCAAACGTCCATCCATCCATCCATCCATCTTCTACCGCTTACTCCTTTTCAGGGTCACAGGGAACCTGGAGCCTATCCCAGGAAGCATCGGGAACAAGGCGGGGTACACCCTGGACAGGGTGCCAATCCATCGCAGGGCACACTCACACACCCATTCATACACTACGGACACTTTAGACACACCAATCAGCCTACCATGCATGTCTTTGGACTGGGGGAGGAAACCGGAGTACCCGGAGAAAACCCCCGCAGCACAGGGAGAACATGCAAACTCCGCACACACGGCCCCGGCGGGACTCGAACCCCGGACCCTGGAGGTGTGAGGCGAACGTGCTAACCACTATGAAACGTGATCAATTAAATGTTTTCCACATTTAACAATATATTATAAAAAGCATTAAACAGCTATAAACTAAACCATAACAACTATAACAGCTGTAACAGCTATAAAAGTCAATATTTGTTGTGACAACCAAATTTGCTTTCTAAAAATACGTCAGTAGTCTCAAGTACACTTCATACTTCGTTTTATGAAAAAATGGTCAGGTTTTTCCAGGTATCTTGCTTCAAACTTATGTGAAATCATTCTTGTTGTTCCATCGTGAGCCTGGCAGATTGATAACGATGGTGAGTACTTCAAGGCCTTCATAACACACGGCTCCTTTCTCTCAAACTTTTTCCAGTGTAAACCAAAACACATAGTCCTAAATAATAATAATAAAAAACAATACCAATGGTTCTGGTTTTGTTTTCCATCATCCTGGTCATCCTCTTGCTCACATGTAAGGGA
Organism: Ictalurus furcatus; assembly: GCF_023375685.1. Taxonomy (NCBI): domain Eukaryota; kingdom Metazoa; phylum Chordata; class Actinopteri; order Siluriformes; family Ictaluridae; genus Ictalurus; species Ictalurus furcatus. The sequence goes on along the minus strand of NC_071262.1, from coordinate 27,459,957 downwards.
CAGGAGATTATTTTATGAATATCCATATTCATAATAATATATATGAATATAACTTAGCCAGTTATTTTGGCTCTGTTTTGTCAGACTGTAATCACAAAGGAATTACTGTTCTTTACTGCTCTGCTCTTTCCTCTCTGGCTATTCTCTTCTCTTTAATTACTTCTCTAGAACTTCTTTGTAGAATAATTTCACTGCATAATGTTTGCTCTGAGCTTCTCTTCTGTCTTGGAATAAACTCTGACTCTGATCATCTTATTTTTGGTCTGAAAAGTGGTTTATAATTTCTTTACTAACAATGAATTTTTGGTGAAAATCAATGTGGGAATCTAAAATGTTGTTTTTACTGAACCAATAATGGAGAGACAAAAAAAATTATATATATATATATATATATATATATATATATATATATATATATATATATATATATATATATAGTATGTGCAAAGATTTTTGTACTTTTGTACAGTACTGTATATAATAATAGTAATGTCATATATATATATATACACACCAGATAAATACCATATTTTCAGATTTTTGTACTCAGAACCAACAAATAATATATAACTATTACATGATTGGAAATCAGCAGCCATAATTACTGTTCCATAATCCCGTTTTACTCTGGATTTCAAATACGCATTCACAAACTACATTAAAACTGCATCTCTAATATCTATTAATACCCCTGCTATCTCCTCTTGAATTACATACATGTGTTATACTTCTTGATTCTGAAAACGAATCTACTAATATCTACCAAAAACATGTAAGCCTAGTCACCTCCCTTTGCCAAGTCAGGTTGGGAGAGTCCATTATGATAGTGTGAACATATTACTTTAAAAAAAAAAATCAATATACATCCAAAAACACTGCATCGATAAACATTATTATTTAAGAGATTTTCCATGTGAACATATACATATCTTACAATGCTCAAATATTGACTATTATTTGTTTTGACTATATAAACGTTTAGTGTTTGTCTCCTCTGTAATGGACTCCCCCAAGTTGAAACGCTTACAGATTGCACATCCCCCCACATCCGCATTTATTTAAAAAAAAATAAAAAAAATTGTTTTTTACTCCACCCGCCCCCCGGTACGTGATTGGCTATTAGTGTTTATTGTCATAACGACAGACCGATTCTAACCAATCCTAACGCAGAAAGTAGATGCTACTAGCCAATCCGATTTGCGTAGAATTTTCTAGAAGAGTCAGGCAGCCATTTTGGAAAAGAATTGGCAGAACAAAGGGCGATCTGTGTCGTCAGCCGCGAAAAGAATTTTCTTTTTTTCCTCAAGTCACTTTATTCTTTATTTTAGCCACATAAATAGCTAAACTAAGGTGAGATACACTTGTTTGTTTATATTTTGGGTTTATAATGTAATAAAACAAATTGGTTTCGTTGTTATTCGACGCTCGAGCGGTGTTTTTTTTTTTTTTTGACGTAGTTAGTTAGCTTCCTAGCACGTCGATTATTCTAGCTATGTTATCGGCTCTTTTATTCAATAATATATCGGTAATAAACATAAAGAAACATTTGTTTCAGTATCCTTTAGTTCTTTTATATCTTTTATTTTATTATCTTTTATAAATTTTATATCATTATTACTGCTTGTGGCTTTATTAAACGGTTTATATATTAAAAAGCAATAAACAACACTAGCAGTTAAGCGATCACCAAGCCTAATTTATTGTATTATTTGTGGGGAAAATGGTACAGAGAGTATTGTGTGCTTGCATGACATACCTTGAATAGGAAAGGAGTATTGTGTAACTGCTTAATTCATGGTAAATCTATCATAAATACAATAGAAAATAATATTGATGATCACCCATGTATAGACATGTCGCGTATTTCTTTTCATGGAGCTGTAAATGTTATTTTTTTTGCAGATGAGGCAGCGAGAAAGCACAAGTTGCTCACCAGCTGGAAGAGAAAGTAGCTGGAAGGAGAGGGCTGGGAGGAGAAAACGCCACCGGAGAGAGTCACACAGCAGTGAACGGGAAAACAAGTACCGTAAACATCGCCATCATCGCAAAAGCAATGACGGGTAACTCTCTTCCCACAACCCTCGTCTAAATATCCAGATACAAGCGTGTTAAAGATGGATTTTGAGAAATTTGACATCTTTATACTAGGCGTTAGCGTTGGTTCAATTACACGATTTTTCTTCTAGAATAAGATCCAACATGCATTTTAAATGCCGTGAGTAGAAATATCGCTCACGAAAACATCACCACATGAGGCATATTTTTAGCTGTACTAGTTTGATAACGTACAAAAAAATGTTTTTATATTTGTGGTGTAAGTATATAAATATAAGTAGATGTATAAAATATGCACTATATGTTCTGATTATCTGTTAAGGTGAGACACTGCAGGTGAACAGGTGAAAATGTTTAATGTGAACATATCATGAAATTTTACTGATAAGTTATATACATTATTGCGTCTTGTTTTTTGCTTGACAAGTTTTCTGGGGAAAAAAAAAAAAGCGTTTACATGTGCAAATAAGATACTATGTCATTACATATGTGCTTATTTACATGCAACCCCAATTCCAAAATAGTTGGGATGCTGTGGCAAATAAATGTAAATAAAAACAGAATGCAACGATTTGCAAATCTCATAAACCCATGTCGTATTCACAACAAGAACATAGAAAACACATCAAAATGTTTAAACTGAGGAAATGGACCATTTTAAGGAAGCAAAAAAAAAGAGAGATAATTTTGAATCTGTTGGCTGCAACACGTCTTAAAAAAAAAAAAAAAGTTGGGACGGACAACAAAAAGGAGAAGTGTTACTAAAAGGAAACAGCTGGAGGAGCATTTTACTAACTAATTAGGTTAATTGGCAACCTAAACGTTTTATGTTTTCTGTGTTCTGTTGTGGTTAACATGTGTTTACGAGACTTGCAAATCATTGCATTCTGTTTTTATTTACACTTTTTACGCAGCGTCCCAACGGTTTTGGAATTGGGGTTGTATATTTAAAATCCCAAAATCTAGATATTGAAAACCATTATTTAAATATCTCATTTTTTAAAAATTTTCTAAACTCTCAAAATACTATGCACATGTATTGAAACTTTATTATCGCTATGTTTTTAAATACAAAATGGTGCGTAAATCAGGCAGTAAACACTGTGAACAAATCCTTCTGTAATAATCTTCTGAATAATAACTAAGAATGAACGTGGAAAGTATGGACTAAGTCAATGCTACACAAGTTGAGATTTTTGGTTCAGGGTGTTGGGGGCGGACTCGTTTTGAGAAAACAGTTGCAGATATTCATTGCAGAATTTCATATTTACTGAATAGAAATAACACTTCTGATTCTCTCTCTCTCTCTCTCTCTCTCTCTCTCTCTCTATATATATATATATATAAAATAAACTGCATGTGACTTTCCTGTGTGAATTATATTAAGACAACGACGTGATGAGAGGAGCGCAAATAGGAGATATTCCTATCCTTATTCATGACATGTATTTAAAAGTCTAACTTTAAATGTCATCTATGAATACTGATGGTTGTGGTGATTTTTACCAGATTTGTAAAGTTTAAAAGTAAAATCTGTTGTTCTGTCAACACTGGGGCTGTGGTATGGATCACTTCGCTGACTTGCACACACAGGGTCCCAATCTAATATTAGCTATTCGACGTTCCTGTCTTTTCCTGGAAGAAACCAGACTCTAACGTTTGACGTGACACCCAGACCACACTTGACGCGGTCTAAAAATGCCGAAAGGGTTTAGTCAGTGCTGTCGTGATTTGTGGAGATGATGCGTGACTGATGTTAAGGGCCTCACTGAGTGGGTCTCGCTTTTCATCCTGGGTTCAGCAGCTTCCCGGATATATTTGAACCATATGGAACTTCTAGCCAAGCGATGTTGTAGCGTCCTGATCGTTAGAAGGTTAAGGTAGAACCGCCACAGACGCCACTTACTATAAAATACTTTCTGCTTTTGTGTAGGTCATCTGTACGAGTTTCTGTTTCGTGTTAGGACACAACAGAAAGGCTGTTTGGTAAACGCACCACAAGTGCTGTTTAGAATTCTTCAAACGATATCACCACAGTCTGTGTTGACGTTTAAGTTTACAAAGTGTATGTATTTATGATGAACGCATGTGTATCGTTCGCCTGTATATAACCAAACCAAAAAAATAGTGCAAAAGTACAAAAGACGCACGTCATAAATGTTAAGCCGTCGATTTATTTATAAGCCGGTCTAGGGTTTAACGACGATCTCTGCTCTGTGGCAGGCATTACCTGGAGAGCCGGAGTCTGAACGAAAAGCAGGAGACGAAGGTGAGAACCGTGGATTCGGGGTACGAGAAGGATATCCACGTGAGCGTCTCGAGGGAGAAGGAGAGGCATCGCGTACGCCAGAGGGACCACGACTGGCACCACTACAGCAAATCATCAGGATACAGTGGCCAGAGCAGTCGGCACGGGCGGAGACGCAGCCGAAGCCGCTCTCGTCACCGTCGCTCTCGCTCGGTATGAGCTATGACTTGTTTCCTTTCATCATGCCACCTTTTTCCTTTTTGTCTGTGTAGATGGACTACTGCAGTCACCCACTTTTCATTAAAGTCTAGTAGAATGCCTGATGACTTATTGTTATTCCAGTAAACAGGAAAATGTTAGGGAAAAAAAAAAAAAAAAGTCAGGTAATACAAGGGGGCGGGGGAACGAAATCTTTAGTTTAAGGTTATTATAAACTGTCAATGATGTCTACTTTAAATATTTTTTTAAGTATCTTGTCTGAAAATGTGTTGCCATTGTTTTTCTTCTGTAACACACACTATGTGGTGGCCCCCCTGTGCGTATCTCTGTCGCGGGCTGAATTTGCGTTGGCCGGGCCTGACTGCTGCGCTATCTGAATGGGCCGAATCGCTTCCCCCGTTCTTCCCTCGCTGAATGAATGAATGCCGCGTTCTGGTCCCCCCCTGATTCTCATGGGTTATTGATGATGATGGTGGTGATGCTGATGGTGGTCCGAAAACCTCCAGAGGATCCATCGCAGGAAAAGATCCAGAAGTGTTGAGGATGATGAGGAGGGGCACCTGATCTATCACAGTGGAGACATACTCAGGGCGAGATGTATAGAATATATACTTTTTTGTATACCTTCTGTATCTGTTGTCTTTTTTGTCTCACATATGAAAAATGAAATGTCACGTGTAGTGCTTTTAGGATAAAGTTTTTTGGGGGGCATGATTATAACAGCACTACAGAAGGGAAGAAGTCATAGATTTATTTGTTTTCCCCCTGTATTTTCAGCTATATTAGCCTAGCATTTCCTTGCTTTGTATTCATGTATGCCATGTATGTTTTTTGAGTGATTTATTATCTACAGCTATATCTTAGATGGTTCAGGTCTGTCTCAGTTGTGTTTATCCTGGAGGTTCAGTGTGTGTGTCTAACTGCCTGTCTTTACACCCTAGATGAGATCGTGTGCACGCTAGGAGAGGGTGCTTTTGGGAAAGTAGTCGAGTGCATCGATCACACAAAGTAAGAAGTATTTCTGTATAAAAGCTGTTCATTTAGTAATGAGGTTCAATTATCACGTTTACAGCGATTTCAATTATTTGTCTTCACTGTATTTTCTCTGTTTGCAGTCAAGGTGCTCGTGTTGCACTGAAGATCATTAAAAACATTGAACGTTATCGAGATGCGGCCATGTCCGAAGTCGAAGTGCTGGAACATCTGAACTCTCTGGACAAGGAAAGAAAATAGTGAGTAATGTTGCCAGTGTTTACGGAGAGGTGAAAGAGATCAGTTTTAGGGGTAAAATTGGAGTAAATGCGCAAACGGGATTAAACGTAGTGATACTTAAAGCAAAGATGACTCGAGTTAATAGCTAGAAGGTCCGTGATGACTACTAACACTTGACGTTGAGTTAGTAAGCACCTCTGTGTTGTCCGTCAATAAGAACAGTGTTTTTACATGAAACAGTTCTTGGTAATGCTTTTAGCTCTTAAGTGAAGAGATTACAAACTGACTTCAACTGCAGTTTAGGCCAACAGGAAGATCGTGTTTTTACTCCAGGTGAGAGTTCACGTGAAGATTACCTGCGTCATCGATTCTTCAGATCAGCTCAGAATAAGAAACTGCAGCTTGGCAGCACTCTCTCTTCCCCTTGGAAAGGGGTAGTGCTGCATATCATATGGATATCATAAGTGCACTGTTTCTCTCTTCTGTCACAGCTGTTGTGTGCGTATGCTTGACTGGTTTGACCACCACGGTCACGTGTGCATTGTGTTTGAACTGCTTGGATTGAGCACGTTCGACTTCCTCAAAGAAAACAACTTCCAGCCCTTTCCGATCGACCAGATCAGGCACATGGCCTACCAGATCATCAAAGCAGTCAAGTGTGAGTAGTCTTAACAACATCTGATGAGCGTGTAACTGTTCAGTACATTGTTATAGGCTGCTCGGGTGGATGAGTCTCATCTGGACGTTTGTTTCTCTTCAGTTATGCACAGCAACAAGCTGACACACACAGACCTGAAACCAGAGAACATCTTGTTTGTCGATTCGGAGTACGACCTCGAGTACAACGGCAAAATGGTGAGCGCTATGTATAATAGTAATTATCATATAGCGCTCGGGACGTACGCTCGTTTTAAGAAGGGACATCCTGACTTTGTCGTTACACAGAAGAGAGATGAAAGAATGGTGAAGAACCCAGATGTGAAAGTGGTCGATTTTGGGAACGCCACGTACGACCACGAGCATCACACCACCGTGGTGTCCACACGGCATTACCGCGCACCTGAAGTCATTCTGGGTAATTCTGAACTGCTCTTTATGTGCCAAGTGTCTGTCTTTGGTCATCAGCGGTGACTCGTTAGCGTTAGCTGATCGTTTATTTATTGACTTCTTTTGTTAAACAGAGCTGGGTTGGGACCATTCCTGTGATATATGGAGCCTGGGTTGCATTCTTATTGAATATTACCTCGGAACAACACTCTTCCAGGTGAGTGCATGGTTAATGAAAATATATCCACATGTGAATTAAGAAGAACTTCCGCAGGTTCTAAAGTGACGTGTACTCATTTCAGACCCATGACAGTAAAGAACATCTGGCCATGATGGAAAGAGTGCTGGGTCCCATGCCGACACACATGCTCCAGAAAACAAGGCAAGTCTATACTCTAACCCTTACTGCATGTTATCACTCACTGGTGCACGGAGTTTGTGTGTGTGTGTGTGTATATCCTGTTACAGGTAATTATCATTGTTATTGTATTCCCACAGGAAACGCCGATACGTCCATCGCGACAAACTAGACTGGGACGTGCACTCCTCGTCAGGACGATACGTTCGGAAACATTGCAAACCTCTCAAAGTGAGCGTCTTTACTACGTAATATATAGTTTTTGTTGAAGTTAGCATCAGTATTGGATCAGTGCAGTGTAATTATTTCAAATTTCTTTCTTTCATCGCACTCCTGGTTCGATAAGAGAACGGATGTGCCTTAAGATGTGCCCTTTTTTTTAATTAAACCAACGTAAAGCTGTAGTTGTATGTTACAGCGCATTACGGATCTGCAGCAGAAGTGATTAAAACTCAAAATATCCAGCCTTATTTATGTTTAGCTTTAATTTTACAGCATTTTTGCTCAGCATTAGACAGTTTAGAAAATCTGAACTTGGAGCCCTGTCTACTCTACTCTCTCCTGCATTTTCTCGACTGATTTCTTGAGGAATTTCCCCCGAGATGTTTTTTAAACAGTATCAAAGGAGGTTACACCTATGCTACATTTAAATAAATATATTTTTGTAAATAAAATGTTAGTTTTCTAATGAAAGAAATGAACACGTCGGCACGATTATATTTTTGTCTACAACACCGATTTCAAACTTTTAATCACACACCTTCCGATCAAAAGCTTTTTAACATTATGAGAAACATTTCAGTCAAGTGTCCATAAACTTTTGACCGGTAGTGTAGACCACCACAACTGGATAGTATCGCTGTTTTGGCATTTTCAGCATTTGACCCCATGATATGCTTCCAGGTGATTAAAAGCCCCCACACTTTAAGTGCTTCTGGTACACTTGTATACACCACATTATCAGGTAATAATTGTAGCACTACGTTATTTGTACACGACGCAGTTAAGCTCGGGTATAATCTCTGTTTCAGCGTGGCAGCAGCTTGTAGTTAACTGTCAACATGGTGGTAATGGTGTTTTTTTCTTTTCTTTTTTTTTTAAACAGAACTACATAACCTCTAAAAGCCTGGCCCACGAAGAGCTGTTTGACCTCCTGGAGAAGATGTTGGACTATGATGTGACCAAGCGGATTTCGCTGGACGACGCCATTAAACATCCTTTCTTTGACGCTCTTAGGAAGGGCCACAAGTGAAACGGACTAGTTTGGTTTTTTTCACTCTCAATGAGAGGTTGCAATCATATGACTGCATCAGTCCCACTTATGTCTAGTACTGTGGTTTTTTTTTTGTTTGTTTTTTTTTGTTCCCCCCCATTCAGTGTAATGTGTAATTTATATGATCTGTAATTTATATGGTATTTTACATAATTGTCAAACAAGGGAGAGCTGAAGATTTAAGGGGTTGTGGTAAATCTTATTTCCTTATTTGTTGAATAACATGCAGCTTTGTTAATTCATTGTGTTGAAATGAGTACGATTTTGTAAATACTTTCCGTTTTCAATAAAAAATAAATAAAATACTATGAAGCAGATTGAGTAACTGTTTTGTCTTGCTGCAGTTTCACCTTTAAACACTAGGTGGCAGCAAAGGATGGAAATATTTTGACCATGATGTCCAATGGACATCAAAATGTTCTACCTAAAAAAAATTAATAATAAAAAAAGTATTTAGTTGATGTGATTTGTAATACTATAATTAGATGTAAGTGGATTAAATGTTAGCAGATAGATAAAAATTTTTAAAACATGCTGACCAAAAGCTAAATGCTTTAATCTTTCATCCAGGTTTATGCAGTGAAAACTTTCTTTTTAAAAAATGTTTTCTTGAATAACTTTCCATTAATTAGTAGTAGTGAATTACACAAATGTGCATGTTTCCTTAATAGCATTATATCTTCTCATAACTCTCTTCAAAACCTGAACATGTCAGTTTATTTAAAGCTTGGCTTTATTCCATCCTTCCTCTCTACCACTTATCCTACAGGTTTAGGAACCTGGAGCCTATCCCAGGGAGCATGGGGCACAAAGTGGGGTACACCCTGGACAGGGCACAATCACATACACATTCACACACCCATTCATACACTACGGACACTTTAGACACGCCAATCGGCCTACCCTGCATGTCTTTGGACTGGGAGAGGAAACCCCCGCAGCACGGGGAGAACATGGCCGTGGCAGGAATCGAACCCCCAACTCTGGAGGTGTGAGGCGAATGTGCTAACCACTTAGCCCCTCATTGTTATTTGTAACATGACAAGCGGTGTTTTTAAAAAAATTATTGTCCTAAGAAGAACAAAAAGTGAGCGATAACACAAATGAACCTTCCTCAAGGACGATCCACAACATGAAATGCAGCTATAAATGGATAAAAAGCATCCTTTGTTGTTTACTGTTAAATGTAAAAAACTAATTGTAATTGTTACGAGTTACAAATTGTTACATTATTCTATAAGAGGAATAAAACATTATAAGATGTACTGTTAAAGAAAAATAATCTTCAGGGTGGTAACCGTGACTCCACTTCATCACATGACCTCTGAGGTTTTTTTTTATTTCTTACGTCACAACTCTGTCAGCAACCAAATGACGTCACGGACCCCTAAGAAAACTTGTCATTTTCCTCCCACCAAGTCACATGACAACACAACCACTCTTAAAATGTGATACAGTGTAAACGTGTACAGTTCTAATGAGCGCTAGTAACTATGGTAACCAATAGGTGGCGTCCTGTTTTGACATCCTATTTAGTATAATAGTGTACTCTGCTCAGGAGCACACACACACACACACACACACACAGAGGCAGTTGCCAGCTGTAGGAGCTTGGAGCTTTTATATCTCCCCTCGTTTCACGGTCCACAGCAAACACACACACACACACACACATGCACGCGCGCTCTACACGCGAGAGTCATCAGTGAGCTGCAGAACACTTTGCTCGTCCATCATCATCATCATCATCATCATCATCATCATCTCACCTCATCCACAGCTTTAATCTCGGAGAGATACAGCGCGCGCTTACAGCAGGATCGGACCTCCCGCACCGGACCCCCGGTTCAGCATGGATACACACCCGGAGGAGAGGAAAGCATCACCGGAGTACGGCTCTGTCCCCGCGCCCCGCTGGCCCTCTCTCTCCGCCGCCGCCGCCGCCGCCTTGTGTCTCGCGCTGTCGCTCGGTGCTCTGGCCACGTGCTGCTTCACGGTGATTAAAACGCGCGAGATGGAGAGCAGAGTGCTCGCGCTGGAGCGGGTGAGCGGCGGCCCGGTGACCGAGGAGCTGCGAGACTCCGTCCGAAGTCTGGTGCAAGAAGTGAGTAAACTCCAGAGTTAGAAATAAAATCAACAATTTCACTTAAAACCAGTGAAGTTCAGCTCCAAGTGTCTTCTGTTAATCCTCACCCAGCATTTCATATTCACTGAACAAACACTCAACTGAACTAAACTAAACTAACATATTAAATATAAATATTACGCTCTGTTTATTGCATTCTTTGTTTTTTTCTTATATATAAAAAAATCTTTAAAAGGGTACTGTACCCAAAAACGTTTGAATACTTCTACTCTAGCCTATTTGACTGAACATTTTAAATATAATAATAATAATAATAATAATAATAATAATAATAATAATTTTTATCAGATATTTTAATAAAATGACTTGCCACTTTACCACATCACTTAAAAATGTATTGATTTATTTATTGTCTGTAACTTTATGTCCTTATTAGATTTTGTGTTTTGTATTATTTATTTCTATATTATTCATGAAATAAATTTTAAGCCCTATTTGGACCGGATTCGTGTCACATGTGGAGGTGCTGTGATGTAGTTATTACTGCTGTATCTCTGGGATTTTAGTCGCGTCCTAATCTGTCACATCAGTAATGATATATATATATATATATATATATATATATATATATATATATATATATATATAGTGTGGAAGTGCCCAAGAAAACTCTTACTTTTACATATTTTACTTATATTACTTTCTTTTCATTTTCTTATACTAGTACATTGGCTATCATGATCCAGTTTCCTTTCTTATAGCCGCTGAAAAATACTGTCTAATCTAAAAAAATAATAATAAAAAAAAGAATTAAAGAAAGAAAATAAATAATAAATGATTTCAGCCATTTTTTACATTTATTTTCTGCTAGAAACATATCTGAGCAGGTAATAAAGAGCCAGTGTATGTATTTGTGTGTGTGTGTGTGTGTGTGTGTGTGTGTTAGATGCAAGAAAATGATGGATTGGATGAATGTGGAGTGGAACTTTTGGTCCATTTTACGTTAGAAACCTTTTTGTGGTTTTGTGATGAGTCAGTATTTTACATTCAGACAGACAGACAGATAGATAGATAGACAGATAAATAGATAGATAGAAAGACAGACAGACAGACAGATAGATAGATAGATAGATAGAAAGACAGACAGACAGACAGACAGATAGATAGATAGATAGATAGATAGATAGATAGATAGATAAAAAGACAGAGAGATAGAGAGATAGATAGATAGATAGATAGATAAAAAGACAGAGAGATAGATAGATAGATAGATAGATAGATAGATTTTTTTCTGAGGGAAATAGTCACGGCAGTAAACAAGTCACAGTGCTGCAAAACACAGAATCTTACAAGGACATGGTTACAAAATAAATAAACAAACAAATAAATAAATAATCAATGGAAAAAACTAATGTGTCCGTCAAATAGAGCAGTAATTCTCAAACCGTTTATTTTCAGTACAGGACCTTTGAATGATCTTTAAAGCCAACACCGCAACTTGGATATAATCTAATGTATCTGGTTTTTAATATTATAAGAACACAATAAACCAGATTAGATTAGGAAAACTTTTGCTCGAGATGAGAAATAAAATGAGAAAAAATGTCTAGGAATTGTTTGAATAATCAGATATTTGGTTTAGGGGACACACGGTGGATTAGTGGTTTGCAAGTTTGCCTTGCACCTCATGGGTTTGGGGTTTGAATCCTGCCTCTGCCCTGTGTGTGCGAAGCTTGCATGTTCTCCCCGTGCTGCGGGGGTTTCCTCCAGGTTCTCCGGTTTCCTCCCCCAGTCCAAAGACATGCGCTGTAGGCTGATTGGCATGTCCAAAGTGTCCGTAGTGTGTGAATGTGTGTGCGATTGTGCCCTGTGATGGATTGGCACCCCGTCCAGGGCGTCCTACGCCTCGTTCCCCGAGTCCCCTGAGATCCCCGTGACCCTGTGTAGAATAAGTATGGTATAAACCTCTACATATTTATCTCAAAACTGACATTATCTCTCAGATTTGGTTCGTTTTCTTTATTAATTCCAACGCTTTTCCATTTCGCGTTCATTGCCGCGTGTCTCGTTTTTAATTACGTCTTACCTTACGACAAAATGTTAATGTTTACTTTGTAAACTTTCCAGAGCTCAGTGATTTTTATTTACTTACTTATTAAATCCATTTAAATCACAGTAATAGTGAAATTAAATGAAAGTACCCTTTGTAGTATCTCCAAGTACCCCTCGTTTGAGAAACACAGACAGAATGTTGGTCCATAGCAGCAATAAACAAACCGTAAATAAATAAGTAAATAAATATATACAGTGCAGATGAGAGTCAAAGTGTGGTTTGTGCTCTACATCGTCCTACAAACTTAGACAAGTTGTAGAGTCTGAGTCTGATTCATTCAAATGTAAAATGAATAACTATTCACAAATCATCCAGTTTTACTCAGTATACCTGTAACGTTCAGTCCTTAATTTAAACAAATATCTAACAAAACATCATCTCATACAACACGCCAAAATTCAGACTTCCCCTGAATGTAGAGGATGTGCTACGTTTATTCACTTCGTAAAGACTTTTATTCCGAGCGACTTACATAAACAAAGTGAAACGCGATCCAATTAATACAAGATTTTGACCAACTGACTGAAGTGTAAAGGAGTCCGAGGAGAACAGACGGAGCTACGACGAAACACACACCCACGTGCGAGCACATGCACTTTGGGGCATGCCGTTAGAGGAAATTAATCCACAACGGGGTGGCCTGATGTAGTGGAGTTACACCTCAAAGTTGATTAATTACCTACAACAGCACATCCTAATGTGACTCTCCAGTGGTGGAAAAAATCCCTGACACTGGAGACTCCTTCCATAGATGTTAGATAAACGTCTCCTTACAGAAAAGGCGTGTTTGAAATAACATGTTTAAAAAAATAACGTTCATTACTAGCCTTGGATTATGTTGAGCGTCCGCTATACGAGTCCCTGTGTAAATGTAAAGCAGTGATTTGATTTAGGGTCAGAGCGGCTGTTATAGAAAATGAATCAACGCCTTCCGATGAATCCGGATCAAGAATTCACCACCACTTTGGTATAAAATGAGTAATTAATACACGATGTGTTGCTAGGATACAGTATTAGTTAGTAGGTTATAATACGATGTATATAATCGTGTATTAATAAGTGTTATAATCAGAGTGTTGCTTTTAAACGGACTGATATGTTTCTCTGTGTATCGGTTTTTCCGGACCAGACGCTGAGCGAGCTGATGCCCAAACTACGCACGGCGAGAGACGTGAATCACGAGTGCGTCTGTCCTCCAGGTACGTCCGCTCCTGTCCATCAGTCCCTGCCTCTGAGTGGTGTCAGTGTGATGCGTGTTAATGCTTCGTAAGCTGTCATCATGGATGTGTAATATGACTGAACTACAGCTGTGTGATCTAGTCGATTTAGCTTAGATGGTGTAGGTTGGGGTTAAACTAATCCCGAGGCCAACATACCACGTTACTGACTCTTATAGACGTTTCGATGTCTCATAGTTTAGCGACTGTTATGCTGAGGCGTGCTGGAACAAGCACGTTACCACTAGCGCCTTCGCTTTTAATGTGAATCTGTGGATTTGTCTCGGTAATGATGGCTGAGGATTAAGAGATTTACCTTAAGCAGACCTTACTTATAGTACATGCACATCTGTTATTATAGAGTCCATGTAATAAACCCTGTTTTCTCATGGGTTTTCTGTGTGGTACTGTGGCTTGCATGAGAATTCACCACCCCTAGAACTGTTCCACATTTTGTAGTGAACTTAAGTTGGGTTATGTCATGAATCCACACAGAAATAGCCATAATGTGGGAAGTGGTAGCTCAGTGGTTAGGACTTCTGATCGGAAGGCTGTGAGTTGAAGTCCCAGCACCGCCAAGCTGCCACTGCTGGGCCCTTGAGCAAGGCCCTTAACCCTCAACCGCTCATTTGTATTAAAAAAAAATGTGATGAATGTAAGTCGCTCTGTATAAGGGCATCTGCTAAATGCCATAAATGTAATGTAATGTGAGTGAAGGTGTTTTCAGAAGTAAAAGGTGGTTGCTCCTCTGACTAATCCCTTCTCGGTAGAGCTTCGCTTGTGCAATATTATTTGCATGTTTTTAAAAGAATTGATTTAATGGTGCTCTGTGAGATGATCAAAGTTTGGGATATGTTTTTATAACCAAACCCTGATCGATACTTTTCCAGGACTTCGTCCCGGACTTGTTTCGCTAGCTCCTTAAACGTCACGATGCTGTTGGTTTAGGTATGGTCTCTCATAATCGCTGTGTATTTATATTGAGATCACTTGAATTGCGGACTCCAACGTCCAACTAATGATCTGATTTCTGATGGGAACTGGCTGCAGCACAACTAATGTAGGGGTTTCACAGAAACAGGAAGGGGGGGTGAATAGTTATGCATCACGACTTTTTTTTAAATTTGTAAATAATTTTGCAAACTGTATTGATCTTTCCCCTCCAATTTAATATTATGGAATATAAACTGGGTTACAAACTGTAGAATGGTTCGGGGAGGGGGGGGGGGATTACTTATGGACAGCACTTTAAGAGATAGAGGTTAAAGAAGGGCAGAGAAACAGCAGCTTCTGTTTATAGTTGATGAATGAGTGTGTGTGTGTGCGTGCAATTTTTGTGTGAGGAGCACACAAAACTGTAAATTGAACCCTTTTCGTTATAGCAGTGATGGTTGCTACCTGAAACCGGAATCGTGTGGCCGACAGGATCAGAGACAGAGCGAGAGAGAGAGAGAGAGAGAGAGAAAGAGAGGGAGAGAGCGTGAGAGCGAGAGAGAGAAAGAGAAAAAGAGAGAGAGGGAGAGAGGGAGAGAGAGAGCATGAGAGAGAGGGAGAGAGAGAGCGTGAGAGAGAGAGTGAGAGAGAGAGAGGGAGGGAGGGAGAGAGTGAGAGAGAGAGAGGGAGAGAGAGAGCGGGAGAGAGGGAGAGAGTGAGAGAGAGAGAGAGAGCGTGAGAGAGAGAGAGAGGGAGAGAGTGAGAGAGAGCGTGAGAGAGAGAGGGAGAGAGTGAGAGTGAGAGAGAGAGAGCATGAGAGAGAGAGTGAAAGAGGGAGAGAGTGAGAGAGAGAGAGTGTGTGAGAGAGAGAGGGAGAGAGTGAGAGAGAGAGAGAGAGCGTGAGAGAGAGAGGGAAAGAGGGAGAGAGAGAGAGAGAGAGAGAGAGAGAGCGTGAGAGAGAGAGAGGGGGAGAGAGTGAGAGAGAGAGGGAGAGAGTGTGAGACAGAGAGAGAGCATGAGAGAGAGAGTGAGAGAGGGAGAGAGAGAGAGTGTGAGAGAGAGAGAGAGCGTGAGAGAGAGAGTGAGAGAGGGAGAGAGAGAGAGAGAGAGAGAGAGAGAGAGAGAGAGAGTATTTTTGTCTCCACAACAGATGTAGTGTCACTGATCAGGCACTGATGTACTGGACTGAGGAGCTTGTTAGGTTGCCAGTGATATAAAGAGTCCCCTATAATGTATAATTATATACAGCTTAATTATCATTATTTTTATTATTATAATATAATTATTATAATTAATTATTATAATTATATACAGCACATTTACAGCTCACAGCTTCTTCAAATGTAAATGTAGTTTATTATTATTATTATTATTATTTTACATTTTGCGCTGTTTATTGCAGATAGGCGTCACAAATGTGTATCATTTTCCCACATAATCTCCATTTCATTCAGTGCAACTCAAACAGTGTCCGGATTCTTCTAGAAAATTTTTTAAATCCTAATTTATGTCGCAGTTTTACGGTTTTCATTTGACTCACCCTCGCACCTCTTTATTTAGATTAATATTGAGGGAAATCTTTACAGTTTCAAATGAGCATGATCGATCGATAATCCTCGTAACTTCTTTATCATGTAAACGTAAGACCATGTAGACTCCGCTTTATTTGAGTATTTCTATGAACTCCAGCTCCACCGTGACCCTGATGAGGATTAAACAGCTACTGAAGTTGAATGCGCAAATATAAGATGTTCTCTTGTCCATTACCTCATTGAATGTTTTATTACAAGGCGAAACGTAGCAATCTAGCCACCTAACATTACCTAACCAGCTAAAGAACAGGCCTGTGTGTATGTTTTACTGTTTGGTCTGTTTTCTTAGCTGATTTGGTTTGTTTGCGCTTCAGCTAGCTTGCTAACATCAGCCAGGTCACCTCCTTACCACGAGACCAGACTTTTCTCTCTCTAAATTTTCTCTATATTTAAATGAGATGATGTATGGGGAATGATTGTCAAGCAGGTCTTGCTCAAGGGCCCAACAGTCTTAGCTTGAACTCCTGACCTTCTGATCGTTAACCCAGAGCCTTTACCCACTGAGCCGCCACTGCCCTTAACTCATCACCGCCATCTCGACTTGTTCTTCTGGCGTATTCTCAAACCTTATCCCTTCTTATTCTCACTCAGGTAAGTACAGGCCAGCGTCAGAGAGCGAACCTGAGGGCCTGATCTTCTTCAACCTGCTAATAAACAAAAAAAATAACACTACTCTGCATTGTATCTTATAAAACTGATTTAAATCATTGTGGAAATACGCATACACATGTTTGTACGTTAACGTAACTGCTCCTGCTGTGTCTCTGCTTCAGAAGATTCACTTCCACTTATCCTGATAATACACACATCTGAGAGTCAAACACATGTCCGTGAATGACATGCTATCACTCCTAGCCATGTCTGCTTTCTTCTTGTGTGTGTCCTGATGAATGGCGTGTGTTTGTCCGGCGCTATTTTTCTGTCAGTCCTGCAGCCTTTCTTCAACTTTCTCACATGGTAAAGATTTCTTTTGTGTATTTCGCTCGTTTGGTGGCGTAATGGATTACGTTTGTTATTTTCCAGACCATTCGGCTTGGCCTGAGAGGAATCGAGGTGACGGCTGTGCTCCTGATGCGTTTACGTTAACGTAGCTGTCAGCACATGGTTGTAGCTCAGCGGTTGAGACAAACCGTTCTCTCGTGCATCCTTTCAGTAAAAGTGAGTTCTTCAGAGATTACAGGAGTCACAAGAAGCGCTATGAGCACTAACTCTACGACTGTACTCGGTGTCGTACTCGTGCAAATTGTCATGCATTTGCAGTTAGCTAGGGATATTAGGGAAGAGTTCATCCTGATCAAGGCAGTGATGTCGGCGGCATCTGGTTTGTCAGCTGTTCATTTTCCTTCAATTCAATTCAATTCAGTTTTATTTGTGTAGCGCTTTTTACAACGGACGCTGTCTCAAAGCAGCTTTACAGAAACATATAAACACGGAATACAGATTTTAAAAGTGCGAAATTGTCCCAAATGAGCGAGCCGGTGGCAAGGAAAAACTCCCTAAGATGTTTTAAGAGGAAGAAACCTTGAGAGGAACCCGACTCAGAAGGGAACCCGTCCTCATCTGGATCACAACGGATAGTGTGAGAAAGTTCATTATGGATTTATATGAAGTCTGTTTGGCCTTAGGAGCAGCCGTAGTCCCAGCAGTCTGGAATTGGAGTAGATGAGAGCTCCATCCAGAGGCAGGACATCCGAAACGGATCAGGCAGGTCCGGAGAGCAGAGAGGATCAGGATCTCTAGTGTCTCCATAAAATCGTGTGTGGCTCGGCAGAAGGAGAGAGGGAGAGAAAAGATTATTAGGACTGGGAATTAGTATAATAGAAAGTCTAGTCAGGGTAGGCTTGAGTAAACAAATACGTTTTAAGCCTAGACTTAAACACTGAGACTGTGTCTGAGTCCCGAACACTAATAGGAAGACTGTTCCATAACAGTGGGGCTCTATAAGAGAAAGCTCTTCCCCCTGCTGTAGACTTCACTATTCGAGGTACCGTCAAATAGCCTGCATCTTTTGATTGAAGTAGGCGTGGCGGATCATAGAAAACCAAAAGGTCGCTTAGATATTGTGGCGCGAGACCGTTTAGCGCTTTATAGGTTAATAATAGTATTTTATAATCAATGCGAGATTTCACTGGGAGGCAATGCAGTGTGGATAAGATCGGGGTGATGTGGTCGTATCTTCTGGTTCTAGTTAGGACTCTAGCAGCTGCATTCTGCGTTCCTCTGAAAAACCCGAAGGTCCTAATTAGCTGTCAGCTTGCGCTAGGTGTTTCGCTCTTTCTGCTTTCACCACCTCCGTAGTGAGTGTGTTTCAGGTTGTGTTGATTGAGTTGATTTTAAAGGAAATGGTTTGGCGAAAAATAACATTTTCCAGTTTCTACCTTACCACAGATTGGTGTTTGCTTTTTTAATTTTGAGCTTCGGAGCTAATATAGGTAACGGAAATATTTTCATGTTTATTTATTGAACAAAGGCTTCAGTCTGAATCTTAATGGAAGTCTCAAACCAAACATTTTCCATAAATGCCAGAATGTTGACGCGACATGATCGTAATTTCAAACAAATACGTTTAAGTTAAGAGTCAATTTCTTTCAAAGTGCGATCTTATTATCCAGATTTCCAGTCGGTCCGTACAGGATTTTGCAGTTTATTGTTTTTTGTTTGATTTTGCTGCGGACTCTCCAGTACAAGTCTTTATATAGATACTAGAGATCCAGATCCTTTCTGCCTCTGGATGGAGCTCAAATCTTCTCTAATTCCAGACTGCTGGGACTACGGCTGCTCCTAAGGCCATACAGACTTCATATAAATCCATAATGAACTTTTTCACACTATCCGTTGTGACCCAGATGAGGACGGGTTCCCTTCTGAGTCAGGTTCCTCTCAAGGTTTCTTCCTCTTAAAACATCTTAGGGAGGTTTTCCTTGCCACTGTCGCCACTCAGTGGCTTGCTCAGTTGGGATAAATTCGCACCTTTAATATCTGTATACCGTGTTGATATTTCTGTAAAGCTGCTTTGAGACAATGTCTATTGTAAAAAGCGCTATACAAATAAAATTGAATTGAATTGAATTGAAGTCCTTTAAATGGTCTGAGTGGTGTTCGGGTTACTTTATTTGTACCCGTAGGTAGATTTGGTCCATGTCCAGTGGGCGAGTTCATACATCTTGACACATTTTTACAAACAACACAAACAGTGAACATTAAATCTTATAAAAGAAACAATAAAAAAAAATATCTTACAATATATTTTAACCCTTGGCTCAAAAATGAATGGATGGAAATCACTCTAGAGACAAACTATCTTTCATCCCTCATTTTGATGCATGAAACCCACAACAGTTTATTCCCAAGCCCCCCCCTTACTTCAGTGAATGTTCTTATGAGCTGCTGCTGCTGTAATCATAAACACTGTTCTGTGCTCATCCCAGGACTCTTACTCACCATCTACTCGTGCTTTCAACACAATTAGTACTGTTCTACACATGTACTGTAACACTGTAACAATTTATAACCCCAGTGTCAGCCAGAAGAGGATGGGTTCTCTTCCTCATGTCGTCTCAGGGAGTTTTCCCTCGCCACTGGATTGTTCGTTACGAATCGAAATCTACATCTGGATTCCTGTAAAGCTGCTTCGTGACAATGTTCTTTGCTAAATTCCAGACAATTCCAGAAACAATTGAAGGAGAACTTGTGTTCTGTTCAGATAACGATTCATGAACGGTTCATCTCCGGACACAGTTGACTACTAATGTCAATTAAGACAACATTTACCGTACATTTACATGTATGGCCTTATCCAGAGCAACTTACAGAAGACTGCAAGCGTCATCAGCTGATTAAAGTGTAAATGAACGGTAGACACTGGACAGAAAGGTGTGGGAAAGTCTTCCCCGTAAATCACAGTTTAACAGCACTGAGTAATCGGAGAGTTTTTTTGGGGTGTGGCAGGAGCTTCTGATGAACATAGCACTGTATTTACTTTCATCTCTCCAAACGCTTCGGCTTAAAATATCCTGCCAGGGTTTGGCTGCATGTGTTCTGGGTGAAATATGCCACTAGGAAGTTGTGCAATGAGATACGATCGTCATGCCAAGGGAGAAGAGAAGGGATCTGGACTAGGAATCGGCCCGTTTTAGCTCTCATGCATGATTTCCGTCTCATCCGGTTCTACGATTAGTACATGAGTAGCAGCGTAGACGTTTGGTGAATCTGTGAATGGGTGTGGATGCGGTACGGCTGCTGGATGATCAGGACTCTCACATCTCATACAGGAGCTTTTTAAAGACCTGAGTGTGTTAGTCCACACACACACACACACACACATACGTACTGTACAGCCACTTCTATTCAGAACGTACTGCCTCGTCTCTCACCGGTCATCTTATTAAAGTTAGCTCTGTAAAACCGCACGATTTCTCTGCAGCGCTCAGTCACAACATTCTTCCCTTTAAAAATAAACAAGCAAGGGAAGTAATCATAGTATTAGTAATATTATTTTTTCATTTATACAGTGCTGCAGGCCGGTATGAAGGGCTCAAGTCACGCAGAAGAGACCCAGGACGAGGACACGGACGAATTTATTTTAATATCTTCGTAATATGACGTTTTTCTAGGTGACGTTTAATCGATAAGACGTTCGTTGCCCGTTACTCATTACACGTGAGTCTTTCGTTGCTCGGAGAAATGAGAAAAATATTGTTTTAACTCTTGTTGATGATGCATGTGGATGTCGCAACATTATTCACCAAGAGCAACACATCTGCGAACGCGTATATAACATCGTCGCAGATTTTCTCATAGTCACTAATGATCAGGCGTAATCAAGTCCATCCATCCATCCATCCATCTTCTACCGCTTACTCCTTCTTCAGGGTCACGGGGAACCTGGAGCCAATCCCAGGGAGCATCGGGCACAAGGCGGGGTACACCCTGGACAGGGTGCCAGTCGTAATCAAGTCAAGAAAGGTTAGCCTAATGCGTGTAGAACTGGTTACAATTTTATTTAATAGTAGTATCAAAGCCACTTCACAAAGAATTAAAAACTATACATTAAAAAACACTAATATATATATATAGCATTAGAAAGTGTAAAAACTAAAAAAAAGAACTGTAAAGAAAAGCTTATTAAAAACGTGTAAAGTCTCTTACAGCGCTTTCACTCCTATTAGTCCGAATCAGAGTGAAAATGTCTACTTTTTGTAATTATTTTTTTTGCTATTTGGTTTTATTTCATTTCAAACTGCGCATAGTAAAAAGGACCGAAAAGACACACACACACACACAAAAAAAAACGTTGGATGAGGTGCACGTAAGGCTGAAAATGTCCTCGTAAAGCTCTTTCCATTACTGTTTTAAAATGATCCGAATGATAAATAGATTCATTTTGTTTATGGTATTCCCAGAACGCATTTCTGCAGCGCTACAGCTCTGTGCTTTGGCTCAGTTTGTGCCTCGTGGCTCAGTTTAGCAGCTCACGTCTACAGAAAAGCACTACAGCAGAAAACACACCGCGTGTTTGATTCACTTCCTGCAGTCGGGTCGAGCCACCGAGGTTTGTATCTATTCCATAAAAACGGTGCGGGAAATTCAAAATCATCTGCTGCAGAGATCATGTGTATTAAATCGAGTCTCCTTCACGGTTTATATCTGATGTGACTTTGCTAAGTGATGCTGCGACGATCAAGCGTGCAACTAAAAGGAAATAAAAAAATCGTGTATTTACTGAAGGACTAACGCACGTGTCGTGGATCTGCTCGGGTTCGGATTCACTAAGCAGCGTGTACGAAAAGCCACCGAGTTTTTGCCGAGGTGGTTTGGAAGTGATTAAATCGTGTGAAGTCACATCATCAGCAGCTACAGGTGACATGGAAAATCGCCATAAAATTTAATGAGGGAAAGCGAGAAAACGCTTAACACTTTCACAGACATGTGTACCGGGTTGCTTTGCCTAGTTTACCACCTTCACACACGTCTACTGGAAGTTTGTGCCCCAATCCATTAGGCACTGTTTTGCATTAGATTAGATTTTTTTTTTTTTCCTCCCGCAACAACCAGGAATGAAAGGTAGTAAAAAGTAAAAGTGTGAAAATATTACTCAATTAAACAGAGAAGATTGGAGCCTAAAATCTATTTACTTTACTCTATTTAAACTCAAAAACGAACAATCCAGAGATTATTTATTTATTTGTTTGTTTGTTTGTTTGTTTGTTTGTTTGTTTGTTTCAGTAAATATTCTGCTAAGTCTAGACAAATCTAGAATTTGACTAGCTGGTTAGCTAAACAAAAAACAAAACAAAACAAACACACAGAAAACTAATTAATTTAAAAAAAAATGTAAACACACCTGATTAGCATAGCAGCTAAGTCCCCATGAAATCAAAATGGAAGTTTTGTGGATTTGTAGTAGGAATATGTTCGCCTTAAGGTTATCTATAAGCTAGTGCACGCCAAAGCAATGTCAAAAATTCCTATTTAGAAGATATATACGCATTCAAAATGTACGGTCTCTGTCTCACAGCGATACGGATCAACAATTTCGATGACGTCGTTCTGCACTCCAGCTGCTCATCAGATTTCCTGTCCAATCAAATGCGCTCTAGAATCTGAAGTGTCCCGCCCCCAACGTTATAAAACTCCACTGTACTAACTGTCAAGTCTGTGAGATAAGCTCAACGCTATTGGCTATTTAAAAAGTGGGAGGAGCTGCTTGATACTCTACACGTTGCCAGGCGCTTCACGGGGACTTTAAAGAGTATTTTGAAGGTCAGAATGAAAATGTACATTTTTCTTGAGTAAATGTATTCCCATCTAACTAAATAGTACTTAAGTACATTCAGGAAGTACAATTACTCGAGTAGTTTCCAGCCATGACAGTCACGTGATCTGTAGGTAAATAACGCTGTCATTTAGTGCTGAGTTCTACCAAATTCGCCTTTAAGTGCTTTAAAAATGGGGGCGGGGTTAAGGGTCCTTGTGGGCGTGTCTTTGACATGACCGACTGGAGAGATGAAAATATAACCAGCACAGAATTAAACATTTGTTGATCATATTTTTATTGCATATTTTGTTTTTAATCGAACATTTATGGAAGGAAGTGTGCCAGTGTCATCACAGTAATGTAAACTCTTCAGTACGTGCTGTTTTTGGGAAATAATCCATTTCCTGGTGTTAACAGTAAATCTCCTTTATCACACCACCCCGTTTGTTGATTATTTTACGATAATTACACACCCACAAGTGATTTATTCCTTTTATTGCACGTTCTTCGCCTCGTGTGCTTCATATCTGACCACCTGAATGAGAGTAAACACTGCCTATCGTTGGCTCCTGCAGGATCCTGTTCCTGATACACTCCCCTCACTTAGAAGTCCCGGTCTAACGATATCTTAAAACCCCAATTAATGAATTTAGTGCGTGAACTAAATCCTTCTTGTCATCACTGGCCTCTTTTATGTTGTGTTATGTTATGTCTGTTATGTTATGTTGTGTCTATTATTTGTTTGTTTAGACCCTTCTAGATCAGCGCCTGAGTATAGCTCAATCATCACGTGTTTAAAAATGCCAGTGTGTATGACCCCGCCTTTCATCTCACCAATCTGAACATGTTTATAGAATAGCCCTCGCTCAGACGAGGTGTTCACAGCAAAAAGAAAGAGAGAAAATAACGCAGTGGCCCCGGATGACCACCGTAAACGAATCCAGCGACTCCTCGTTCGTTCCTTCATCTATAACATGTGAATTTATATTACAGCGTAAACACGGTAGCAAATTCCCCATAATGTATTTCTTCGTCTCACCGAGCTGAATTATTCGCATGGATTTAAAACAAATCCTAACGAGCTGATGATTTGACTGAGCGTTACCGCGTCAGCATGAAA
The DNA here is from genome assembly GCF_023375685.1 of Ictalurus furcatus. Taxonomy (NCBI): domain Eukaryota; kingdom Metazoa; phylum Chordata; class Actinopteri; order Siluriformes; family Ictaluridae; genus Ictalurus; species Ictalurus furcatus. The sequence goes on along the minus strand of NC_071262.1, from coordinate 27,435,727 downwards.
CAGTTTATAGACTGATGGTGTGTGAAAGCTTTATGACAAGTGTGTTATTGTTGTAAATGTGTTAACGCTCAGACGTCTGGCACCGGAAGAAAAAAACAAAACAAAACAAGAAACAAGATATTTTGAGGAAGAAACGCCTCCGTGTCCTGAGGGCAAATGGTAATTATGAGCATGAAACAGGCCTATTTTGCGGTATAGCACAATTAGGAAAATTGACTTGCGTCTGCTTGGAGTTTGCCAGCGAGTTATGTGGACACGGAGACGGCTGCCAGTCCCCATATGAGGACCGACTTCCAGCCAGCGCAGCCTCTCCAGTCGATCATTATAGCTTTATATAAAGCCAGAGGTGACAGCCAGTAATACACATACCAGTAGAAGTTCAGGAGAGTTCAGGAAAGTGAACTGTGAGATTCAGAGTATGTGTGGTTTAACCTTTAGCAAGACTTTTAGCAGGAAATGTGAAATGTGAGTCGAATTCACGAGTTGAAATAGCTGAATTTGAATCAAATTGACTCCAGGCGTGATCAGTCTTTATGTTCTGTTACTCCGGACAGCACAGATGTAAAATATATTCTAAAATACAGAATATATCATATGTTCGGTGTAATTCTTAGCAGTATTATCCATATTGATTGGAAAAGGCCACCATTTGGGCTATTTTAGGAAGCTGTGTATATGCACATGTGGAAGGGAATACGGCTTCCACATCTACAAATCATCTTTTTGTTTTAAATTGAACGGGATTATCGCCAATAAATGTAATGAACTAATGAATGAATTAAGTTTGCCCGATTGGAGTCACAGTGTGGTTTTGAAACCTTCTCAATCTATTATTATAATAATATACGCACGATTGCAACTAGGACGGTCCATGTGTCCAATCTGTCTGTCCATTCAAAATGGTTAATTCTTTAGTCAGATAGTAAATGCGCTGATCTCAGAGCTGTTCTCTAATTCGGCTCAATAAGGCCCTGATAATCAGCCGCAAGACGGAAAACACAGCTCGTCATTCAGAAAGTATCGGAAGCGATGGATTGAACCGAGCACTCGAAAAACACTGCCGCAGAGCTGATTAACAAGGATGAATAAAACACGAACCTTTGCGACTGTTTTAGCAGATCCTCTGTTACATCCAATCACAATCCAAGCATTTATGCAAATTATTTCGCTATTTTATTTACCGACACACCTTGTTACAAAAAAAACAAAACAACAACCCGACAATAACGATGAAAGCAGAATATTTAAAACCGACTGGACAGCGATAGATGTGTTTATTTTTGTATTAAGCTCAGCACAGACGCCTCATCTGTTCAGAGTCTGTGGCACTAGTCTTGATAATAATAATAGTTAATGATTGAGCATTAAAAGGCGATTGTTCTCACCATACATTCATGTTTAGTTGCTGCACAAAACTCCTCAGAACATGGTATTAAGCTCTGATTGGTTGGCTGCGTTTCAGGATCTCTGCAATAAGGATGTGCTAATTTCAACTTTAGATGGAGCAACCACTGAAAGAGTTAGCTCTTATAAATACTTAGGTACTTTGGACTTTGGACGAACTCGTACACATTCAGTACGTTTACACATGGACAACAATAATCTGATGTTAATCCGATTAAGACGATACTCCGATTAAGAAACTAGCATGTAAGCAGAGATTATTGATGACCTTAATCCGATTAAAGTCATACTCGAAGTAAACACAATTCTGGAGGGAACGTCGGACGGCGTGGCGTCGGGACGTAATGACGTGTGACGTTAATCCATCTACGTTCTATAACACGTAAAACATGAACATGAAAGGAATATTCTAACAGCGACTCATGTAAACACCTTAATCACAATATTGTCTTATTCAGAATAAGGTCAATAATTAGATTACCGCTGTCCGTGTAAACGTAGACACATTTTGAACATGGACGTTTACATTCACGTACTCGTCACCGTATACTATATGAATCATTAGTATGGACATCTTTGCGTCATTGCATATGTTTACGTTCATCGCTAAGGCACTTCTAGGTAAATTACCCTCTTATATTTCTAATCTCTTCACTTTTTATGCAAATAGTTATTGTACCAGATCGCAATCACTCCCAAAGGTCCCAAAGGAGTGTTGTAAGTGCTTTTCTTGATTTTACTCTTATTGATTGTTTTCTACGGGTATTGTTCTCTGTGATGATCTCTACGTGCTGCCGTCTTGACCAGATCTCCCTGGAAGAAGAGATTGTGATATCTCAATGGGATCGTCCTTGATAAATAATAATGAAGGATAAATAAGGGCCGCTGTTAATCACGAACGAATTACTATTGCAGTTCCTGTCTTATAGCGCATACTATCTCAGTCCAGCTCTTAGAAACTAGGTTCCCGGCTTGTCTGCTGTTGTGGGGTTCGAGGAATCCGACAAAACTCCTCTGTGCCTGCGTTTATTTCAAGAGGGCTTCAATCAGTCGGAGGATTTCTCCTGGAAAAGTCTGTTTAGTTTGATGTCAGAGGCGGAAAATGCCTGAACTGATATAGTATGTCAACATGCTGATATGGTGGAGCGGCTCAAAGGGAGATTAACTGGTGGGAGATCGGCAGTACAAAGTAGAAATCCTAACAGATCAGAGGTTAGTTGTGACATCTGGCTTTGATTAGCTCACGTCCTGATCGAGCTGAACTGTGTTTAATTGCAGGGAGTTTTTCCTCCCTAAGAGACGGCTAAAATGACTCTTGTTGCTTAGGTATTATAAACGTCGAGCAGAATGATGTATATATATATATATATATATATATATATATATATATATATATATATATATATATATATTACAATTTGTCATCACTGTAATTACAAAAACAAATGTATATGTTAAGTAGGGAATAAAACTTGGTGTTGTGCTGTTATAGGGAAATAAACTGTTGATGAAATAATCAACGATGGCGTTGTGTGATGGAGCAGTTAGTTACCACGCTGTAACCCTAAGCTGATTATTTTCCCTTAACAGCACACCATGAAGTCTTTTATTCCTCTTACGATTTACCAACGATTGCAATTTTAATTTATTAATAAACAACAAATCACACTTTGTATCCATTTCTAGTTCAATTTAATGTAGTGAAACATTCTCAAAACATTCCACAGGTGTACACTATATCTCCAAAAGTTTGTGGACACCTGACCATCACACCCGTATGTGCTTGTTGAACATCCCATTCCAGATTTAGTCCTCCTTTACGGTTATAACATAAGCTCCATTCTTCTGGGACGGTTTTTCACTAGATTTTGTGGAACGTTAATTAAAGACGCGTTCATTTCTATTATCATTGATATTTTAGCAGCTATGACCAAAAATTCTGCCCCAAGTGTCTCTTTTTTCTTTCTTTTAAAGTTGATAAGACAAAAATAAATAAATAAATAAATAAATGCCATGACATGTTACAGAGAAACCAGATTGTGTAAACCCCTCGGGCCTTAAGACTATGGCGGTAAACTTGCTGTTCTAAAGCCCTGACACTGGAGACTCCTTCCATAGTGTCGCCATACATTAAACATCACCATGTCAACAGTTATACTATTTGGTTAAATAAGAATACATTTGTAAAATCTGATCATGATCAAGCGTATATTATGTGGAGCGTTCTCTATACAAGTCCCAGTTAGTGAGCTGTTACTATAGAAACACTAAGGCATGATCACGTTAACGAATGAACATACTGTCAAAGCTGCTATTATAGAAAATTAGATTTGATTAGACAATCAGATTTGAGAATTTAACAACACTGTGATATAATGCCACGTATAGTAGCGCTGGACTGTTAGTCAGTTCCTGGCTTCTTTTCACGGATCCTAATCTTGTCCTGGCACTCACGACATTAAATTCAGCAAATGCTAGAACAAAAGAGAACATGCTTCAGGATGTTTGGCAGCCACAGAGAAAAGCCTCAGCCCACAAACCGCTGAATGTGGCACCTTAATCTCTCTGCAAAGAGCTCACTGTTGTCCAGTTATCTTCATATCGCCTCGCTAGGCTAATCGAGGCTAATCGGTTATACTTTTCCCTCTATCCTCCTCCAAGCCGCAGACCTTTATACTCCGTAAGGACCAAACGTCTATCAGCGCACAGCCTCTGCTCTGGAGCTGGCCGTATCAGATGACCTCATTACCACTGTTTTCCCTAGCAGTCTTGGCTAAAGGCTAACCATCCATCAGCAGCCAGATTAACGCTAGCAGTTTCACCTACTACAGCTTGCTCATACTAGCCCAGTGTGAGAGCTTTAAAAAAAATGTGCTATAGACTATAAAAGCCTGGGATTTGGAATCATACTTTCATTAAGATCTTTAGATCCCCATGACTACAAAGTTTTCGAATGTTAAAAAATCTTTGTCTTGCTAAGGATCTGTCATTTAACAAATGGTAGCTTCAATAGATGTACACTATATCTCCAAAAGTTTATGGACGCTTGACCATCACACCCATATGTCCTTGTTGAACGTCCCATTCCAGATAAAGTCCCCCTTATCGATCAGTACTTGTTGGGTGTGTTAGATTGCATAATGATTGACAGCAGCATCTCCTTGGCAATGTAAACAACTCCTATACGACTCTTTATAGCTGCGTACTTTAGGGGATGCACAGCTACTACTACAGCTAATAATTTTGACTAGTCAATCAGTAATTAAAAAAAAAAATGGTGATGGAAGAAAATAAATGTGCCAAATAATAGCCTATATCTGGAAATCATCTTATATTTTTAAGGGCGGCTGAACTGAAATCATTGATTATGAAGCTGAGAGTGTGGAAACTCCTTATAACTTAATGATGGATGGAAGATGCAGTGTCTACAGCAGCGTCTGGAAGTTTTTTCCTGCCTCAGTAGCATCCAGAAACAAGTCTGGATTGGCCATTTTTCCTTGCACCTCTGATCTGCCTCTAAACTAGCTTCCCTTGCACCTCCGATCTGACTCTAAGCTATCTTTCCTTGCACCTCTGATCTGACTCTAAACTATCTTTCCTTGCACCTCTCATCTTACTCTAAACTAGCTTTCCTTGCACCTCTGATCTGACTCTAAGCTATCTTTCCTTGCACCTCTGATCTGACTCTAATCTAGCTTTCCTTGCACCTCTGATCTTACTCTAAGCTATCGTTCCTTGCACCTCTGATCTTACTCTAAGCTATCTTTCCTTGCACCTCTCATCTGCCTCTAAGCTAGCTTTCCTTGCACCTCTGATCTGACTCTAAGCTATCTTTCCTTGCACCTCTGATCTGCCTCTAAACTATCTTTCCTTGCACCTCTCATCTGCCTCTAAACTAGCTTTCCTTGCACCTCTGATCTGCCTCTAAACTATCTTTCCTTGCACCTCTGATCCGACTCTAAACTAGCTGAGTGATATTTGACAGTGATTCGCAACCCGTGGCTCAGAGGCGCTGGTCACTCTGGTAGAGTGTGTTAAAGTCTTACTGTAAAGGAGAACAAATATAACTGTGGTGGGAATTCCTTTGGGAGCATTCTCGCACCTCGTCATATAAATTGATGTCAAAGTGTTAAGTCCGTTGAACAGTAAGAAAATGTACTAGTCGGAGAGAAGTAATGTTATGGTGTTAACTGTAGAAAAGATTTTCCTACTAACAAAGTACATTTAGCTGCTTCCTTTACCATCTGCCTTACTACAACCTGCTTTTTACAGTTGCTGTGCATTTGAAAAGGATAGTATTCAGATATTTTCACCGAAATCAAGTTCCTCGAGTCTATACCCGGTTCAAATCTGCAGTGATAATCAATCCCAGCCCAGCGTGACTACAGTCTCCAATTCCCCCTGCATTATTTTGCTATATCCAGTTGCCCCATTTGGATTAAGACCGGTTTCATTCAGTGCCTTCCTAACTTGATCCTCTCACCTAAATTTAGAGCTTCAATTGTTTCTATGGTTCCTGCGGTTTCAACGTGTTTGCCACCCTTTCCCAAGACCTCACAGGATCAGACAGAGTCTGCTGGCATGCTCCCGAGTAGCACTTTGACATCACGAGTGCCAAACCGGTCTGATACGAACCAGCACTGGGGATGAAGAGGGGATCTTCACCTCTCCAGATGAGAAGCGGATCAGTCTCAGGAGGGTTTAAGTGCAAGCACGAGATTAAACGATCTAAAGTTTGTGCCCGGGGAAAAGCACAGGTGCCGGGCTCAGCTGTGGAGATGGATTTTTTTCCCCTCGGCGCTGACAGAAGCCGTGGGGGAGCGGCACAGGGATTAAGATGCTGCTTTAGATAGCGTGAAGGAACAGGCATTTCATGGTCATGATCTTAACACGGTGTGTGTGAATGGTGTAATCACACACCATGTGCAGTCTGACTCTCTGAGTGGTGGAAATATACACTAACTAGGAGATATCTGATAAATATATTTGAAATATAAATGCGTCAGGAAATCTTTTTAATTATGAAAAACAAATATGGGATTGTTAAGTCTATTTCTAGACTTTTTTTCATTCACTTTATCACTGTTTTCTGCAAGTTTGTTTTCAATTATTTATTTATTTATTTATTTACTACAAATAAAACCTTTTAAAAATGTCTAGAAATGTAAATATGATCTCATTTTTGCTTTATCGTAATCTCATAATGAGAATAATCCCACAGCAGTCTTGAATGAGAATAATCCCACAGCACTCTTGAATGGGAATAATCCCACAGCACTCTTGAATAATCCCACAGCACTCTGATTGGTTAGAAGGCGTTGATTCATTTTCTATAACAGCGGCTCGGGCAGTCGTTCCAGCTGTAATTCAAATCAGAGATTTACAATAACGCACTTTATTTCCGATACATTATCGTTTCTATAGTAACAGCTCATTCACAAGGACTTGGCAGACTCTCCACTTAATCGAGCCCAAAAAATAAAATAAAAAATGCGTTTTTATTTAACAAGACGTACGGTATAATTATTAATCTTTTCAAACTTTTTGGTGAGGAGACATTTATTTAAAATTGATGGAAGGAGTCTCCAGTGTCAGTGCTTTGTAACAGTCAGACACAAAGAAAAAACAGAGGCTGGTGAGGAAAAGACTGTTTACAGCTGCTGTAACGTAAGTGAGAACTGTTTCATGGACGTTCCACGAGATTAAATGTAACTATGAATGGGTAAAAAGTACAATGTGTCATCCATTATTAAATAAAAAACGTGGTATAAGAGGAATAAAACACATTGGGATGTGCTGTTCTAGGAAAATAATCCACTTTGAGGTGTTATGTTAATGATAATGAGTCTATTGATCACGTAGACATTACAGCACAGTGAAATTCTTTTCTTCGTATACCCCAGCATGTCAGGAAGCTGGGGTCAGAACGCAGGGTCAGCCATGATACAGCGCCCCCTGGAGCAGAGAGGGTTAAGGGCCTTGCTCAAGGGCCCAAAAGTGGCAGCTTGGCAGTGCTGGGGCTTGAACCCCTCATGATTATTAGAATTTTTTTTACTGTATTTAGCATATTTTCACTTACGATATAGATAAGATATAATTTTTTTTTTTAACAGTGTTTAGTGCAATTAATTCTAATCCTTTCAATATCACGTTGAAAATCAGACCTCGATGTTTTTGTGCAGAAGATGAGGCTTATTAAGAATAAAATGTTCCTGTGTTGGAGCCCTAAATATTGTATAACACTCCTATGTTGTTTCAGAGTGTGATTAGAGAAGTGTTTTGCTCTCAGTGCCAGCTTTAAAAATAAACGCACGTACAGTATGCAGCGTCTCAAACCCCACGTGATTATTGACCTGAACTTCATTGGCCTGCTTTGTTCTCGTCCCAGCTGTCGCTTGTAATTTTAAAAGCCTTATTATTTTTAATGTGTAGTACATGCTAGACCCCTGCTGTTAACCGGGCTGAGCCGATATAAGAAAGAAATACTGCGGCTGTGTGATTAGAGCCGCTGGAAAAGAACCGAAATCATATTATGACCATCGTAAACACGCCCGTTTTATCCCCGACCGCTAAAAAAAATGGACTGTTTTTCTTGGCGGATTGAATTTGCTCACTCAGTTACACGCCGCTCGGAGGTTTGAGTTTGCCGGTCGTCCAAAAACCACAATTTTATTATTTTCCCCTCACAAAAATGGCGAAAGTGTTTAAAAAAAGAACAGTTGGTGGGTTGATCGATGGGCGGCGGATTGATAACATACTCACAGTGGAGATTATTTTGGGATAACGTTTAGTTTGGGTTTATCCTGGTCAGGCTATCCCAGGAACACCGGGTGCCGAGGTGGGAATATGGGCGTACGAGGCACCAGTTCATCGCAGGACAGGACACCACACACTCGTTCACACTCATAGCGGCAATCGAACACAGCCAGTTTACATACTGTATAGGCATGTTTTTGGGAGGTGGGACGAAAGCAGAGAACCTGAAGGAAACCTGAGCTCAGGACCGAACCATGGATCATATTTTGGATTTTTAAAATGAACGCCTATTCATTTGATTGAGCTCTGTTTGAATCGATACGTCATAACAACACGTTAGATGATTCCACCGTGGCGTCAGTGATGTCACTAAAAACAGCACTAAGTCCTTAATAACCTGCTTTGGGATTAAATGTATTTTCTAAGTAGAGATTCTCCATTGTAAACACTTTTCGTCCAGGTTTAGCCTTAATCCACGTCTGGAATTTTCTTTTACGATCTCTTGCTCTTCATCTTAGCAGATAGGGCCGTGCGTGACTGGGACCGTTCGTGAGTGTTTCAGGGCGTGACGTGATTTAGGCGTGGGGAGGATTTGGTGGCGTGACACTTAGGTGTACTCGTGCTCTACTCATGCAAACATGAGACGGAAAGGAAGGAAAACTAAATGGGATGTACACGCAGGGCTGTTTCTTCTGGCTTGTTGATAAATGCCAGTCGGTGCAGTAGCTCCATCAAGAATGTTGGGAATGCATGAAGTTGAAAGAGCCAGACCACCAGAGGGTGAACAAATATAACATTGTGAAATTCCGAGGCTGTATTGTTAAAAACAGACTGCGGGTGTTTAGAACGATTCTGCAATTCTTGACCTTTGGGACGGCGATATTACATGCGTGTTACATATATTTTCATCATTTGCACGTTCCATGTAGGAACCCTGCGTGTACAGCCTGGCAGGGTTGTTTGACGTTGTGCAATGCCAGAGCTTGTGTTGTGTCTTAACCAACACGAGCTACTATTAGCATTCCGACCATCATGTTGCACTGAAATGTAGAAACGTATCAGCGGTGAAGCACCGAAGGGTCTGTGGCATGTAGCAGCTGTGTATTATTGTGCAAGCGGCTCTCGTGTCATCACTCGGTTGTTCTCGGTTGTTCTGTCTCTCCCTCTGTGCGTCACTTGACACTAGGGTTAAGGACATCCTGCACCAGTGGGTGGAGTGTGAAGGACAGGGATGGAGGCGGGCCAGCTGTCCAGGGTTTAAGGCCGAAGCTTGGCTTTGGCTCAAAATGCTTGTAAATACTTTCTGTCGCCCATCCTGCATCTTCACTTCACCAGCCGGGGATTATATGGTTCTCCTTAAAGTGGGATCTGGGCAACACAGCCAAGCCCAAAGGGTCTGGAAATTCTGTAACAACGTTTTATTACAGTGCTAGAAATCAGAACCGGACAGTTTTTTTGCTCGATTTTGCCGCGGCTTTTTTCCCCCCGAAAGTTTTCAAAGTTTTTTGTCCTTTTTTTTTTTGTCTAAAACTACTTGATCGGCGAAATCGCAATGGCTCAAAATTGTTTCTTCCGCTGTGATGTTCGTTGGTAAACGAGACCTTTTAGCTGTACTCATGTTCGGCGCACGTCAATCGAAGAATCCAAGGCTTTGACCGAATGCGTGTCGTGATGACGTCACGTGACGTGTCTCGGCCCGAATCTGCTGAAAATCCGCGGTAAATTTTAAAAATGGCGCGCTCCTCCGAATATTGCGAAGTTTGCTTGAGTCTTTGCGTTGATTTCTGCGATCGCGAAAAAATCGCAAAATCCTGGACGGACTGATTATTAAAGTCATTATATTGAACTTTTTCATAATGATTAGTTTATTAGTTTTCACTTGATTTGAATGGGTTTCATCCAAACCTCATGAACTCAAAAATTGGTACTCCTATAAGTCAAAAATAAAGAAGAAAAAAAAAAAACACACTCGGGGATGTGCTGGTACAGGGAAATAAACAATGATGGGGAGATGTGATAAAGCAGAGTTACTATCACAACTCTGAAGATGATGAGTTGACATCCTGAAGTGTTATATTCCTCTTATCTTACTGCATTTAATCGTTTAAAATATCATAATCATAGTTCATTTACGTCGTGAAAACAAGTCAGAAGCTGTTCCCACTTACATTAGAGCAACCTCGGTCTTAAAGTTAATAAGACAAAAAAAAAAGAATGCCGCTTGACAAAGAAATGACCTTTACCTCTGACCCCGGAGACTCCTTCCATCAACGGGAAATAAACATCTTACAGACAACGTCACCGAATCGACGAATATATTTATGAGGCATTTCCGTCATACAAATCCCTGTGTAAGATGTTGCTTTAAAAACGATAGCATAACAGAACGAGTGCGTTGATTATAAACCTGTGATTTTAATCCCAGCTGGAACCATGGTCAGTAACTAATAACCAATCAGAATCGAGAATCCATCAGCGCTGTGGTATAATGTTTAATAATGAATCTTAAGACAGTTTGACATGCGTAAATGCGCTCTCGGAGTGGAGGGTTTAAATAACGCGAATAATATTTATGTAGTTGAATTCCGTTAATCGAATAAATCAGTTCTGAGGGCGTCCGTGTATTTTATAAACAGTTTAACGGGGCCCTGGCTTCAGAAAGTATGAGAACTCACTCACGTCTCTCTGAAACAGATGATGCTTCTCTTCCTGTCTTTTTTTGGTTTTGTCCTGTTTTTATGATGCTGTCTAGTCTGCACTCTTCAACATGCATTCACGGCCTAATTGCCCCATAAACCAGGACTGTGTGTGGCCCCTGTCTCTCTCTCTCTCTCTCTCTCTCTCTCTCTCTCTCTCTCTCTCTCTCGATCCTGATTTTTTACAAAAATCGTCCTGTGGTTTTTCCAGCATACGTTGGCTCTAACAGGCTTTATAAAGAGCGTGTTTGAACATAATCACATAGCACGATCTGTCGCACACGTCAATCGTTCAAGCCACAGGTGAAGATATACACCTTAAACACACGGTGTAGACACACAGCGTCTGATAAATATTGCTGTCATTATTTTGCAATTACCGTTGGCGTTCTGCACCATTTGCTTTTTTTTTCGGTTTTTTTGTCCTTTTCCGTTTTTAAAAATTGTTGGATTGCCATATGGCTCGGTGAAATGGTACCACATGTGGGCTCCTGAGACACAGTGTTAATTGTTAAATATCGTTGCCTTTATTTCAGGCATGAGTAATTCAGTCAACTTCTATCGCTTTGTACTTACGGTAAAATGCTACAATATTACTGGTTTTAATTCATTTTAATTCCATCCATCCATCCATTTTCTGTACTGCTTATCCTTACTGGGTGGGTCACGGGGAACCTGGAGCCTATCCCAGGGGGCATGGGGCACAAGGCGGGAGACACCCTGGACGGGGTCTCCACTAATAGCTGGTGTGTGGTGGGCGTTCTGGCGCACTATGGCTGCCGTCGCATCATCCAGGTGTATGCTACACACTAGTGGTGGTAGATGAGACCCCCCCATACTATGTAAAGCGCTTTCTAGAAATAAAAGCGGTATATAAATTTAAAGAATTATTATTATTATTATTATTATTCATTAATTGTTTACTAAAAATATATATTGCTAAAATCGTTCGCCTCACACCTCCAGGGTTGCGGGTTCGATTCCCACTGTGGCCATGTGTGTGCGGAGTTTGCATGTTCTGCCCGTGCTGCGGGGGTTTCCTCCGGGTACTCCGGTTTCCTCCCCCAGTCCAAAGACATGCATGGTCGGCTGATTGGCGTGTCCAAAGTGTCTGTAGTGTATGAATGGGTGTGTGAATGTGTATGTGATTGTGCCCTGCGATGGATTGGCACCCTGTCCAGGGTGTACCCCGCCTTGTGTCCGATGCTCCCTGGGATAGGCTCCAGGTTTCCCCGTGACCCTGAAAAGGATAAAGCGGTATAGAGGATGGATGCATGGATGGATATATTGCTAAAATTTAACTTAACAAATGTCATTGACTCTTCCATTACAGTCTTACGAACCCCCCTGAAATGCCACCATGCACCCCCTGGTGTAGAGGCTTGTTGTAAATTGGGTTTAGAATATTTGTGCTGTTAGAAATTGAAAATAAAAACCCCTGCTGGACCTTTTTTCCCCCGTAAATCGCAGGCCCGCTCCTACAAAATGAGACCCAATCAGAATTCTCTGAACCAATCAGACCTCTTGTTATGCAACAGCAGCAATATTGATGTACAAATCAGACACAACTGCGTTTAAAACCACATGAATGATGCATTCTTAACTGTGACTCTACAGATCAGTGCAGTTGTTGAGTGACGTTTAGATTTAAGCCTTTCCACTTAAGACTTTCTGAATACCTGCCGTGCGATCCCTCGAACAAACAAGCTCGGAAAAACCACATGCTTTAGAATTAATAAGCTTCTTTGGAAAAAAAAACATTCGGGTGTGGGTTCACGGGTTCGTAGCGTGCTTTCCCCTCCGGCCTCTCGCTCGACTGACAGGATGCACACAGATGCTCAGGTTTGACACAGATGCTGGTTTTCACGAGAAATAGCAAATGAGAAGAGACCAATACAGTCATAACTGCCTGTGTTTTATATGTTGATTTTTCTTTCATGATATTTTTTGAAACTGTTATACCCTTACTAAATGATTTTGTCAACTAAACATTGACAGTTTGCACATCGTAATGGACTGAGATTTTTGCACCCTACACTACACTACATCACACTACATCACACTACACTACACTAAATCACAATACATCACACTACACTACACTACATCACACTACATCACACTACACTACACTACATCACACTACATCACACTATATCACACTACACTACACTAAATCACACTACACTACACTACATCACACTACACTACACTAAATCACAATACATCACACTACACTACACTACATCACACTACATCACACTACACTACACTAAATCACACTACATCACACTACATCACACTACACTACACTACATCACACTACATCACACTATATCACACTACACTACACTAAATCACACTACACTACACTACATCACACTACACTACACTAAATCACAATACATCACACTACACTACACTACATCACACTACATCACACTACACTACACTAAATCACACTACATCACACTACATCGCACTACACTACACTACATCACACTACACTACACTAAATCACAATACATCACACTACACTACACTACATCGCACTACATCACACTACACTACACTACATCACACTACATCACACTACACTACACTACATCACACTACATCACACTATATCACACTACACTACACTACATCACACTACACTACACTACATCACACTACATCATAATACACTACACTACATCACACTACACTACACTACATCACACTACATCATAATACACTACACTACATCACACTACACTACACTACATCACACTACATCATAATACACTACACTACATCACACTACACTACACTACATCACACTACATCATAATACACTACACTACATCACACTACACTACACTACATCACACTACATCATAATACACTACACTACATCACACTACACTACACTACATCACACTACATCATAATACACTACACTACACTACATGACACTACATTATAATACACTACACTACACTACATCACACTACATCACACTATATCACACTACATCACACTACACTACACTACATCACACTACATCATAATACACTACACTACATCACACTACACTACACTACATCACACTACACTACACTACACTACATCACACTACATTATAATACACTACACTACATCACACTACACTACACTACATCACACTACATCATAATACACTACACTACATCACACTACACTACACTACATCACACTACATCATAATACACTACACTACATCACACTACACTACACTACATCACACTACATTATAATACACTACACTACACTACATCACACTACATTATAATACACTACACTACACTACATCACACTACATCACACTATATCACACTACATCACACTACACTACACTACATCACACTACATCATAATACACTACACTACATCACACTACACTACACTACATCACACTACACTACACTACACTACATCACACTACATTATAATACACTACACTACACTACATCACACTACATTATAATACACTACACTACACTACATCACACTACATCACACTATATCACACTATATCACACTACACTACATCACACTACATCACACTATATCACACTACACTACACTACATCACACTACATCACACTATATCACACTACACTACACTACATCACACTACACTACACTACATCACACTACATCATAATACACTACACTACATCACACTACACTACACTACATCACACTACACTACACTACACTACATCACACTACATTATAATACACTACACTACACTACATCACAATACATCACACTACACTGCATCACACTACACTACACTACATCACATTACACTACATCACACTACATCATAATACACTACACTACATCACACTACACTACACCTCATCACACTAAACTACACTACATCACACTACATCATAATACACTACACTACACTACATCACAATACATCACACTACACTACATCAGACTACACTACACTACATCACACTACACTACATCACACTACACTACACTACATAACACTACATCATAATACACTACACTACACTACATCACACTACACTACACTACACTACATCACACTACACTACACTACACTACATCACACTACACTACATCACACTACATCACACTACACTACACTACACTACACTACATCACACTACACTACACTACATCACACTACACTTCATCACACTACATCACAATACACTACACTACACTACATCACACTACATCATAATACACTACACTACACTACATCACAATACATCACACTACATCACACTACATCATAATAGACTACACTACACTACATCACAATACATCACACTACACTACATCACAATACATCACACTACACTACACTACATCACACTACATCACACTACACTACATCACACTACATCATAATACAGTACACTACACTACATCACAATACATCACACTACACTACACTACACTACACTACATCACACTACACTACATCACACTACACTACACTACACTACATCACACTACACTACACTACACTACATCACACTACACTACACTACACTACATCACACTACACTAAACTACACAATACTACATGGATATTTGGCTGCGCTCTCAGTCTGTAGATCCGTTCTACACAGTGCTATTCGATTACCAGCAAGTGTTATCACTGTCCCTCTGAATTCTGCTCTCAAAAGCTATAAACTAATCTTATGTCGGAGATCAGAGCTCATTGACTTTCTCCTGCAAACCTTCAGCCATCTCGGTTTCCCAAACTTGCGTTACACATTCCTGTATCTCTAAAGTACCGCAATCAGCTCTTGTCTGCAGGGTCCCATTTGTAGTCAGGGAGGTTAACGAGAATCAGAGGATTGAGAGTTTTCTGGAGAGTAAGCAGCTTCGCAAACGTTTTCCATTTTTCTACACTACTGTGGTGACATAATATAATATAATATAATATAATATAATATAATAAACGGAAAGATCAAATAGGTTTAACGCAGTGATGTTTGTTATTCACAGTCACGATCCAGCTCTTACCTTGACCTATGCTGCTAATGATTCATCTGGGAAGAGATTGTTTAAACATCCAGCCAGCACCACAGCTGGCTCGGGATTAGCACGGGAATTGAGCACACCGCTGCATCTTATTGAGTGAAGTTTGAGGAACTGTTGAAATCTGAGGTCTTGGTGAGGCATCTCATGTAAACTTGCTCACCAGATGCATCCTTATTTGAATCTCCTGAATTAAAATCACGCTCTCGCTCTAGTCCTGGGGTGTTGGTTGACTGGCAGCGTGAGCCTTGGGAAACAATTCCTTGAGTAAAGTTGTGTCAGGACAGGACGTAACAGCCCATAAAACCCTGAACTCGCAACCCCTGCAGAGACACACACACACAGTCCATGCACAGCTGTAGACCTCTGCACTTCTTCAGTGCCCTCTGGACCAGACTGGCCCAAATAAACCAGGAAGCGTTAGGGGGGCTCATTAGCGTAAGGAGCTAATGATGTGGTGGTTAAGACCCATGCTGGAGACATTGGGGACAGTCTGCGTTCTGTCTTTAGGCTGTTTTAAGAGCACATACTTCATCAGCAGGACATTTTCAGGTCACATTGTGTGGAGAAGTGCTTACAGAAATGTGCTGAATATTTTTTATGTGCTATATATAAGCAGGAATCCAACCACATGCGTGATTATGAACTTGAAGTTTTTTTTGGTTTTTTTTTTCAAAGACGTATCGCACGTTTCTACAGAGCCCCTAAAGGGACATGGTGATGGAAAAAAATATGAAATAGGAGGAATATGTTTATAATTGAATGCTTTTGTGTTCCCCCAAGAAACGTTGCATTCTCTCGCAGTTTATTTTGCTTTCTCTCGCAAAACTTTCGTGTCCTGCCATGTTCATCCAAACAGTACTTCTGGTTTAATTTCTTGCCAACAGCAGGGCCGTGGTTCAGACATAACATGTTCATAATGAAGCGGTTCATAGTGTTTTATTTTGACCTTGGACTCAAGTATAAAGAAATAAAGTCAGTGGTTAGTTCAAGGCATGGTTTTCACGTAAGTGAAAAGCACCTGAAGAGGATATTATGCGGGAGAGGATTACCTTGACAGAAGTGTCTGTACACAACAGGTTTTAGGAGAGGACAGCAAAATATTCTCGGGTGAATGTGAAAAATGATCTTTGCGCTCGAATGAAAAAACGATGCAAAAGAACGCAAATATCTTTGCGAGAGAACGCAAAAAAAAAGCAAAAGAACGCAAATATCTTTGCGAGAGAACGCAAAAAAAAGCAAAAGAACGCAAATATCTTTGCGAGAGAACGCAAAAAAGGCAAAAGAACGCGAGAGAGTGCAAAAAAAGCAAAAGAACGCAAATATCTTTGCGAGAGAACGCAAAAAAGGCAAAAGAACACGAGAGAGTGCAAAAAAAGCAAAAGAACGCAAATATCTTTGCGAGAGAACGCAAAAAAGGCAAAAGAACGCAAATATCTTTGCGAGAGAACGCAAAAAAGGCAAAAGAACGCAAATATCTTTGCGAGAGAACGCAAAAAAAATAAAAGAACGCAAATATCTTTGCGAGAGAACGCAAAAAACGCAAAAGAACGCAAATATCTTTGCGAGAGAACGCAAATAAGCAAAAGAACGCAAATATCTTTGCGAGAGAACGCAAAAAAGGCAAAAGAACGCAAATATCTTTGCAAGAGAACGCAAAAAAGGCAAAAGAACGCAAATATCTTTGCGAGAGAACGCAAAAAAAGCAAAAGAATCGTCCTTTTTATTGCTAGTGATAACGTAGAACACATCTGTGAAACCTAACACACTAAATGTCTTTTTGTGGTATATATACAGTGTACTGTGCAAACGTTTTAGGCATATGCAAAGAAATGCTGTAGAGCAAAGTTGCCTTTAAAATAATGACATTTTTTAAAACTTTGGCACAGTTCTGTACATTTGCGTTGTTCATCTTGTATTGAGGGTGTGCAAACTTTTGCACTGGACTCTACAGTGATTTACAGTCCGTTATAGTCAGTCGCAGCTACTGATCCTGACAGCCAGAGAGCAGAAACAGAAGCTGAGAGCAGCTGAAAGTGATCTGTGAACGCAGCAGGGCTCTAAAAGTCCGCCCGGGTTATTATGAGACGTGCTGCTGTGACGGATTTTATGTAAACTCTCGCAGTGTCATGGGGTGAAGATGACATTTTTATTCGACTGTTTTTCTAAACGCACAACCTGACAGCTGAATCCAAAGCCTATAGATCGCTCTTCTGTACTGCCACATTGCCGGGTCTCTGACGTCACCGCCTTTCACGTGTCCTCCGTGTTTCTAGAATCATCTCGGATCATCGCGCTGTTTGTGTAGATAACGCAAGTCTTTGTTGGATTTTTTTTTGTTTGAATTTTAAGAACAGTGGTAGTTCAGTAGTTAAGGTGTTGGTCTACTGCTTAGAAGGTCATGAGTTCAAACCCCAGCATCACCAAGCTGCCATTGTTGGGCCCTTGAGTAAGGCCTTTAACCCTCAGATGTATGAATGAGGTAAATGTAAGTCACTCTGGATAAGGGTGTCTATAATTTAATCTACATTTTATCTGTAGACTTTATTGTTTTAGTGTTATAATACACTCAATAGCATTATTATACTATATATACTGTATATACTATATAACATATATTCTATATTCTATATACATATACTATATAATATATATTCTATATTCTATATATATATATATATATATACACTATATATACTGTGTATACTATATAATATATATTCTATATTCTATATATATATATATACAGTATACTATATATATTGTGTATACTATATAATATATATTCTATATTCTATATATATATACTATATATACTGTGTATACTATATAATATATATTCTATATTCTATATATATATATACAGTATACTATATATACTGTGTATACTATATAATATATATTCTATATTCTATATATATATACTATATATACTGTGTATACTATATAATATATATTCTATATTCTATATATATATACAGTATACTATATATACTGTGTATACTATATAATATATATTCTATATATATATATATATACTATAAATACTGTATATTCTATATAATATCTATTCTATATTCTATATATATACTATATATACTCTATGTATATACTATATACAGTGTAAGGAATAAAAAAACTTTATATAAAAAAACAGTAACATATCGGTCCCTCCAGGATTTTCCTTTGATTTCACGATCGCAGAAATGAACAAGCAAACTCCGGAATATTCCGAGGAGCTTGCAGTTTTTCAAAATGAGCGCAGATTTTCTGTAGATTCGGGCCAAGATGCGTCACGTGACCTCAGCACAACGCGCATCAGCCGAAGCCCCGTTCGATTCACGAGCGTCGAACATGAGTACAGCTAAAAGGTCTCGTTTACCGACAAACAAAAGACAATTTCTTGCAGTTTCACCATTTGAAGTAGTTTTCCGCAAAAAAACAAAAACAAAAAAAAAACAAAAAAACGCAAGTTGCATCGCAGATTAAAAAAAAAAACAAACGCAGCAAATCAAACAATTTTGGCCGCAACAATCTCAAAAAAAATCCCTGTGCGTAATCCTGTACGGACTGATAGAAAAATAATGAAGAATGGAGTGATGTGATGCGGTGAAGGTGATTAGTTTCCAATATTGGCACGTCCTAAAGTGTTCTAGTCCTCTTATATCATATATCTTGCATTAATTTGAATTGCGGCATATTTAAGAACGTTACGTTGTATGTTTTATCCATTTATAGTTACGTATAATCTAACATTAAGGGGTTCCTGTTTCAGGGAGTTAATATCTGCTAGTACTTGGGTAGGGTTTCTTGGCGTCTCAGAAGCCTGGTGTGGCCGTTATTGCTCCCACGCTTTGGTTAATTTCTTCTGTTAATTCCTAATTATGCTGTGGTTGATCACGTGACCAATGGGTGAGCTCGCCTGTCGGTATCTACCTAGACATGAACGATAAGTCCTGATTGGATAATTTTCCCTGTTTCCAGCGAAAGTAATGACTGCAAATCTCTCAGAGATTACCTATAAAAGAAAGATTGTTCTTGAGAAATGTCATGTTGTTGTTTTTTTAAAAAAAAAAAAAAACATTCTGACTTCTTCAGAACTCCCTAGGCGTCCTAATATTTCCCCTCTGCTATTTTTATCCAGTTTAGAAATCCCCGATTTATGCTGAGTTTTTTTGAACTCCGCTTCAGTACCACGCCCGTCATTAGCACTAACACTAACAGCTTTCCTCCCTCCGCAGGTTCCGGGGTGTTCTGCTGTTTTGGCAGCTCCTGATTGCCGCTGCAATGTTTCATGTGTGGTCACGGAGCTTGTGCTGAACTGTTTACGTCTCTTACATATGGTTAACGTTTCGGCCGCATACATTATACATTATGACTCCGATAAGAGCCGTTCTAATGAGACGGCAGAGGATTTGCTTAAGATTTTACAGATTGAGCCAATCACAGTCCATTAACCCCAAGTGTGTGTATGTGTGTGTGTGTGTGTGTGATTAGTTGGTGGCGTGTGCGTGTGGCAGGCAGGCAGCAGATGAATATCTCAGTCCTAGAACAGCCATTAGTTCCAGCAGCCAGTGATCCCAGTCGGCTGAGGAATTCCTGGGACGAGAACTATGGCAGCCTGTTTAGGCCATGTTTACTGGAAATCCCAGCCTTTAACTCAATTAACCCAGTTTTATCTTTATATGAGCACTTGTTTCATGTGCATTAAAACCAGCTGTCTAGAACATCCTCATTTCAGGACGGTAATGTATAAATGAATTATATCAAAGGTGAAGGTTCACGCGATATCCCGTGTCACCTAGAACACAGGTTCCGTTTTGAGTCTGGTTCCTTCTTTATTTCCTCCCAGAGAGTTCCACTGTCTAGTCCCTCCAGGATTTTAGCGAGTTTGCGATCGGAGAAATGAACACAAAATCAAGCAAACGGCGAAATATTTGTAGGAGCTTGCAATTAATCGAAATTACCGCAGATTTTCTGCAGAGTTGGGCCGAGACGTGTCACGTGTGAGATGTGAGAGTCAAACATGAGTACAGCTAAATTTGTCAGAGTCGTATCATCCTGTAGTTCTCACCTGGTTTATTTCTGAAGATAAGTAGGGTTGAACCTGGCCAATCCCTGGATTAGAGACCTCCTGGGGAAAACTAAGGTTTCTGCCGGAAGTGGTATTAGTGAGGCCAGCAGGGGGCGCTCACCGTGTGGTCTAATGCCCCAGTAAAGTGACGGGGACACTATACTGTAAAAACAACACCGTCTTTCGAATGAGACGTTAAACCGAGATCCTGACTCTCTGTGGTCATTAAAAATCCCAGGACACTTCTCGTAAACGAGTAGGGGTATAACCACGGGGTCCTGGAGAAATTCCCCCATTCCCTTCTCTATCATGGCCTCCTAATAATCCCCATCTCTGAATTAGCTACATCACTCTCTCTTCTCCTCTCCACTAATAGCTGGTGTGTGGTGGGTGTTCTGGAGCACTATGGCTGCCGTCACATCATCCATGTTTAAGCTACACACTAGTGGTGGTTGAGGAGATTCCCCCCCTCTCCTCCCCATACTATGTAAAGCGCTTTGATTGTCTAGAACAGCGCTATATAAATGTAAGGAATTATTATTTATCGTTATTTAACAAACATCGCTGCGAAAGCGCCTGCAAAACAATTTCCCGTAATCGCAATTTCGCCAATTCAAGTACAAAAACTCTGCAAATTGCGTCACAATTTTTGAAAAAAGCCGCAGCAAAGTCAAGCATTTTCGGCCGCAACAATCCCAAAAAAATACTTTGAGGCATCCTGTACGGACTGACCGTCACCTCTGGCGTGTTCATTCGGGATCTAGATCGAGAGATGGATTTCTGTAAAGCTGCTTCATGACAGTGTTTAGTATAAAAGAAAACCCTAATCTAGTGTTACATGTTCCGTTATCTTTTCCATGCTAAGTCTTTACCCTTGTATGGCTTCACATAAACGGATTAATAAATGTGCTTAATCACTGATAGGGTGACGTTTTATTATTAGATGTTTATTTAACATTTTTGGAAGGGGTCTCCAGCGTTAGCGCGTTGTAACAGCTGTAACGTTTAACGTTTTCTGAGACAGGAAAGTGTTCAGGATCGAGCTGTTCAGCTATTACGATTAGAGAAAAAAGACATATGATGGTGAGAGAGCGACGGTTTATAGCTACACAACATCAAATGTAAATATAAATGGATAAAAAGTATGATTTGTTAATAAATTTAAAAAAAAAAAAACTGAATCGTTAAAGCGGTATAAGAGGAATAAAACACCAACTCGTCGTTGAGTATTTTCCTATGACGGCACGCCACCGAGTGTTTTCTCCCTTACATGACGGTCGATTCTCGATCCTGCATGTGAACAGGAGCTTCATGCTGTGAAGACTTCTGGCTCTCATCCATCGCCTCCGCTGCTGCATCTCCAGAGCTCTGATGTTTGTGTCTGCATGTCGTGTTTGGACTGGAGAGTGTTTCCCCCCATTCTCTGTTCAGAGAGGAAAGCCGCCGCGCGTATGAGAAAAGCCCAATCAGGAAACTCGTGGCTAAACTTAATTCAGCATGACTCACCAGCGAGCTGCTTTGTGTACAGCGTCCGAGTCGGCCAGATGCTGCGGTGTAAACACTCTCACCTCAAAAGGGAAAGGACGAGGGGGAAAATGCGCGCTGCGTCTGATGCGCCTGAATTTTATTATCCTGGATTTACTGGCTCATATACAGCCAAAGCTGTTTGATGGCCTTGTGTATAATTTACAGAAGTGGATCTGTAAAGCGTGTACATTTCACACTGCTTTCATTTCCTTTTAAAGATTTTCTTGTAACGGTGTTGAGAGTGTAAGGCTTTGGAGCTTTAGTGTATAATGTTATAGGTCTGTTTACATAGGTCTGTTTTCAGATGCGCTGTCTTGTCTTTGTCATCTTTCCCCTCTCACCAGTGTTCACCCGTGACTGACAGCACGATGCATCGAAATGACGCACACACACACACACACACACACACACACACACGTCTTATTACGACAGTCTCTGAGCGTTAGCCTTTGCTCCGTTGCCCTGATGTTCACCTGCTCAAAGAGAGAAACCTTGTCCTCACAGATTTATTCTTCGGAGTCTTATGGAACTTGTGCGTGTGGTGACACCCATCACTCGCCTTTTTTCCTTTCTTTCTTTTTTTTTTTTGTTCCTGGAAGGGAGGGGTGGAGCAGTGTTATCAGCCAGTGAGGACAGATGGACATCATTCATCACCAAGCCCTCTAACACATGACCTCACAGCTGGACTAAAAGCCATAACATGTGTGCATGAGATAGACAGAGATAGAGAGAAACAAGAAAAGGAAAGAGAGGGAAAAACAAATAATGTCATGATCGTGAATTCAAAAGAAATTGGATGAATTATCTAATAATCCATTTGGAAAAAAAAGAGGTTTGTGTGATTATACTATACATTTATTTAAGACATCTATATGTATATTATTTAAGTATGCTAAGACCACATCCACTCTTATATATATTTTTTTATCATCAGTGCTTTATACTAAACGCTTAGTCCTGAACCTCTATTAACTCAGTTTTATTGTATCTACAGCAGCAACAATGGATTATTTAAGTCAAAAGTTTTTCAGACAGCATTGAATTCAAAGTATTTCCTCTCACACACATAAATGCAGCTTTTATTGTGTAAAACTTTGACCAAAACAGCACCGACATACAAGGATCACGTTAAATCAAGTCGTCTGGGATCATTTGACAGTCAGGAAGCAATCACGGTGCAGCAGATATCAGCGTTTTCAAATATCTCAGGTTTTCCCTTATCCACACTAACAAGCGAAAATGCTTGACAACAATGGTGATCAGGGATTGGATGTTGGGAACAGTGGTGATCAGTGATTGGATGTTGGGAACAATGATGATCAGTGATTGGATGTTGGGAACAATGATGATCAGTGATTGGATGTTGGGAACAATGATGATCAGTGATTGGTTGTTGGGAACAATGGTGATCAGTGATTGGATGTTGGGAACAATGATGATCAGTGATTGGATGTTGGGAACAATGATGATCAGTGATTGGATGTTGGGAACAATGATGATCAGTGATTGGATGTTGGGAACAATGGTAATTAGTGATTGTATGTTGGGAACAATGGTGAACAGTAATTGGATGTTGGGAACAATGATGATCAGTGATTGGATGTTGGGAACAATGATGATCAGTGATTGGATGTTGGGGACAGTGGTGAACAGTAATTGGATGTTGGGAACAATGATGATCAGTGATTGGATGTTGGGAACAATGATGATCAGTGATTGGATGTTGGGAACAATGATGATCAGTGATTGGATGTTGGGGACAGTGATGATCAGTGATTGGATGTTGGGGACAGTGGTGAACAGTAATTGGATGTTGGGAACAATGGTGATCAGTGATTGGATGTTGGGAACATTGATGATCAGTGATTGGATGTTGGGAACAATGATGAAGAGTAATTGGATGTTGGGAACAATGGTGATCAGTGATTGGTTTGGGAAATAATGGGGATCAAAAAACGTTTGCAAAAAAAGCTGCTAGGTTTACTGCTGTGCTCTTTTTTGAAATACATTTGCTAGCAAAGTTAGCCACACTGTGGGTGCTACATTAATAAATATCCTGAGAATTGCTAATTGAAATATCACTTCAATAATGAAAAAAACCCTGTTTAGTTATTTAGTTTCACTGATGTTAATTCCTTCAGTTTTTCATATATTTTTAATTCCTCCTTTTTGTTACCCTCCTTATTTTTATGTGCAGTGCCAACAAAAGCAAACCATTCCTCATACATGCTCCCAGGATATGCAATATTGCAACACCGAACACTATTTCCCAACAAAGCAAAGACATGCATTATAATATTTGCTTTTCTAAGCAGTGTCACATATGCTTTGTGCGTGTTGCGATGACGGACCACTAATGGAACAGACAGCGGCCTACTGAAAGCGCACTGAGAGCTGTGAATGAAAGTCTATCCTCGGTCCCCAGCGCTCCTCACGTCCCTGCTGTGTCTCTGCGTTGGCTTTGAGTGCACTGAAAACAGCACTCATTCATCAGCACACAGCTAAATGATGCAACTGGTTCTTATTAACACTGTTTGGACATGTTTCTTACCAAGGGGGCCCTGTTTCAGCTGCACCGTTCCAGATGTTCTGTTACGGGATGCAGAGGTGCAGGCTGGGAGAGGAACGTGACAGAACCGACCAGCTTGTGTGAAAAGAAGCAGAAACTCACAGAACATTAAATATATGTGTTACGCATGCCTGAGGATTTCCATACATCGAGGTGGATGATTGATAGCTGACAAAACAGTGGATTTCTGATTGAGCTTTAAAAAAAAAACAAAAAACCCCAGGATTTATAATGTTGATCTAGAAATCGTTGAAGTTTAAAATAACATGGCCCATTTGTTTTTAGATTATAATTATAGTTATAGCATAATTTGTATTTAAATCAATTAGATTTAATAATCAGAATGCCGGGTAATGCTTGACTGAGGGCTAGATGTACTAAGCTGTTTGTTGCCGGTTCTCAAGCACAGTTCTGCAGCATAATAATTATTATTAATATCCTAACACACTATTTGAGCTTTCTTACTTACGTAAATACGTAAGACCTGTATTGAGAGCATGCAGCAAGGAGTTCATAGCAAATTTGTGCACATCCTCAGACATAACTTAAGAGCTATTGAAGTTATATACACCGGGCAGGTCATGATTCTGACCCTGGACTTAAGCCCATTTTTCTTGAGAGATAGAAGTCCTGCATTGGTGACTGCTGGAAAGATATGTGTGTCTAAACCCTGAGGTCAAATGTCAGAGGCAATGAAGACGTTTGACACTCATTTCACGGTGATTTTTGACACGGTTACACTGTCACATCTGAGTCAAGGTGACTGCAGAGTAGGACTCGCTTAGAGCAGTCGACTAAGACATTCACTAGTTGATGCTGCGGGGATTTTGACTAGTTGGGTGGAGGAACAAACAGTGAGGCAGACAGGAAATAAAGAAGTTCAATGCACTTTTTACTTCAAATATTTCACACTATGTGAAGACGACGAGATAGGGGTGGTACGATACACCCCGGACATGATTTGATTAAATTTCGATACCGGTGTCATGATTCAAATCAATCTGATTGAATATTTTAAACATAATTTGAATGAAGAAAAATGATCACTGAAAAGACATTTTTTGTCTGTATAAATGAAAAAAAAAAAAGGCTATGAAGAGAGGTTTAATATTGTAAACAAAATGTAATACAGGTTCACTACATTTTAAAAACAAACAAACAAACAAATAAATAAATAAATACATTTATGATTTCCAGAGCTCCAAAGTCGGCTAAAATGTCAGAGTTCCGCACAGTCCCAGTTATCACTATCCAATCTCACTCATCGCTATCCAATCCCACTCATCACTATCCAATCTCACTCATCACTATCCAATCCCACTCATCATTATCCAATCCCAGTCATCACTATCCAATCCCACTCATCATTATCCAATCTCACTCATCACTATCACTATCCAATCCCACTCATCACTATCCAATCTCACTCATCACTATCCAATCCCACTCATCACTATCCAATCCCACTCATCACTATCCAATCTCACTCATCACTATCCAATCCCACTCATCACTATCCAATCTCACTCATCACTATCCAATCCCACTCATCATTATCCAATCCCAGTCATCACTATCCATTCCCTGTTATCACTATCCAATCTCACTCATCGCTATCCAATCCCAGTCATCACTATCCAATCCCACTCATCACTATCCAATCTCTCTCATCACTATCCAATCCCACTCATCACTATCCAATCTCACTCATCACAAACCAATCCAACTCATCACTATCCAATCTCACTCATCATTATCCAATCCCAGTCATCATTATCCAATCCCAGTCATCACTATCCAATCCCCCTCATCTTTATCCAATCCCACTCATCACTATCCAATCCCAGTCATCACTATCCAGTCCCAGCCATCACAATCCAATCCAATTAATCGCTATCCAATCCCAGTCATCACTATCCAATCCCAGTCATCACTATCCAATCCAATTAATCGCTATCCAATCCCAGTCATCACTATCCAATCCCAGTCATCACTATCCAATCCCAGCCATCATTATCCAATCCTACTCATCACTTTCCAGTCCCAGTCCTCACTGTCCAATCCCACTGAGCTAGTTTAGAGTTTAGATCAGCAGTGCATGGCGGCTCAAACGACACGATTCAGACTCGTTTTCCGATGCCTCTGAGGCCAGCCGGAATTGAACATGGCAGAAAAATTTCCCAGACACTGCCATAGACATCACATCCTCCATTCAACATTACATAAGGAGTTTCTGCACTTAGCTTCCAAAAAAAAACCTTTCAACACTTTCATAGACCAAAAAGCATTCGACCCAGAAATGTAATTTTAACCTGTGTTGCTGTTAACTAAACAGGCTTCAATGTTTTGACACTTTATGCTGCACAAATAAATAGTTTTAGGAATATGCGATTAATTGACTACCTTTGTTTTTTTTTTTTTTTTTTTTTTTTAAGTTAATGCTCGACTAGTAGCAAATTAGTAATCATGCAAACCCCTACTATACTGAAAGTAAACTAGTGTGCGTCAGGCTCATGCAACATCTGTGTTATATAGTTGTTTGAATGTATTATAAATGTTTAAAAGCAAATGGATAGTTTTACTCCGAGAAATTTCACTTTACAGCACTGTTATGTCTTTTCTACGTGCCTATACCTCTCGTGCCTCATTTCGTGTCCCTGATTTATGTTACATCTCTTTTCCAACTGATCAAAAGTGATTTATGGGAAATTTTAAGGTCCATTCCATGTGTCTATACAGCTTGGGCTTTATTTCATGTCCTTGGTTTAATTTAGTGCTAAGACTGGAAGACAAGTGTGAATTATTAGTCAGTGTGTGTGTGTGTGTGGGGCATGTTTCTATATATATATTGGTGGGGACGAAATGTCTTCACATGGGTAGATATAGCTGACAGTTTTGACCTTGTGGGGACATTTGGCTAGTACCTATGAGGACCACACTCCCCTTAAAAGAGCCAGTTTCCTTTGGGTTACTCAGGTTACGGTTAGGTGTGGCATAGCATTATTTAGCTGCATTAATAATTATGTTAATGGAAGGTCCTCACAAGGACAGCAAGACAAATGTGTGTGTGTGTGTGTGTGTGTGTGTAAGTGTTTGTGTGCGGGGGATGTTGGGTCATTGGGGTTATCCTAAGCATGGCTCCATCGTGACCCGGTCTTTAGGTCACCAGTTTCAGAGCGCCTTCAGTAACAACACAAGACTCGCTGCTTCCTGTTTCTCAAAAATTCTGAGTTACTGGTAAGAGTTGAAAAGACGAATGCTAGGATTGTAGCTTTAATTAGATTTGAACCTTTAATAAGTCATCAGGTCAAACATATTTTAGTAACTAGGAAACTGGTGATGACCGTTGGCTTCGAGTTACATGTTAAAAATGTATTTTTCACCTGTTTATTATTATTATTTTTTACCTTATTTGTCACTGTACATTAAACAGAAGAACTGAATGCGGGGTTTGAATCTAAGTTGAGGTTTTGAAATAAATTGCACGCTAAATACATGATACTGAATTGCAAGCGGAGCTTTCTCGTGTGCTCATGCTGAAATAATAGTCTGGATTATAAGAATCACTGACAGGTTGATGTGATGAAGCGGAGTTATACTGTTACCATTATTGTTGATTATTTTCCTATAACACCACATCCAACGTGTTTTATTCCTCTTATACGGTACTACGACAGTTTACCAATGCCCTAAAGCGCTTTTTTATTTCTTAAAGAATGTCATGCTCTACTTTAAAAAACAAAACAAAACCCCAGTTTATAGATAAATTGTGGAGTGTCTCAGAAGCAGGTTAGCTCCGGTTATCACTTACATTATAGCAGCTGTAAATCCTCGTACCATCATTTTCTCTTGAAGACCAAAAAGAAATCGTTACCTAGAAACTACATAACGCATCATCCTCCATCTTTACACTATTCCATGGTGGAAAACTTTTATACTTCAATAATTGCATGCTTTTCTTTGTTAAATAAGAAGCTTTAATCTGCTAATTATTAGGTTTAAATGATCTGGAGCGTCTTCCGTACAAGCACCGAGTATTAATATGCTTTAATATACAATATATAACTTGTATACATTGGAACGAAATGTTGTGTCTCCAGGACCATGGTGCAACACATAACAATATGCAAGACTACATAAAGTGCAATACACAACGTATGAGACGAGCGCAGGACGATAAATACACGGAAAACGGTTCGGTCGTGTATCAGCGATAGGTATATCTGTAGCAGCAATAAAGCTTCAATAAAGCAGTAAAGTGCTCCATAAAATAATGCCTTCCAGTACGTTCCGCAAATTGAATAAGCCTGAGGTCAAAACGAACAGCTTATTACACAAAGTGAGCCATGGCCTCATGGAGAAGCATTCTGGTGCTGGTGGTGGTGTCTGAAACCTGTGTAATGGGGACCTGCGTGATGCTCGTGTGATAAGGAAGCTCTAAGTGCTTCTGAATATCACACAGCCCGGACGCAGACGCTGTTCCATTTGGTACCTATTTGTGCCCCCTTAATGAGTAAAAGTGTTTGAGAGCGTCTATGTCTTTATAAGAACCGCATGTGAACTGAGTTTTTATCACGGTGGAAATCTAGATTCTTGGATCGGTGTGTGTCAAAATTGTACGATTATTACATCAATTTCAAGTGAAAAACGATGCTCGTTTGAGGCGTACCTGAAGTGAAAACATGCTGGGGATATGTGTGTGTGTGTGTGTGTGTGTGTCGGAATGAATTCACAGAACCGAGCCACAGTTAAGGAAATGACCGTGTGCTCCGTTTAGTGCTTGTCTATAGTAATGATTGAGAATTTGTTTAAATGATTGCGGACGCGGTGAACGTCAGAGTTTGGGAATAACGCCCCTTTATATAAACGCTTTCGGGGATTCTTTAAAGGAGAACAGGAAAACACGTGTTCCCGTCAGAGCAATGGTAAATCTGGGTTAAAATGAGAACGGATGTTTCGCCAGCGGTCCTGATTCACAACGACTGTGGACAGTGAACGGGTCAGGGCCTCGGACGTTTACTTACGGACGCATGCGAATTCATTCTGACGTGCCGCCTGACGCGATGCGTTATATTTAATGTCATGTAACAAAAGTTTGATCTCGCACCTAGACCATGTAGGAAGCTTAAAAAAAGAAGGAGGAAGAAGAAAAAGAAAACCCCTGATCCAAGCTCTAGACCATGAATATGGCAGGATTCTGGGTATAAGTCCTTTTAGAGATTCTTATGTCCACGATGAGGCTCGCAAAGTGCAGCAGATGGTTTCCGTTTCATTGAGGCTCTTTCACTATCCCCTTATTTTCACTTCATCAGTCATTCATGATGATTGCACATCTGCATGCAAGGGGAGGATGCTCAACATCTGTGTGTGTGTGTGCGTGTGTGTTACTAGCACACCAGGCAAGTGAAAGGTCCAATGGGCGTGCCCAATCTCATGCCTGGAAGTCCAGTTAACTAAAAAGTGTTTTAACACAAAAGTAGGATTACGTGCAATAATACACACTCTGGAAAATAATCGATGTAGCCAAAGCCGTGATCCTCTCCTCTATGGTCTAGTCTTAGGTTATGAAGTCTTTGGCAACCATTTTGAATCCAAACAACACTTTACTAGTGAGTGTGCTGGAAACACACATCCTTGTGACCTTGTGTGTGATTATCAATTCAAACTACTCGGTGAGCTGAAACCACAAAACCAAATGAAAAGCGACCATCCTTAGTCGTTTCCCAGCTTAATGAAAACTCCAGGCTCACTTTAATCCCCAATACAGCACACACATCAAAAAGAGAGACATGAATGAGTATGAAGCTAAGCTATGCTTTTGACAAACATGTGTGAGCTCACACACTATACCTGAGGCTCTGGCTTTTCTCTCAGGCCCTGAAATCACTCCCTGCAGGCTTCCTGATTGGCCTGAAATCCCTCCCTTTTGTCCACGGATGTTCATTTCCTGTTGCTCTCTGACACCTCGCTGCACCTACTTGTAGATCCTGACCCCTTCTATTCCCCCTCACTGCCCCTCGGCCCTGGGGGTAAACTGGCTCGGGATTAGCGGGGGAGACAGCGAGGTCAGAGGTTGCTTTGTGCAGGAGGATTGTGTCCTGGTGGACAGTGTGAAAGGGTTTGGCTGTGAGTCTGTGGGGCGTTGTTGTTTGATGATGGTTTATTTAATGCTGTTAAAGGCAGGGTCATGCAGGTCGAGACACAGGTCTGATTTCCATCTGTGAGATGGTCCGAGTCAGCATGAGGGAGGAGATGAAGCGTACTCGTAGTGTATTGTAGTTAGGGTGGATAAATCAGCAGTCTGGGTGCTTGGGACAAACAGATTTCATGTCTATGTCTATTCGTGTTTTCATAACTTTTCGAAAGGTTTCATTTGGTTTGCCTGTTCCACCCTGGGTACTTAATTCTGTGTCTATAGCGTCCACAACATGTTCCGTTTTAGCGTGCATGAATAATGATAATGAGTCTTTATTGGTCACGTATACATTACAGCACAGTGAAATTCTTTTTTCTTCGCATATTATTCGCATGTTAGGAAGTTGGGGTCAGAGCGCAGGGTCAGCCATGATACGGCGCCCCTGGAGCAGAGAGGGTTAAGGACTTTGCTCAAGGGCCCAACAGTGGAAGCTTGGTAGTGCCTGGTAGTGCTGGGGCTTGAACCCCCGACCTTCTCATCAGTAACCAAGAGCCTGGTAGTGCTGGGGCTTGAACCCCCGACCTTCTCATCAGTAACCAAGAGCCTGGTAGTGCTGGGGCTTGAACCCCCGACCTTCTCATCAGTAACCAAGAGCCTGGTAGTGCTGGGGCTTGAACCCCCGACCTTCTCATCAGTAACCAAGAGCCTGGTAGTGCTGGGGCTTGAACCCCCGACCTTCTCATCAGTAACCAAGAGCCTGGTAGTGCTGGGGCTTGAACCCCCGACCTTCTCATCAGTAACCAAGAGCCTGGTAATGCTGGGGCTTGAACCCCCGACCTTCTCATCAGTAACCAAGAGCCTGGTAGTGCTGGGGCTTGAACCCCCGACCTTCTCATCAGTAACCAAGAGCCTGGTAGTGCTGGGGCTTGAACCCCCGACCTTCTCATCAGTAACCAAGAGCCTTAACCGTCAAGCCACCACTGCCCCAGACGATTGACAGATGATTGACAGACGATTTTTCCAGAATCAGTTTCAGGTATGTACAAACTGACAAACCCGATCAAAAGAGCAGTCACATACAGTATCTCTCCAGCTATGAACAACAGTCACCTTGCAGTTAAACACGTCGAGATACTAGCCGGATTTTTCTGTGTGATGTAAGGACAAAACAGCACAACTCATCTGAACAACTTTTTGTTGACTCACGACTCATAACTTGACTCATTGTTAAGCGTAATTATTTCCTCAGTCGGTATCGATGCACTTTACTACCTAACTAGCTACCGGGCAACCAAAACATGCGACTGGTGGGTTATCTAGTGATATCATTATTCGTTCACTCGTGCAGAGGTTCTGAAATAATCCCATTATACTGTACGTGTTTCAAAAAAAGTCAGTCTGAAATGACGAACTTAATAGATTAATTTAATTGGAAGAAATTTCTCCCTTATTCCGAGAGGCTTCGTAAGCTGGAACAGTGGAAGTGAACGGAGGAAATTGATTATAAATGCATTTATATATCAGTGTGTGTGATGTCACGATGACCAGCTTTAACGAAATATTCCAGTTATTTGTCCACTGCTGATGTAGCATATACAGGGTGTCTGAAAAGTCAGGAACCACTGAGAGTACCAGGAAGTACCAAGAAGCATGATCTCTACCCTTTCGTCCAGACTTAAAGCCATTTTTCACATGTTTCAAATAAGCGTAAATAAATAATAAATATTAAATCATGTACATGTAATTTAACTCGCATTGGTTCCGGACTTTTCAGACACCATGTATATGCGATTACGTTGATTCACATCACTTGTAGAATGCAGATTTTCTAGTGCAGATGTTGACTCCAGTATAAACCTACATTTCATTTCTAACTTCTTGTAGTCCTGTTTTTATGGACATTGGCTTTTTTTTTTCTTTTTTTTTTGTAAAACTTAAAAACGTTTACATTAACTCCAGTTGCTACAAAAAGAAACTAGGCTCCAGCTGGGGTCCTAATCTCGAGTTACAGTCTGTATAAAGTTTTGCATGTTCTCTTCGTGCCTACATTGGGTTCCTCTGGGTTCTCCGGTTTCCTTCGGACTTCCAAGAACATACTGGGAGATGAACTGGTGAGTAAATCGCTCCTAGGTGTGAATAAATATCCCATCCAGGGTGTATTCCCTCTTCGCTTTGGATGACCCTGACCAGATGACCCTCCAGATGACCCTGACCAGAATAAAGTGCTTACTAAAGATGAAGGAATGAATGAATGAACATTAAGGTCTTGTGGCCATGCCTGATGTATGTGGCAAATGGAATAAAGAGAAAGCGCTTATCTCCTGACATCTTCCTCGGCTCCAGATATAACCTGATGGACGGGACAGGTTGAGCTCTAAATCCCAGAATTAGTGCTCGCTTATCTGCACCTCCAGAGCCATTCTTCACTCCTGCTGCTTCCTTGTCTGATTCAGGCTTACTGGATAAGCTCGCTAATTTACTCCATATCTCTAACATACACACACAGGTTTATAACAGCCTTCGCGAAACAGAGATTTTGTCTGAAATGTCACGTTTAATCACTACACTAGACTATAAACGAATCTTGTAATTACATTCAAACACGAACTTCTTAAGAAAACGTTGGTACTGTCCTTTAAACTGCAATTACTTACTTAATGCGGTTCAGAATCCTAATTCATGGCGGTCACAATCCCATGTGCCAATATGTTTGCTATTAATCTGATGGGATGTTCCACAGCTGTGCATCGGTGTATTCCAGTCACGATTACTGCTTGTTTACTCTCTCGGTAGATCATCGTCCAGATGCTGAACTTTTAAGAGGGACGGATAAATACGGTGCACATTTGTCTTGTTCCGTGTCATCGCTTACCGTGTATCTTCTGAAGAACTTCTGAAGGAGCTGCGAACCTGGAGAGCTGTACGACATCCCACGCTTTCCAGTGCTTATCCTGAGATTAAAGGGAAGTTTAGGATGCAATGTTGATGTTTCTCAAGGAGGTGGCCTCCGTGGAAGTTAATATGTGATGCTAAATAAGGATTTGTTTTTTTTTTTTTTTTTTGAGTAACTTACAGGACTAAAACATCTGAGGGAAATTTATATGGTGTGTTTATTTCAAACGTGGACATTATAGCTGGAAATTTCAGCATTCAGGGGTTTTTCTATTTAAGAACGCGGTGGATTAGTGGTTAGTATGCGAGGTTAGTCTCGCACGTCAGGGGTTGGGGGTTTCAATCCAGATTCCACCCTGTGTGTGCGGAGTTCGCGTGTTCTCCCCGTGCTCCGGGGGTTTCCTCCGGGTACTCCGGGTTCCTCCCCCAGTCCAGAGACATGCTTTGTAGGCTGATCTGGCGTTTCCAGATTGTCCGTAGTGTGTGAATGTGTGTGATTGCACCCAGCGATGGGTTGGCACCATGTCCAGGGTGTCCCCATAGTTCCCTGTTACAGTCTCCCCGTGACCCTGTATAGGATAAGCGGTATGGAAAATGGATGGATGGATGGATAGTCTTTGCACCCATATTGCACACGCTCCCACGAGCCAAACTGACCTTTTCAAGGCCATTCTGTTGTGCTTGGCGATAATAATTTTACAGCCAGATTTACATCATGTGTTTATTCACTTTCTTATACGAATTGTTCCAAGATGCAGATTATATAAATAAGTGGCAGTGTTTTGTAATACGCCACTTAGTTCCTCTTCAGCTGGACATTAAACATCCACTCCACATGACTCAGAGCTTCCAAGAGTGATTCTCGGAGCCTGTTTAGACGATAAACCCTGTTTTGTCTCAAAAGACGATTTATTCTTTATACACAGAGTCCCAATTTCCTGCCACTGCTAGCACATTCTAACAGTCTGCGTATGATATCATATTCGGATAGTTGACCTGGGGAACATCCGGCGTCTTCCGTGACTTTCTTTGCCCGCGTGACATTGTGTTTGCGTGTCTGCTTTCTAGTTCTCCTGTGTTGTTGTAGGAACAAATGAAAGTGTCGTGTGGATGGTTTAGACCAGCAGCCCTATGGGAAAGTCCTGCTTGTTTGTAGTCTGTTTATTTAGATGAACGGGATTGTAAATAATACCTCCGAGAACGACCTTTTTTTTTTTTTAATGTGTTTGCATTCTGTTCACATTTGTCAGACTTTTAGAGTTCTGAGACAGAAACACAGATGCTCACAGATGCTTTATGCAAACAATATATGATGTGTTTCACGTAAACAAACAGTAAATACAGCATCAAATCATAATACGTCGCTTGAAATAATTTGGACATTTAAAAAGAAATTTAAGCAGCCATTTCAGGCTGCTATAGAGGGGGAAAGAAATCCAAATATGGCCCGACATGAAGTGGAGTTACTGTCAGCACAGAGATTTTCCGACGAATACGAATACCAGGTATGGCGTAAATGTAACACGTTACAATAACAGTACTCGAATAATCATGCGCTAATTCCTGAATTAATACGTACTTAAATACGAACTAATGACGAGTTAAGGCCGGTACTAATCACGAACGAACCGAGGAAGAGCTAACCTTGATTTAACGACGACGTGAGTCTTACGAATTCATGTGTGAATAACGACCACCTTAAGTACATGTTTGTTAGTTAATGTATTAATTAAGACATAGGGGTAAACTCGATCAAAACATGCTCTATAAGAAAGAATATGAATTATTTCTAATTGTTTAAATAATTTCCCATATGCAGCTGCGTAGCCAAACATCACTGGATGGCGCTAGTTTACGTTCATAATTTACATTGACTCCTCTTATCGAACGTAGAAAGACGCACTGATAATAAACACCGATAATTTGATCTCAACCCGTTTTGCGCCATTCTCTATTCATGTACTGTTATTGTAAAGAGTTACCGGCGTAAATGATCCCATGCTACACCTCCGAACATATCGGTTTTGCTTACGGACAGGAAAGAGCTCCCAGACGGTTTACTCTAGTTTATAATGTACGTTCTGATGTTGCAGGTTTAATGATCGCAGAACTCCATGTACCATCCACTGATTATAAAAACAATCATATATCTGCCTGCACAGGATGTTGTCAACGATGATGTCATCGTGATTCACGTCTTTCTTTCTCTCTGTAGGATTGTGCCTTCGTTTTCCGCTGCCATGTAAAACGAGATGCTAAACCCACTCAGTGTTAGAAAGCTGAACTCAGGGCTGCAGACAGGATGAGGTCATGAGCTCGTGTTGTGATTCAGATTAGCAGACGGATGGATTAGAGGCCTTCCGCTATCTGGGTCAGTTTGTTTTAGCGCTGTCTAAACTAGCCGGTCTGTATCATGTGTACTGAATGGAACGAAAAGGTCTCATGTTTTGCAGATTTGGAAATGGTGGTGGGACGCAGCTAGGGGTTGTAACTACAGCCTGTGTTTCAGAATCCCACCACCTGCTGCACTACATACATCGGTTTAGTCAGTGTTAATGCACTTAAGCTAGCTAGTGCATGTGTACTATTGCACATTCTTACTGGGTTAGTGCATGAGCAGTGGGATGAGTCTTACTGGGTTAGTGCATGAGCAGTGGTGTTGGTCTTACTGGGTTAGTGCATGAGCAGTGGTGTTGGTCTTACTGGGTTAGTGCATGAGCAGTGGTGTTGGTCTTACTGGGTTAGTGCATGAGCAGTGGGATGAGTCTTACTGGGTTAGTGCATATGCAGTGGTGTTGGTCTTACTGGGTTAGTGCATGAGCAGTGGTGTTGGTCTTACTGGGTTAGTGCATGAGCAGTGGTGTTGGTCTTACTGGGTTAGTGCATGAGCAGTGGTGTTGGTCTTACTGGGTTAGTGCATATGCAGTGGTGTTGGTCTTACTGGGTTAGTGCATGAGCAGTGGGATGAGTCTTACTGGGTTAGTGCATATGCAGTGGTGTTGGTCTTACTGGGTTAGTGCATGAGCAGTGGTGTTGGTCTTACTGGGTTAGTGCATGAGCAGTGGTGTTGGTCTTACTGGGTTAGTGCATGAGCAGTGGTGTTGGTCTTACTGGGTTAGTGCATGAGCAGTGGAATGAGTCTTACTGGGTTAGTGCATGAGCAGTGGTGTTGGTCTTACTGGGTTAGTGCATGAGCAGTGGTATGAGTCTTACTGGGTTAGGTGTTTGATGAGCCCAGGTGAGCGTTGGAAGGCAGCAGGGTGTTGAGTAATCTGACTGCCTC
Source organism: Ictalurus furcatus (assembly GCF_023375685.1). Classification (NCBI taxonomy): domain Eukaryota; kingdom Metazoa; phylum Chordata; class Actinopteri; order Siluriformes; family Ictaluridae; genus Ictalurus; species Ictalurus furcatus. Next base: position 27,398,328 of record NC_071262.1, on the reverse strand, counting down.
AGGAAAGAAACTATTGCAGAGTCATGTGGCACCATTTGTAATTCATTTAGCTACTTTTTCAGAACTTAATTTCTCTGCGGCATTTGGTGAACCTGTGCTACATTATCTTGCCGTTAATTTGATGGCACATTTTGTTCACGTTTTGTTCAGGGACTGGGGGCAGACCGGAAAGACCATGGCAATTTATTCCCCAAATGTACCTTTAATAAGACGCAGGCTTCCACAGATCCTTTGCTCTAAGTGCTGTTTTTGAAATTTAAATGATTTATTTATTTATTTATTTTTTACCTCTGGCACATATTATAATGGGCAGATAGATTTTATAGATTGACTCGTATATTTCAGTTTCTTCCCACAGTCACTGATAGTATTTCTGATAGCACGATGCTGATGAAATGGCACGAATCCATGAGCAAGCCATGTGACCAAGCTGATCATAATGAATATAGATATTGTGGATTGGGAACAGGTTTTCAGGTTCTGCTGGATTTATTTATTTATTTATTTTCGGATGAGAAACACGCTTACTGCATTTCTCAGGAAATAGAGGAAACAGAGAAAGAGGACTAATGTATGATTTTGTATAACCTTTATGGCAATATGTGCTTCTGGAAAAATAGAGAGATGCTAAACTGTATGAGCTAAAAAAAAAAATTATACAAGAATGTTAAATGTGGGGTGTGTAGATTTTAAGCCATGATAAGGAACCCATGCGTGTGAAGAATAATAGCTCTTATTTACTTTCAGTTTGTTTCAATAGAAGAACTGGAAAGAATGTTTACAGTAAAAATGCTTCCTATAGAACAGAAAGGGACTTTTCCCCAAATCAATCCCCACTATACATACTAACTGCTCCTTCATCCAGAGTTCTGAGTCTACTACTGAATTGTATCAGTCTAAAAAAATCAGCATTACCAACAAAGTGCATACTCAGTGTAAGCAAGTAATTGCAACATCAGCGTTAGGGTTACAGACTTCCATTGTCACGTCCAAGACCAGGACTAGCCAAGATTGAGTCAAAACAGTCTTAAGAGGGTCAAGACCAGGTCAAGATTGGGTCCAAAAAGAAAGTGAGATCACGTCACGATCGAGACTGAAAACCATCAAATCATTTTAAGGCCAAGACTTGACTTCAGCTAGCTGGCTTCATGCATTGCACCAATGATTAGGCGTTTTTTCTAGAAGATGAAATGACGTCTAGTCAAACTAGAAAAAAAAAGAAGACTAGAAAAGACAACATGACACAAACATTATTTTTTACAAACTCTAAAAAAAACCAAGACCATGTTTAGTGACACCACTGCCCAAGACTGAGACAAGTCCAAATACCAATTTCAGTAAGTCCGAGACAAGCCCACGTCCATCCATCCATTTCCTGTCCCACTTATCCGACACAGGGTCATGGGGGAGCCTGGAGCCTTTCCCAGGGGACTTGCACATCTGTAAGGGCAGCATTAATGCAGAAAGATATATACACATTTTGGAGCAGCATATGCATCCATCCAGAGATTACAAGCGCATGACTGCGTAAGCAGAGAGTGCGGGTGCGGGCATGGCCTGCTGCAGTCCTGACCTGTCTCCGATTGAGAATGTGTAGCGCATTACGAAACGCAAAATAACGCAACGAAGGCCCCTTACAGATGCGCAGCTGTAGAAACACATAATGGATGAACGGGGGAAAATTCCACTCGCTATCCTTAACCAACCGGCGTCTTCGCTCAGCGTCCAAACGCTTAATACGTGTTATTAAAAGAAAAGCTGATGTTACACAGCGCTAAACAGTCGACTGTCCCAACGTTTTTGGCGTGTGTCCCAGTCATCCGATTTGAAACGAGTGTATATTTTCAAAAATGAATTAAATTCACAAAGTTAAACATCAAACAATGTGTTAATAACGTGTTTCCAACATAGTACAGGGTGACGTGAATTTTCAAATGACTCTTTTTGTTTATTTTCCAATGCTGTCCCAACTTTTTTCGGAATTGGGGTTGTGTATCAGTTGAATTGATAGCACGCTACGGCTAATGATATAGTGAACTATCAATGGAAGATGATCTTGTCCACTGATACTACAAAACATCTGCACTCGCAACAGTGCACTATATATTAAATAGGGAACAAATTCAGACACGAGATCAAATCAAAGCATCTGCCGAATGAATAAATGGGAATGTAAATGAGGAGGTGAGTGTGTATCAGTGTGTATAAGTGAGTGTGTGTGTGTCACTGCGCTGCTTGTCTCTGCTTTGCATTAAAACCCTCTCATTGTGCTCGAGCAGCATCGGCCCACAACAGAGCCGCCTCAATAGGACGCAGATTGTGCAATGTTGTTTTAGCCCACTGGGGAGAGGAACCGCTCGTGATAAAGATCTCCAGGGCCTGCTTTAGTTAGAGTTATCGTGCCGGTGCAGTGGAACGGTGTAGTGTGTGGGTGTGCACCTAGGTCACTGGACATGTGTGTGGGCAATGCAAATATCATCACAAGTCTGCATTTCTGTACAGTTTTTGGGCGGATCGGAAGTCTTCCTTACTGGTGTTGTTTAGACACTTTTTCTGATGTGCAGGAGAGCTTCAAAGCGGAGTAGGACCAGGACGCGTGCCAGAGTCGTGCGAGGCCTGTAGACGCTACGGAGAATTTCAAATCAGAATGACCTCATGTATACACAAGCACACGTTTGGGAAGGATAAACATATTGGCTTTGTAGTTAGCGAAACAGAATACACCAAAAAACGGCTACAAGAAGAAGAACGTGTGTGTGTGTGTGTGTGTGTGTGTGAGATCAGATGTTTATGGAATTGTAACCATTAACGAGAAATATCTAGAGATTAGATAGATGAAATATTTATATAATGTACTAATCAAACTGGAACACATTATACCTCGTATAAGACCAGGTCATGTTTTTCCAATCAGGAGGGGAACCGAATGAGGTCTTCATGGTATATTATGTGTTCTGAGATGCTTTCCAGCTCGCCGCGGATGTAAAGAGTGTTTATTTGAGTTACCTGTCAGCTTGAACCAGTCTGGCTATTCTCCTCATTATAAAGGCCTCTCTGATTCTGCCCACAGATCCACAACTCGGCGGATGTTATTTTGTTTTTCGCACCATCCTACAGTACGTGAGACACGAAAATCCCATTAGCGCATCGGTTTCTGAAATACTCAATGAACACCCATGCCACTGAGATTCCCCATGCTGATGTTTGATGTGAACACTACCTGCAGCTCTTGTCCCGTATCGGCACGATTTTACAGTATGCATTTCGATGCTTCGACATGATTGGCCGATTATCAGAAACCGTAAGCGTAACGACGTCATGATGATGTCCAAATACACTCTGAGATAATTGTGATAGCAGCAAAGAAATGAAGGTGCGTTCAACACATACAGCGACTCGCAGCGACCGGAGACCGCTCATTTTCAACGAGAGCCGCCGACTGTTGGAGACTAGATGTGGGCGTGTCCGGCGACGCGACAAAATTGAGAAAATTTTAACGTTATGCAAATTTGGAGCGACTTGGTGCGGCAATTACCAACGCGAGTGAAGACGGTCGAGCGTATGTCATCCATGATCTGCGAGGATCTGCCTGCGAGTCCGAATAGTTCTGTGGACTCAGACAGTCCGGCGCGTGCTGCTTTCACCGCAGATAAGACGGCCGCAGTGGCAAAGAGCGCACGCTTCTTCTTCCTGATGCATTTATACACTGGTGAATTTTATATGCTAACGCTCTCCTTCCAGAACGTTCCATTTTAGTGGCAAGAAAACTGGTATGTTGTCAAAAGTGGAATGCTAGTTTCGCCACAGACTGATTACTATGTTACTATGGCAACCAGTAGTAGGACCGCCTGCTGGCTACTTCATAGTACAGCGACTGGCGACTTGCAGCGATAAAATTACTATATATGTGAACGTACCTTAAGGAGATAATAAGACTGAATATATATATATAGTGTTTTATATCTTCTCAGGGACCAAATACATAGTAATTTATTTTATTTTATTTTTTTTTTACAAAAACTTCAGCTTTCATTAAAAAAAAAACAACTAAAAAAGCCCCTAAATGTTTCCTTTTGGTTACTGAGATTAAGGTTAGGGTTAGATTTAGGTTTAGTGTGTGTGTGTGTGTGTGTGTCTACAAATTTCTCTTCAAGCCCAATAAAAGGAAAAGAGTTGGAAGAGTAGAAGTGTAACCATGTGTTAAGAATTTGAGGTTTTCAACCCAATCCCATATGCAAAGGTTTATGAACATTCAACGAGGAGAACAGGGAAATGAGGTTAATGCCATTTGGGAAATAAAAACGTTATCCTACTTACCCCGTGTGCTTTATTGCGGTTTTGGAAGTAACTTTTTAGCTAAATGAACAGAACTTTCCCTGACGAACATTTGGCCTGACCGCTTGAGACGGCCAGACATTTCCATTTATTTCCCCGTCAAACGCTTTTATTTCAACCGACGTACAACTGAGAGAGAAAGCATTAATATTACGAGCACTTCATCACGGACTCACGACCTTCCTGTCATTGTAAATGACAGCGCTATGCATAAGTTTTCACCCCCCCCCACCCCGCCCTTTGAACTTTTCTGCATGTGGTAGCGTTAGAACCCGAAACTGAAATTGGGATTTTTACCATTTTATTTACACACGGTGGCTAAAATTTGTTGGTTAAAATTGGCACAAAGGTTAATTTGGTCAGAAACTGCTACTAAGGTTAAATGTTAGCACGCTCTACAGATCTGCATTTGAATAAAATAAGATAAGACAACACTTTATTAATCCCCAGACGGAGAAATTTGGGATGTCCCATGTTTACTACTTTACTCTGGCTCACACAGTGCAGCAGAATGTCGGCGATGATCTCACCCGAACCTGGCTGCGAGAACACGGCCACGGCTCAGCTTAGATATAACCACATGATTAAGCAGAGCTTTTAAAATCGACATGGCTTAGTGTTAACACTTTACCTTTTTTTTCTTTCACGACTTGTGCTGGCCCTTCAAAGGCGCTGGCTTCTCTCACAGCACAATACTCTCTTAGTGATGCCTTACAGGCCTGGCCTGAGATTTGGAGCTAAGCATGACTTTTAAATCTCTAGAGTTGATTGACGCGGTCATCCACAAACCATAGCTTATAAGGAGCTGCAATAAGCTAAAAGTTTGCTTAAAAACACACAGCATCACTTCCCGTACTGCAATCTCACCATCATTTCCCATTTCCTACGTATGCACGTACGTTTTCCAGTCGTTAAGCGTTAACCCTTTAAACTTCAGACTTCCTCATAATATATTCAGAATAAAGGAATGACAAGCCAAGAGAAGAATTGCATAGGAAGTGAGCTCAAGGAATGCGGACGTGCCAAATGAGACCAAATGATATCTTTTGCCTCCTGACCAATCACTGTGCAGCAAACATACAGTGAAGTCACACGAGCAGCTCAGTTTCTCTTGACTTGAACGCTACAATGAAGGTAAACGAAATCCTCATCAACATTATTTCAGCATGACTGAGAATAATAAACAGAAAATAACTAGAGATCATGCTAGGCTAGTCAGTTAGCCAATACTAGCTTGTCTGAAAGCTACCAATAAAAGTAGATGACGCAAATTCGCAGGATGGCTACAGATACACTAGTGTTGACGGTGACACGTGAACAAGACATGGACAGGAAAGCTATCCTGATTAAATAAAGCTCACTTGGAAGAATGTTTCTCTTTATTCGACTCCATTTTCTGCACAAGTCCCAGATTTAGACAAACATGAAGGACACATTTGTATTTTTCGGGATCATCTCGTCTAATGTGACAGTAACCTGAAAAGACAGCTGGAATTGCATCGTCTAAAACACGCCTAAGGGGCAAGTAAAGACAACCGCTGCCTCGTATGTCCTCACGCAGTGTTACAGGACAGCTGAACACGCTTGGCGGAGACGACCGCCTCTGTTTTGTTTACATGAGCAGACAGACGTCTGCAGTTAGTGAGCAGTATTCTGACTGACGACGGAGAGCCACCTGGAGAGCAGAGCTAATTACGCTCTTGTGGAATCTGGGCTATGGGTGACTGGGACACTCTTGGAGATTTGCACCACTTAGGAGCGTGCTTTAATCGTTTTTAGTGCGTCCACATGTTATTGATTGACGTACACCGCATGTACAAGTGCCAGTCATGATGTTAGAGAAAACTGAGGGAAATTGAATGCGTTTGATTTTGCGTTAACGAAGGATTAAGAAAATATATTACATAATAAGGAAATCTTCTAATATACTGTACAGCAACTATGTTGAATTCTTGATTCTGATTGGTCAGAAGGTGTTGATTAATTTTCTAAAACGGCAGCTATGACAAGTTTATATTAATCCCTGCTGGGGAAAAAACTCAATAGAAACCGTTACAGAAATTCGAATGGTTTCCACTACAAATACCATTAAAACCATGAACAAATGTAGTGCGTTTTGGGCTGTATTCTATTAGGATGTAATGGTTTGTAGTGGTTTCCACCAGACATAAACATGCCATCAGTAGAACCCAGCACATTACCAGTAGAGTAATGTGGTCGACAAGGACCATTATAGTTTCCAATACAAATATAAAACCAACCAATACAATTGCCATTATAACCCTTAAAACCATTAGAATTTCTGTAATGGTTTCTATTTGGGTTTTTTTTCATCAGGGATGTCCTATTAATGAAATAAGTAAATTGTAATAGTATGTCTAATGGTAAACGGATTATGTCGAAAAATGTGTTGCTGTTTATCAAAGAAACTTACGCAATCATTGTTTTCTGTAAGGAGATGTTTATTTAAGCTTTATGGAAGGAGTCTCCGCTTTGTAATCAGTCAGTGGTAAAGCTGGAATCTGAAGTCTTTTTTAAGATACAGGACTTTGTGCTTTGTGGTTTCTCAGTCTCTTCAAGAACTAAAGAACTTTCTTCACGGAACTAACTTCGTTTCATGGATAAAATGTACAGTATGTTGTTATTTAATGAATAAAAAATTGCTGACACACTACATCATACAAGTTTTTTCATTTATTTTTTGACAGGAGTGTGTGTGAACCAAACAGAAGAACATTGCACAAGGGGAAACTCAATCACTCATCAATCACACATCAATCACACATCAATCACACATCAATCACTCAATCACACATCAATCACACATCAACCACTCATCAACCACTCATCAATCACTCATCAACCACTCATCAATCACACATCAATCACACATCAACCACTCATCAACCACTCATCAACCACTCATCAATCACTCAATCACACATCAATCACACATCAACCACTCATCAACCACTCATCAATCACACATCAATCACTCATCAATCACTCATCAACCACTCATCAACCACTCATCAATCACACATCAATCACACATCAATCACTCATCATTCACTCAATCACACATCAATCACTCATCATCACTCATCAATGTCTCATCAACCACTTATCAATCACACATCATTCATTCAATCACACTTCAATCACTCATCAATCACACATCAATCACTCATCAACCACTCATTAATCACTCAATCACTCATCAACCACTCATTAATCACTCATCAATCACACATCAATCACACATCAATCACACATCAACCACTCATCAATCACACATCAATCACACATCAATCACTCATCAATCACTCATCAATCTCTCATCAATCACACATCAACCACTCATCAACCACTCATCAATCACACATCAACCACTCATCAATCACTCAATCACACATCAATCACTCATCAATCACTCATCATTCACTCAGTCACACATCAATCACTCATCAATCTCTCATCAACCACTTATCAATCACACATCAATCACTCATCAATCACTCAATCACACATCAATCACTCATCATTCACTCAGTCACACATCAATCACTCATCAATCTCTCATCAACCACTTATCAATCACACATCAATCACACATCAATCACTCAATCACACATCAATCACTCATCATTCACTCAATCACACATCAATCACTCATCAATCACTCAATCACA